>NC_043984.1:29784264-30115201 GCF_902150065.1 Myripristis murdjan
AAAAAAAAAAAAAAAAAAACATGTCCCCAAAAGGCTCATTTTCCAGCTACAAGTCAAATTCAGTTTTAACTAAAAGAACATTTTGTTGAATTAAAACCATGTATCTCCAAACGGTCAGTCTTTCAGGAGCCACCGCAAGCAGCTGTTTTTAGCTTAATGGCAATACATTTTTGACATTGTTTTTCCTCGGCACAAACAGATGGAGATTTTTCTTATCCCGCAGAGGAGAGTGTAATCCTACAGCTGAAATCAAAATATGGAAATAACCATAATTGGAGGCACAAGGGTTTTACTCCACTGTGATGATATGTGAATGTTTCCAAACTCAGCATTGTGCTATAGTTTGTAAGGTAAGGTAAGGTTGTGTGTTAATTTGTTTTCTGCTAAAAAAAAAAAAAAAAAAAAAAAAAATCTATCAGCCAAAGTGGCGCTCGCCATCATTTAACTGTCACACAGTGAACATTACATTTACAAATTGCACATGAATTGCATTAAAGATTTATGAAAGCTGACAAAGGCCGTTTGCATCAAATCAACATGTGACAGCTCTACATTTCTAATAGGAAACAGTTGTACAGGTGTAATGAGTGTCTTAGAAATCAGTTTCAAGCACATTATATTCTGCTATTAGTAAGTGCAAACATGGCTATTTTACTAAAGTCATCTAAACTTCTAGTGTGTCTTGAAATCCTGTTTTTCCTGAAGAAAGTCAGACATAAATCTGACATTAGGCTGAGCTAAGATGAGATTCATTTGTTTACAATCCACTGAATAAAGTGACATCGCCTTGAGACCGAGCGACCTGGGTGATCGTGAAATTACCTGGCAGAGTTTTAATGTTTTAAACTCGAGAGCAGCTTCAACGGTTAAGGTAATTTTTGCAGTGTTGGCTCTACAGACCCTAACTGCTTCAATATAAACACCGGCGATTCTGCCCTGTCATACTTTAAATCTTTAATCTTCGGCTGCTTGCCTTGAGCTCATTTCCTTCCATTTGCCTCAACACAACCTCACCACGACCCTATCAAGTGATGGAGGGGCGCTGGAACTGGGCCACATTTCCAACAGCTTTGTCAAACAGCTCAACCAGGGTAACACTGTCCAGATGTCCCGCGCTTGCACAGGACAGGAAATACAAATACTGGATTATGTTATAGCATAGAGCCTCTATTTCACCGGCCGGAATCATGAATTTAGAGACCTGAGGGAGGAAAAGGGATGAAGCGGCAGTATTCTTTTATTTCTACAGCAATCTGATTTCGCTGCCATTCTGTATGTGTTGTGTTGTGTTGCGGGGCAATCAGAAATTCCTGGTTCTTGGCAGAAGTAAATTGCTTTAGGGTTTTGAAGAGGTGAGGATTTGGGATATAAGAGCCATCGATCATGTCTTGCTGTGGCACAGTTTCATCCGGGGAAATTGCCAGCATCAGTCAGATGAAGTGAATGAATGTGGCGGGGAGCACGCTGTGTTAGTTCGCACAAAATAATATTCCAGTCCCTGCAGTGCAGCTTCTGAATTCATTTCTGTGCTGGCTACTCGGTGAGGATCACAGACTAATGTGATTATTGTCCTGGGCAAGGGGCACAGCTCTGGGACTTCAAAGAGAACAGATCAGAGGAAAAAATGAAGGAAAAAAAAAAACTGTAAGCTGTGATGCAGACAGGTGCAGTGCACTTTTGCAAACCTTTTTTCCCTTTTGCTTTAAACGTATTGACAGTTTCAAAGTGAAGAGTTCAGCAGCATCTGTTATGTGATTTAAGCATACATTGCGCATTGCATGATTTATTACAGTGTCATGTGACACGCTCTGGTGATCAGTTTAAATTAAAGTGTTGTCATTCGGCATATAAATTATGCACTGAGGGCTACAGTTAAAAATCCTCATCTCTGAAGCAGGAATAATGTGAGCTTCTTAATGGAGATACAGCTATAGGTTTTGCTCAGCACAGTTTTTGTCCCTGTTTGGCCTTAATATGCTCGGCAGAACTTCATATTTCAGTGGGACAAACACAGCTTTCAGCGCAGAGAGGCACAAAGGAGCAACTAATTAGAGGACAGGGAAAACCTTCACACTGTGCTGCTCATGAAAAACACAAGCGAGGCTTTTAGAAGAGACAGGTCTGAGAATGCACATCACAGACAAGATAAAAAACCACTAATGGTTGAAACCCCCCTCAGTGGTTTGGCTTTCTTCCACCATTATGTGATTTTATTTATTTATTTTCCTAAATGAACTATATCACACAAAACAGATACACTTGGCGGCAGTTCCAGGATGTGTTACGCCAGCCAGTGGCGTGATCATTCTACCTTAGTAGCTGTAAAAGGCTCTGCGGGGCCACTGTGGGATATACCTCACTCTCTCCGCGGTCAGGAAAGTTCACGTGGGGTCACGGAGGTCATTCTTCATCAAACCATATGGACCCCAGGGTCACAGACCCCACAGTTCATCAGCCCAGCCACTCTATATCTATCTGTAATTGAGCCTCATTCCTCTACATCCCAGGCCCTCACCTCGCTCCTCCGCTACCGACCTCATCTCTTTCCCCTCCATCCTCCTCCCTCAGTCCCCCGCTCAGTTCCAGTCCCAGTCCCAGTCTCCGTTCCTTCAGCCTGCTAATGCTACACACTCCTGAAATATTAATGGTGTGATAATTGAACTGTCATGCATGCTGAAGTGCGGTGAAAACTGAGCCAAATCTCAATTAGACAAGGATATTATTTAATATTGCTCCCACTTCGTAATCTCGTTTAGCGTCTTGTTTCTGTTTTTCCTCCCGCCACCGAAATTTTAATAATAGATGAATTGCATACCCAAGCTTGTAGAAGAATACTGATAATGCTTATCATTGCCAGAGGTCAGAAAACAATCTGTTTCGAATTCTGAAGAACAAGTTGAAAAAAAAAAATCTCTTAACGGAGATGAAAATACGTTGAGTTTAAGATCCCTTTTACTCACCATGTCTCAAGTACAAAAAGGAGTTTTACCACTTGACTTTGAAAAGCACCAGCTTTGTTTTTCACAGAAAGCTAGACAGTCAGCGTGTCAAATTTGCAAATTAAATGAGCAATTGATTGGATAAAAAGAACAAAACAACAACAACAGAAAGAAATGTGCAGTCATTACACACATCAGAAGCAACTTGGGCCAATTGCTGCTTAATGTTAATCAGCTCGTTCGTTGGTTTAATTGTTCTTGAGCGATCAAATGAGAATCAGTGTGGAGGCATTATCAGGAGTGTGAGAGAGGAGTGTGGAGCTGCTGTCTTCCCGTCGCAGGTCTTTAGTGAAGAGAATATTTTAATCCGGGCTGACAAGACGAGGATCTGCTTAATCCTATTACAGGCTTGCACATTAAACTACAGTAGGCCCACACATCTCTGGCTGTTGTCTTTGTGTGTGAAAGCAGCAGATGGTGCCAGCTCAAGAGCCTACTGTGGTGAATTTTAAACGGTGGCTCTTGAGCACCTAAATTTGAGCCCCGACTTGCTATTAAAAAAACATCTACAGGTGTCCACATTTGTAAGGGAACAAGCGTCATGGATTTTGTTTCCCCGCAATTCTGCTTAGATGGTCTGTGCAGTCGTTCTTTAGAGCTCGGGACCATGTGGTCGCCACTCATCACGCTGCAGTGTATTCTGGGAGTTACGCCATGACTACTGGGCAGTAGATATGAGTTCATTGAGCTGCTGAGAGTGCATGACCTCAGGTTTGTGGATTTGCAGTTTGTGCCCACATCCATTTGTAAAGTGCATGTGATTTAACATTTTTAAACTGTTCACAAGTGTGTGCACTCATGCCAAACACATGATATGTGCCATCATTGACTGTTACTGGAGGCAGCATGTTTGTTTTTTTGTTTTTTTTCCATATATCTCCTTGGCTCCTTTGTGAGCTATTCCCTTTACAAGCATTTTCCTTTGTGCATTCTTCATACATTCGTGGCCGAAAAAGCCAACAAAGCCATTGAACAGTGCAGCGAAGCCAATGTACAGAATCTATGAGCTTAACACTACCCCCCAACATCACACAGCACACGTGTGCCGCTCGCCTACAAAGAGACGTTGATTCCCTAGCTCTGCATGATATATTTATATATTTGTGTGTGGGTCACAGTGAAGCTGTAATGCCACACCATATGGCTGAAATATGGGAACCGAGGGAGAGGGAGAGCTTGCCAAGAAGAGAAGTGTGCCAGAAATGTCTCCTTAAGACGAGGAAGTCGGCAGAGGCTGCACAGTGATGAGGGAACTCTTAAGTCAACTTAACACAGCAGAGAGGACACAGCCTTTCCATCAGTCTGTCAGCCACATTTCTGCAAGTATCAGTCTGGAATAAGAAATAGATTTGCTCCTGTTGGAGAGGAAGAAGTTTGTGGGAGAGAGAGTGCTCTATATCCATCACTCCTCAGAGGGAGTTTTAAAGCATGGAGGGATATTTCCCTTGGCCCACATTGGTTCATTTCCCTCTCCGTACCCCCTCCACCCCACAGCTTCTGTCCCCTCTGAGCCTTGGCTAAGGAAGGTTAGGGTTCGTATTGGGCTTCCCACAGCGAGCAGCTTTTAACCTCCTGCCAGCTTCATCAATCTCAGGCTGGAGTGATTGCCGCTGAAGGGGTAGGGATTAAGAACAGCCTGCAGTCTTAAACCAGGCTGGCTGGAGGGGCCCTCTCCTGTGCATCGTATACTTCCAATAGGCTCTATACCCTCTGACTTCAATGTAGACATCATTGCTCCCAGCAGTTAAGCCCTGAGCGGACCTCCCTCAACCATATGGCCATGTTGGTTCTCAATAAATGCCTAACGATGGGGAGAACAAATTAAATCTGATGGCAAGTGATCAAGCACAGTTTGAACAAAATGTAATCCATCTAAGTGGTGTTTAGGTTGGTGAAGGCTTTTGGCCGACACAATAGGGTAAAGAAAACACATTGTCTTGTGGGAATCGCAAAGCCCCCTCTTTCAACTTGCCAAGAAAGCACGAGACAATTAGACACAGAGCCCTTACCTTTTGATTTTAATCTGTCTTCAGCAACACAAATCACAATGTGTGGGAAAGACTGAAGTGAGACTGTAACAAAAGACAGCCTAAGGCATCTGTCTGGATTCATGCATTATAATAATGCCACACCAATCTGTAGCTGGAAGTAAAGTCAATAGGCCTGTATTGTGATTGAGAGCAGTGGATATATAGCACACGAGTCTGTAACCATGTTGGTGATACGGTAGGTGGGTGGAGCCGGGGTCGAGGGAGGGTTACAAGCTGGGTCAAAGTGGTCAATATTGAGCTATGAAGGCTTCAAACGGAGCTAATACCATTACTATGAGCTATGCTAGAAAAGTTCAGGGTGCACGTCCATCTGAAAACATGCCTGCACCGAGAAGAATGAAATTGACTCTTTTGTTCTATGGTCAATTATTCAATTAGGTCTCATGAGCTGGCGTTTGACCCCAGTGTTTCCTATTGAATTTGTTAAGCCAGCAAGAAGATTAGAAAAAAGGTGGACTGGAGTCTGAGTTTGATTGGAGCACCGTTGTGAACAGTGAGCTATTTCCTAGAAACTGCAAAGTCTGGTCTTTTAGGCTACTGTTCTTCAAATAAAGTCCTCAGCATAGCACACATAGATTTTTGATCCTCGATCTGCTACTTGAATGCCCAATTAAGACAAATACAGCAGCTGTAATTTCGTGATTTTGTTGTTGTGACGCATGTTCACTCAGTTCATTTCTGTTTTCAGTGTTCACTCCCTGCAGACTCATGATTTTACATTTCTCCCAGTTCCAGTGTTTTGCTAACATTTCTCTTTGTTTCTTGCGGTGCACAGTAGTTTGTGTTTAACTAATTAGATAAACATGACCTAATGAGCTGGGCACAGCCAACATGAAGAAGACTAATGAACTGACACCTCAGAGATTTTGCAGCGGAGGGTTATGGGGAACAATGCAGAAATTCCTCTGCCCTGCTCTTTCCCAACCCACTTCCTCCTTCCTCATCTAGTTCTGCACTATGGACCAATCCGGTGCTCATTATAGCCCAAACCACTGGTCTGTTAGGTGGAAAATGATCCAGTGCGCTGTACTCTGCTGCCTGTCAGAGAGCAGATAGGTTACTCTGCCTGACTGTTAACTGTGTGTGTTATTTATGCCTCAGACTGCTCTGGCAGCTGTATTTGCTGATACAATAGATAAATGTGTAGCTGCATTGTTAATCACTTCGAGTTACTGCTGTTATCAGAGTCATGCAGCCACCAATCAAAACCAGCACCACAATAAAATGAAATGGATCTTAAGTTTGATGTTAATTTTGATGTTGATTTCAATCTTGGTTCCATTCCACATGAATGCATATGTTTTCTCACTGTAATGTTGAACATCTGCCACGCATTAATACAGCTACAGGCTGCTTCATTTGTTTATTTATTTCCATTGTTTTTCTATTGTGCATTGAAAACACACTCTTTGTGACACACTCCCTCAGACATCAAACTAGAAAACAATTTGAGTCCCAAGGGAAGGGATGATAGGGGGCTTTAAAGTGACTATTTCTTTGTCACAGCAACATTTGAACTAGCTCAGAATGGGGTCCCTGTTGATGCGAGCAACTGCTGCGCTGGAAATCTATGGTGTGTCTGGTTATGCCCGGCTGAGCGCAGAGGAGGCGAGCTCCCAGTCACGGGGGATTTGTTGTGTGTGGGGTTTGCCTTACCGTCTGCTATCGCGTGGGTGGATTCATGGGGCCTTCTCCGTCTGTGCTCCTGCAGGTCCTGAGTGTTCAGCGTGCCATAGAGATGAACTGAGGAGACACAAGAGAGCAGCACTCGTTTCTTTCTTCAGGAACTCCCATATCGCTGTCTGCCGTGGAGCCATGAGGTTGCATAGGAGCCCGGGATTTGTCACCCTGCTGGGCGTGGTCACCTGTTTTTGTGCCTTTCACCTCTCTACTGCCATTGACATCCCGCTGGAGGGTGAGTGCCAACTTTCACTGCAGAACACCTGTAAAGAACATACCTTCATGTCAAAGAGTGCAGAAGAGTAAACTATTTATTTTCCAGTGTCTGCAGTGGTGTCAATATTCATGTCAATATTCATGGATTGCAAAAAAATCTCCATCTCAACAAGTCATTCAGTGTCATATTGAGTCTTAAAAACATGTTTTCTTAAAGGTGCATTATGCCAATTTCAGTTGAGTCCAGAGCAGCACACTGATAGAGTACATGCATATTCTGTGTGGCTGCCAGCTGAGATGAAATGGTCCTTACTTCAGTTCGCCCTCCTCACTTTTGTACTATGCACCTAAAAAAAAAAAAAAAAAATGGAAAAAAGCTGCCAGTGGGTGGGTTTCCAATGCAGTTTCACTGGTTTCAAGTTTTCTTTCTGAGAACAAGTATATTTATGTTAACACAAGGCAGAAAAAGAAAGATCAGCCCACCAGTATCAGGGGAATTGATTCAAGAAAATTATGCACACAACTGATTATTGGCAACAAGTGGGATTATCTCATCCCACTGGCATTTTTTTTTCAGTTGTTTTAACAAAAACACAATTTTTAAGAGTCAGTATGAGACTTAATGGCTTAAGGAAGATATTTTTTTCATTCAATATGAATAATACTGAATTTTGGATTAAAGAATTCTAAACTGATTTCATGAAAGCTCATCATGCTCTAAGAAATAATTCATGAAGCCAGAAGCTACAAAAGAGCATGTTACCAGGTAAAGGTCAGACGTGTTAGGCATTTTAGATGAAAACTCACTTTTTCTTTAACTTGGATGTGATGCTGATTTATCAGAATAGTGTTGAATATTTTAAAAGGCAATTAATCACATCATAGAGTAGTGTTGCAGACACACGCTACAATCAAACACGCTGTGAACGGAATATATTTACAGCCATTATCTTGTTTGAATCAGGTTTCTTTTCCCTCTTGTGTTGGAGCTGTGTATTTCCCACTGTTTCCTTGGAAACCCATATCAAATTTTTTTTCCCTCTAAATTATTCAGAAATATCTCTTAAGGGCCTGATAAAGAACAGTTCAAACAGCTTTTTGAAAAAGAAACACATTCTTAGGCTGATTGATGTTGGAATATCTTTTTCATTCACAATCTTTTGTTTTGCTCCAGCTGTGTGTCTGTTTAAAGGGCTTTATATGGAGAATGCTTGTGACAAAACAGGATTATTCCAGAACTACTGACTGGTTTTGTTTTGTTTGTTTCCCCCTGCTGCCATGGATTTTCTAGTTTTAGGTCATGTAAACAGTAAGTTTGTTCTGCAATACTCTAGCTGGTATTAGTGACGTCGTCAGCTCTCATCTCTTAATCTCCTGGCTCATGTGTTGAGCGCTGCTTTACTTACAGCCTCATGTGTTGGATCTACATCTCATGTGTCATCGCTCCTGCCTCCATAAAACCATAAAACTGATATCTCTCCTTGTAGGATTCATGGCATTCACTTTTACCTTTATGGTCGGTCATCGTGGTCACTCTGACAACATGCTGTTCTGTTGTGTTTGTTTCCATTCGTAACACATCTTGTCTCACATAACCCAGTGGGAACTGTGATCACATGAGATATGAACATACAGAGAGTTTTGTTCCAAAATGAAACAGGACATCCCCTCTTTCATTAAAAATCAGCAAGGACATTTAGTAACCCAAATACTTAAGTGATGATAAATTTACAGAAAAGCCTACCCGTACTTAAGATTCTAAAGTATGGATGGGAGCAGCGGTTCTCAACCTAAGGGTTAGACCCCTCAGTGGGTTGCCAGATCATTTTGGGAGGTTGCAAGAAGATCGATGGGATAGATTCTCAATTTTCCTATTTTTTTGCCTTTTTGTGCAATATTTTGTAACTTTAAGCCTCAAATCCTCTTTCGACAATTAATGAAATAACCTAAAAAGGCAAAAATCATTCTTCGCTTGAACAGTTCATCACTTTGTACATGCAGCCTGGGGCCGGGACGGCACATAGACACTGGTTTTGTTTTAAGGAATCACAAGCAAAAAAGGTTAAGAACCGCTGCTTTAGAGATACTCTTAATAGTTGAGTTAGCAACTATTTTCTTCCTAAATGGGATGCACAACATTATGGAATACAACTCTGCATAATAGACAAGACCATAGCATCACATTGTATGTCTGATACGTGTGTAAAGATGATTTGCATTTGGACCTGTAACGTGTTTCTCACATTTTTTATGCCCACTGTCACTGTTTGTGTGTTGCCCAGTTGAGCAGCTGCCCACCATCACAGCTCAGTCGCCCAGCTCTGTCATTGCCTTTCCCTTCGACGAGAGCTTCCCCATGACGTGTGAAGCCAAAGGGAATCCCGAGCCAGAGTGAGTAGTGAGCATCTTGCATCTCCAGCAGATGGGAAGAGGAGAGCCTGGAGAGCTTGTTAGCAGCCAGATATACACCAGCAATAACAACAACACTAACACTCTGGCAGCCACACTTTGTGTTTTGATCTTTGCTTGTATCTTGTGTTTGTGCACCAACTTTGGAAACACAGCATAACGCATTCTTGGCTGAAAAAATCAATTTTTCAATATTGACTCATCTGTTTTCTTTTGTAGATTTCGATGGACAAAGAACGGGCAGGAATTTGACCCCTTTCTAGAGCCCCGGCTGATGAAAGAGGAGGATTCTGGGACTTTTGTGATACCCAATAATGGGAATCTCACTGAGTATCAGGGAACCTATCGCTGTTACGCCTCAAACAAACTGGGGACTGCCATATCAGAGGAGATAGAGTTCATTGTGCCCAGTGAGTAACAGGAGTCTGTGTTTGTGCGGTGCTGTGTTACAGTGCTTTCAGTGTGATTCAGGGCCTGGAGTCCTGTGTAATGACTGCGCCTCTCGGTTGTGAGGTTTTCATTGTATTGGACGTGGCAGAAAGTCATTGGGCCTCTTGAGTGTTCCACCCCTTGCTGCCTCTCGTCTTTACCCCCATTGCGGGCAAAGCACTGAGCGTGATCTAGCCTCTCCATCATTTCCCTGGGTACATTTTTCATTTTGTTCGAAAGCATAGCACATAAATTCTCAAAGAAATCTGCTCCAAGGGGGCCTGAGACTAAATTTGTCCGGGCTTCAGCCAGTCAGCAGTGTTGACAAGCCGCCCAACAGTAGTAGTGATGTCTATTTCCCCCTGGAAGTGGAGATCTGAAAAATCTGCCATAGAATTCAATTTATTAGATGATATAGTGGGCACAGGAACACAGATTGTGCTTGGCACAGAACTCAGGAATGATATGACTGCCATCTTCTGGAGAAGCAGAGAACTGCATGGACTGCTTCAATGGTTGTGACCATAAGGGATAGCATAGCTGACACTGGGCTCCACAGATTTAAAAAACCTGTTTGTTAAAGCCTCTGAATGGAACAAGCTGGCCTTACAAATCAACCAGACTGTCTGTTTAAAGACTTTCAAGATGGAAGTAAAATGGACATGAATAATATTGCTGCTCTACTTTTTTTTTTTTTTTAACTCCATTCATAGGAGCTTTTTCAGCTGATGTTTGCATTGTCAGCATTGTAGTTGCCTGTTATTAATTTGATGTTTTACTGTATTATTTATAACTCTCAACCAACTCGTGACACGCTCTCCTGTCAGTCTTATAAAAGGGGGCCACATTAGAAATAAGTTTTAAATTAATTAATGCATGACTACTGGTTAATTCTTGCTGTTTTTTGTGTTTTTTTGCCAGATGTTCCAAAGTTTCCTAAAGAAAAGTTTGAACCTATCATAGTTGAGGAGGGTCAGCCTTTCATCCTAGAGTGTAACCCACCTAAAGGCATACCTCCTCTTCAGATCTACTGGATGACTATCGGTGAGTAAAATTCATTATACGCTCACAAGGTGTGTGTTTGAATCAGGGCTTGGGTGCATTCAGCTCAACTGGGAATGGAAATAAAGACATAACTGTGTTCATAGTTATGATATATGGTATTTAAGAACACTTTTACAGCTATTACATTTTGAACAAAAAGAAAAAAACAACTTGATGAATTGATTCAAATGCAAGTGATATGACAGCAACCGTAGTTTGAATTGTGCATGTTTTTAGGCTACTCACTGAAGTTTTGAGCTAAGTTTGACTATGGATGTTCACCTTTCTGTTCCCAGGTCTTCAGCATATAGAGCAGGATGAGCGGGTGTCTATGGGCTTGAATGGAGACCTGTACTTCTCTCATGCAGAGGAGAAGGACAGCAGGAGAGATTACTGCTGCTTTGCTGCCTTCCCCAGAATACGGACCATTGTTCAAAAGACTGCCATGTCTGTCATTGTCAAGACCAGTAGGTGTCACTTAATTTTCCATTTTCATCAATTACAGTGCTGTTTTCTCTGTGGGAACCCAAACTAGCATGACGCAAACCCACAGAAAATCCCTACTTTGATTTGTTTTGAGAACATTGATCTTTTTCAGTGTTCACGTTGCTATCCATATTCACGGCAACACTTCAAAAGCCATCTGAGTGTCATGCTGTCTTGTTGTCTTATCACAGATGCTCATACAGTGCCATCGCCAAAGTTTTGTTCTCCGTGATTTTGATCTCATTTATGCTTTGACGTGAGCCAACACATCCACATTGTCCTCTTGTTCATCGTTTATTTTCTTATCTCATCCATCTCCATTTCAGAAAAATCAAAAAGTGACACGGGTTCTGAGGATGGTAAGTTTGAACAAAAGAGTGCCACACCCCTGCTTTGTGCAAATGCTGCTGTATCTGCTGTATTTGTAAAACAGCCATGTGCACAAGACAGGGGTGTGTATATATGTTACATGTGTATATATGTGTATTCATTTGTAAACTCATTAAAGTGTGATCTATGGGAAATTGCATTACACTACAAAAAACGTTTTTTTGAGTTGTCTCGTCCTGTTTTGTTTAACTGACTAATTCTCAGTCATTTTTCTCCAAGCCAATGCTATCTTGGAGAGAAAACCCCGTCTTATGACACCCCCTGGTGTCCGATCAGATGTACAGCTGGTTAAAGGAGAGGACCTGCAGTTGGAGTGCATTGCAGAGGGATTGTGAGTAATGCCTCCTTTTCCTAACATGCATGTGCACAAAAACACATTTACATTAGAATTTCAGTTCAAATGAAACATGGGCTATGTAGAAAATGCCACAAAATGATCAAAGACATGAAAGTAAAACTGATTGACAGATAGATAGATAGATTTACTTTATTGATCCCAACTGGGAAATTGGAGGGTATTGTTGAATTTATTCATGTACAATGTACTCAGTTATAAAGGATATAATAATCTGCATAATTGAAAAATGGACCTGTGAACATAAGGTAACACGGTTTTCATAAAGATGCACTGAAAAATGATTGAGATCATGGACTTGCTGTAATTTGAGACCTTTAGCTGTGTTTTTACTTATAGTTTGTCTTCTTATTGTCAGTCCAACTCCGCAGATCGAGTGGAAAAAGATAGGTCTCAAGCTTCCCGAAAAAGCAAAGCTGGAGAACCATGGGAAATTACTTACTATACCAAGAGCCGATGAGGAGGATGCTGGGAAGTATACGTGCAAGGCCAAGAACCTGCTCGGAGAGGCTGCCCACCATTTCACAGTCACAGTAGAAGGTAACTACGACCTGCTGTGAAGTTGGAGCGATGTTCCCATATCACATTTGGTTGAAATCATTCAGTAGTTGTGGCCTGAAATGAAGATTGATCCTTTATTATTGTCAAAGCCCTTAAAAGAAAATTCAGTGGAAATGTAATGTACAGAGCTAAGAATAACGTTCTGATTTTGATGGGCCCTCTGAGAGCAGTATCATTATGCGTTAATTGTAGCTGTTGCTGTTTGAGAGGAGATTACTTCAGTAGCTGGAATTTCTTCACCGCTGAATTGCTGTTATGTCCCGCCACCATTAGACATACAATACACTGTCATGTCTGCCCGTCTGCATGTGTGTCTGTCTGTAGACACAAAAACAGCGGAACAATACACAATAGCATGTTTATAGTAACACCACGCCTATAAATGAGATGATCTGATATGCTTTTGGATATGATCACATTTAGAAGCAAATTGCTGCATAAATTTGCTTATTAATGGGGAAAAAAAGAAAAAAAAAAAAAAAAAGATTATCTTGAAACTAACTCTTTAATGTTTTAAGATATGAAATCCATAATGCCTGAGTGTTATGTGAAGACAAGTATGTTAACACAGAAATATTTGCTTGATAAAATGTATTAATCAGCCTAAGGTTTTATCCCATTGGAATAGCTGGCTATGTCTCATACATGGTGTTGACCGCGGCAGCTCAAATGCCTAGTATCTTTGCCGACGTCTCATTCAGGCACTGCAGCACTCGTCTGTTTGATAATATCATACTGATTTCTCTGGATGTGTCCTCACAGAGCCTCCGGAGTGGGAGTACGAGCCGGAGAGTCAGCTCACTATGATTGGCTCAGAGGTGCTTATCAAGTGCTCCGCCACTGGGACTCCTCAGCCCACTATAACATGGAGGGTGAATGGAATACCTCTAGAGGGTAAGTCCCGGACCAGCTTCAGTTCGGCATCAATTCACATGCAGTTTGAAGTCTTAATTCATGCAGGGGTTTATACAGGCCTAACAGTGATTTGATTAAACTCAGAAGCAAACGGCATTTGAATGGTGCCAGGGAGGACTTTTTAAAAGTGCCGAGGGACACCGAGAGAGAAAGACAGTGAAGTCGAACGTATTCTCGATGTATTTGGTGAGGAAATCCACTGTGAAGTGCTTCACACATAATCTTGAGCTCAAGTCACAAATTCAGTATTCTTCAAAATGAATAAATTCCAGCCACCAGGATGCAACTGTGGTGTCTTAAGAAAAGGAAACAAGCTTTTCTACACTTATATCACTGTACCATATTGCCACATACATGATGGTAGGGACAGATAACAACCAAATTGTAGCTTTAAAGCGTGACACAATAAAAACAGTGTAAGCAGTTGTAGTTGTACCATCATAATGACCTTTATAGTTCATTATAGTTGCATGGTATGACATCAAGAGATAACTAACAAGATGGAAAAGTTTCATTTCATTGTGACTTTAAAATCTCAGTGTGAAGATAAATGCAGACTGTTTATGTTACCTTTCTGTAATGTGAACAGCTCCACTGATAGAGTAGGTTGTTTACAGTATACAGTATACTGGTGTTTTATTACAATGCAACACGATAGACCTTATTTGTCCCTGTGGTGAAACCTGTCATACGTTCTCAGTGCCGTTGCTTCACAGTAATTGCACATACAACATAAGTAGAAAAAAAAAAAATACAAAATAGTGCTGAAGTAAGAGCAACATCAGTCAACTAGCAATATATATATACAACTGAGTATCCTCATCATACAGTGCAATTGTATAAGAACAGCAAACATGACCTTTTTTATGTTATTTTTGGGCATTTCTGCTTTATTAGATAGTCACAGAGGAGACAGGGGCAGGGCAGGGACAGGAAAGTCAAGGCAGAGGTCGGAGCTGGATTCGAACCCAGGCTGTTGCGACTTAGCCTCAGTATTGCGTTGTACACACTATACACAGTGGGCCACTGGGGTGTCCCATTCAACACTACCTTTGCACATTCACATTACTGCATACTCTATCACTCGAAAACAATTTATGGCAGTGAAGACATACAGTATTTCACAAACTGATACAATAAATTACACAAACATATGCAGCCAACAACTCACTTCACCTCCCGGCATCCTGGAAGGAGTGTTTGTAAGGGTTTAATCTACACTGAGGGGGTCAGTGTAGATTTAATTTTAATGTACAATGAGTGTAGGGATTCAGTGTAGCTCCTGCCACAGGATACGAGCTCAAGTTCAGGGTAAAGGATATGAGTGGTGTTCAATAATATTTTCTGTGCCTGCCTATTGACAGACTCCTAATTATTGAATCTTTGGTTTGTTTCAGAGGCCCCAGCATCCAACAGAAAGGAGTTTGATGATACCATAGCCCTGCACAATGCCAAAGCATCTGACAGTGCAGTCTATCAGTGTGAGGCGTCCAACAGACACGGCACCCTTCTGGCCAATGCAAACATCATGATTATGAGTAAGTATGACAAGGTGTAGTCGTGCCAAATCTCACTTAAAAGTTATTTGTATTGTGAGTCATGGCTCTTCTTTGTGGTTATAAACTTTGAAAGTACATGAATTGATTCCATAATAATTTTGTGCTACAAATTATTGAAGTGGTTGCTTAGCAATGGCAGTGGAGTGCATCTGTTTTTGAGTAATTGACAGACATGGGCATTAGTCAGCTGGAGATTGCAGAGTGATGTTCTGTTCATCTGGAGGGCTGGCGCTGATGTTGGCATATGCCTTTAAAGCACCGAGGAGCACAGAGAAGGAGGGCTGTCTCCGAGCCATACGCCTTCATTCAGGCTAGCTGTTCTCCCAGTGGAGCAACAAGGCAGTTCCCTGCCATTTATATGCTAACAAGTTTCCCCAATTCCATACTGATTTCGGTGCCATAAGACAAACATGTGCTTCTTTTGCAAGTGCAGATAAAAAAGAAAGAAAGAACATTGCTCTCTGTGGCTTTCCGCAAATGTAGGGAGTTTGCTCATGGTGACACAGGAGTTAATAAAGCTGGACATTCTCTGAATGCTAAGTCCCAGCTGCTGTCTTTGTAAACAATTAGGAGAGACAGACCATTTTAATGGGAGGCTTTGGCTACAACTGATAAGGTGCATTCGCCCGGCTAACTCATTACTCCATTGTTTCTTCTTTGATTTCATTTTCACATTTACACATTTTTGACAACCTGACAACCCAGTCACTTTTCACACAAAGAAGCCTACAATCAACACACAGGAAAGGCAATAGCGTTGTCACCTCATTTTTGCCGCTATTGTCTACGCTAGTCCGTCCCTGTTTAATTTAAACTGCGAAACAGTATTCCTGGCCTTGCACAGTGTTTGCCTCTGGATATTATGTATATAGGCACTCAGGTTAAGGTAGCTTCATGGAAATAATGTCAGCATTAAGGAATCCATCTCCCTTTCATCAACAGTAAAGCATCCTCTTCTCTTTCTTGACTGATTCTTCTTACAGATCTCCCCCCCATGATCTTGACCAAGGAGGGTGAGGAGTACTTTGCTGTGGAGGGGAAGGGGGTGATCATGCACTGTAAGGTCTTCAGCTCTCCTCCCTCTACTATCACCTGGTAAATATGCAGTTTGCTCCTTTGGTTTGTTCGCCAGCAGAGAGCACTAGATCTCAACTGGTCGCTACATGCAGTCCCCCTGTACTGTGCTGTGTTTCTTTTTTGGGTGATCTTCTGTTTCCTTGCAGGGCAAAGTAACGCTGTCAACCAACACTATAATGTTCTATTCACCAACTTTTCTTTATCCCATCTTGCCTCAGTGTAGTGTTTACCCGTTTAGACTGCTGCAGTGTTCATATTTAATTTGAACTGAGAGAATGTGGAGGCTTTAATGGGTTTCTCTGAATCTTTTATAGGAGCAAGGATGACTCCTCGGGATCTGTGGAGGGGCCGAGGTTTACTGTTTATGAGAATGGATCGTTGGAAATCTACAGTGTGGAGAAAGAAGACCTGGGACAGTACACGTGTTTCACGAAGAACACTGAGGGAACGTCCGCTATCGATGCCATGCTATATGTGAAAGGTAAACAGTTTTGCCTGAAAGTGTGTTTGCAGTGGCTTATAGTCCTTGAAATGTAACTAATATGGTTCGTCTATTGAAGATCCCACTAGAATAGTTGTGGCCCCAGAGGACCTGCAGATCTTAATAGGTACCACAGCCCAGCTCTCATGCCTGGCAGAGTACGACAAGTCCTTCAGCAACGACTTTGAGCTCCTGTGGGAAAAAGATGATATGGAGATAGCCCTCAACTACACAGAGAATTCAAAGTAAGCGATAGCACTTTTTTTTTTTTTTTTTGTGGTAGCTATAATCCTAGCCAGAAAGTTCTTTTTTACTTTTTCGATTGTGCGGGTCGATATAGTGTCTGCACCTCTCTGTCAATAGGTATTTGGTGGAGGACGGTATCCTTCAGATCATCAACATAAGCCACAGGGACCAAGGCGTGTACACGTGCGTGGCAAGAACTCCAGTAGACCAAGACACTGCTTCAGCATTGCTCATGGTGTTGGGTAAGCAAACACATCAACAACATGGCAGCTCCGGTCAACAGGATCCTTGACCCCCAGCTCTACAACAATGCATGATACATTCCAGTAGGGATCAATATGTCAGTAAGCCAAGGCAGAACATGAACATGCAGACCACGACTTTATCAGGGAAGTGCTGTTTCTGACAGTAGAGCTTCGAAAATATTGTTGATAGTCTTGATCCGGCGCATGGAGAAATAGTTGGCCTATCCAGTGGTGCAGCTCCTTCCACATTCTCTGACATTCAGCACAATTTGGTGTATATATTTTTTTCCCCCTTGTCCTTTCTGTTCCAGAGATTGATGTGTCTCCTTTTTCAAACCTATGTTGTTGCGGTGCTTTTCAGATGTCCCCGATGCACCTGAGAACTTGGTACTGTCTGAACACAAGGGCAGAAGTGTGAAACTGAAATGGATCCCCGGGGATGAACACAACAGCTCAACCACTGGTAATAGGAGGATCTAAGTGTGTTATAGCTCTGTGTATAAAGCAAGCCGACTATACTGAATCAGTGCATCGTGCAGGTTTAGCCGTGTACGATATTCATGTAGCACACAAATCTTTTGGGCACATATTGTCATTCTTCACGGACATGGACTTAGTTGTGACACTATCTTATAAAATCGGAGTCTATTATGGATTCATCCAAGCATAAATTATGATTTGTCTCCTCGAGCAATATACAAGCCCAAAACAGGGGCTGAGGAGTTTGCTGCACAGCTGGTGGTTAGATAAGCAATCCGTTGGCAAGAGCCACGGCGGTGAGGGACAGTTCTGATTGTCTTTCCGCCTGTCAACAGAGTTCATTATCGAGTATGAAGAAAGCCAGTGGGAGCCGGGAAACTGGAAAGAGCTGCTGAGAGTACCTGGGAACCATGCCTCAGCCACCCTGAAACTACATGGCCATGTCGACTATCGCTTCCGTGTGTCTGGTGTCAACGCTGTAGGGAGGGGTCATCCCAGCAAGCCCACAGAGAGATACAGAACCCCCCCAGCAGGTCTGAGGCCTCCCTCTCTTATTGTTTATTCTGCGTCTTGATAAGGTCCTCCAGGCCACTTGAGCTGCCAACGCTGTCGCTCTCTGAACTTTAAAACACTCAGCCCTGGTACATAATTGATTCCACTCTTGTTGAAAATCTGGTCTCTTGTGTGTCCGTTTCACTGGAGATTTCTTCCACTAACAACTCCAATGCTGACAAAATCTATATTTCTCCTTCTCCGCAGCCCCTGACAAGAACCCTGAAAATATCAAAATCGAAGGTCATTTGCCACATGAAATGGATATCAACTGGGAGGTAAGAAATATAGTATGGGCCTTTAATATCCCTTTACTGCAAACTCTGTAATGTGGGCTACCTCAGGATGGTAAATTATTCACATCTGCTACAGTTTTTGGAAATCAAAGAATCTCTCTAAGAGAGAGAAGGGACAGAGTTTTATCAATGTTTCATGTGCAATTATCAATAGGAATTTATGAAATAGAAATGTCCCACTTTTGATATTTCATCCTGTGGTTCACATCCTCAGAAAAGCTATTTTCCGGGATCATTGTGAATGAGTTCTCAATGAAAGCTGCCCGTTGTGCTGCTTTGATTAGAGAGCGAAAGGGAAAGCTGTGAAAAGGAGATTTTTCTTTTAACACGTACAGTAATATATTCTGCTTTATTGTAGAAAGATGAATCTCTCCTTCACTTATTATCTGCTTGCCCTGTCATGGTAATACAGCTCCAAAATCCAGGATTCATGGGGCTCTCCCGCTGTTAATGATTTGCTTTTGTGGATAATTATATCTCATTCTATTTCTTATGGTCACACCTTTGTTAGGAGAGAAATCTTTTTTATCTGTGATGTCTTAGCAAACCTGGTATCAAAGGAAAGCCTCACTGCTGGACCAAGTCAATCCTTCCATTGTTTTACTAGATAGTAGGATAAAACACTGTCAGAGTTCCAAGTCAGTTCACTGGGCTAGCTCGTCATAGTAATCCGACGGAAGCTGTGACATTGAGCAGTGAAATACAAAAAGCTTCTTATGCAATCGTTCAAGTCCCCTGTGAAACCCACCAGATCATTTTTCTTACTTGTTTTCCGTGTTTCTTCCCCTCTCCCATCATTCAGCCGTTGTTACCCATCGAACATAATGGCCCTGGTCTTGAGTATAAGGTGAGTTACAGGCGACAGGATGTGGAGGAGGACTGGCAGGAGCACATGGTGAAGAGACACTCATTTGTGGTGAAGGATACTCCCACCTTTGTACCCTACGAGATCAAGATTCAAGCCAAGAACCATCAGGGCTGGGGCCCAGAGCCCAAAATAGTGACCGGCTACTCAGGAGAAGACTGTGAGTGCTTCTTCTTCTTCTCCTTCTTTTTCTTTTTTCTTTGTAGTATAATATCACACCTACACGTATGCAGTTTTATTTTAAAAGAATTCAACACTTTTGGCTGTGGATACACTGATAACATTTCTGTCTCCATTGGATTTGTGTTGGCTTAAACATAAAAAAAAAAAATAATAATAATAATATGGGGAGAATGAACTTTTGTGGAGCTGAAAACTGACAACTGATCCATTTAGCCTGTGGAATTAGATTGTTTGTAGATGTTCATATTTGCACTCAAAGAAATGCCACAGACTGTCTTTCAGATTTCTGTCCATATTTATTTCTATCTAGGAACCTTATTTTATCTGAAGAAACTTAACAATGCATCAAACACTATGTTCAAGGCGCACTATGCAAAACTGTCGAGAATCAGACCAATTTAAATTACTTTCTTTGTTTTGTCAGTTGAGTTAAGTCATGGTGCTTAGTGCACCTTTAATTGGTCTAATTTGGTAAAAAAAAAAAAAAATGTGTTTCTTACTGGTAACTCAGATGCTTTCATGTGAACCTTGCTTAAAAAGTTATTTTAGGCTTTAAGACATTGTCAGGGATATGGCCACTGTATAGAAATTGCCTTTCCTCAAAGGGAAAGCAAGCATTTTGAGCAAGTGAATCAGTAGAGATGTTTTACTTTACTTTTTCATGTTTAGCTTTCTTTTGGACGTGCCCCCAGGAGGTCACATCAGGTCATGCCTCATCTCCTTCTACAGTCCACACTAAAGTGAAGTGATGATAGAAAATATTCCTTTTAGATTAATAGTGTGATCGTTGCATAGTACCAATTTGCTGTAGGTAGAGTCCTTATTTGACTAGCAATCCCCAGTAGGTGCCAAAATGATTACCGGTAGTGGCATACTGATTTTTGTCTTTGTCTTATCTTTTGTCATGTTGTGTCTTTATCAAGCTAAACTGTTGGTTTAATGAATACTTAGAGTTGGATCATTTTAAAGATATAATTATGATGAGTGAAACTGATTATTCATTAAATCAATGTTTGACTTATCATTCTGTCTGTTTTTTCGTGGCTTACTGGCAGCATAGATTCTAATGTTTGTGTGTGTGTGTGTGTGTGTGTGTGCGTACGTGTGTGTGTATGTTTGCCTGTGCAGTTCCCTCTGCTGCGCCCGATGATGTAGCTGTGGAGGTGATGAACAGCTCAGTGGTCAAGGTCAGCTGGACGCGTGTACACAAGGACAAGTTGCATGGACATCTGGGAGGCTACAGGGTAATACCTCAAAAACAGCCCTTTGCTTTTAGACACAGTTTAAAAGGAATGACCCTGACCTTGCTCTAACCGTTGGCCTCCCTCACCCCACTCTGTCTCCCTTCTGTTGGCAGCTCAATGTTCTCCCGCACAAACCACCAGGAAAAAAAAAAAAAAAAATACAATAACTCATTCAATATTCTTTCCCACATATACATATGTATGATCTGTAAGTTTGATCTGTAGCAGCCACTGCTGAGCACGGCGCTGCATGTCTCCTGTCTGATGTAGGTAAACTGGTGGCGTCTGCGGAGTCTGGCGGATTCGAAGAAAAGCCACGGAGACAAGCATACACTGACGTTCCCCGGGGACCGGAGCCATGCTATGGTACCGGGACTAATGCCCTTCTCTGAGTACAGCCTCATTGTCATGACCTTCAACGGGCGGGGCAACGGACCCGGCAGCCATCCCGTCAACTTCAAAACCCCAGAGGGAGGTAGGATTGTAGAAAAACAGCATGGGGCTTATTGATTCACAACTACTGAAGGGAACATCTAACAATAGCCAGGGAAACTGGGTTGCAGAATTCGACTGCTTACTGTGTGCATTACCTTTTTTGCCCCCACAGTCCCTGAGAAAAATCCTGTTTTCAGGGTTACAGATGTACAGAAGCATAGTGTCTCTCTGGCCTGGGCTCCTCCAGTGGAGCCTAATGGGATTCTCACCGGCTACCTCCTGGATTATCAGATGAGTATGTATCTCTGTGCCTTATGCCTGACTGCAGGGACAGACTTTTTTTTTTTAAAGTCAGTGTCCAGACTGACTGGCAATGTCACCATCTTGCCACAAGGAGATATTGTTGTCCTGTTGTGTTTAAGTCTGTTTACAACACACTGTTCTTGTTTAGCCCGCCTGAAATTGGCCACATACAAAAACAGTGACTACATCACAGAGACCCACATAGCCTTGAGATCTGCATCCTCATGCTGTGCTGCATAGGACACAAGCAAGTGTGTGCTGTAGTTTTGGAGTGTGTGAGAGAGCAAGGTGGGGGATCTGTGGCTTTGTGTTGATTGTCTAACCTCTGATCCTCAACAAGGTAAGGAAAATCATTGTGTAGCTCTAATAGGGCCGGGGTCAAAGTAGGTCAGAGTTTGTGTATGGGAAACATGTCAGGGTGATGTCCACTGGCCTGTGTGTCATGATCACGGCTCAGCCAGTGCTGACCAAGGCCACTGTGTCACAGCCTGTTAAAGTCCAGTGTTACTGACCTCGTCCTGTCCACAGGGGACATCATCACTGCAGCTTACAGCGCCGGGGGACACCATCACTGAACAAATAGCATGTGTGTGCATGCAGTGATGTCCTTAAACAAAAGTCATGATGAGGCTAATGACCGACTTCCAACAACGTCTTTGTGCTGCTTTTCCCGGCTAATTGAGTTTGATTTGGCGACTGCACAAGAGGGGCAAATGTCATACAATATTTCAGGAGAGGACGTTTTCATTGTGCCAGTGCAATAAAGCTGATGGACTCTTTGAAGTGAGACTTTTTTGAAGTCCCCTTGAAGGAAGTCATGTGTGAAATGTTGAGGATAATGCAGCCAGCTGTCAGTATGGCACCAGCGACACCAGTGGAATCTCAACACTGCAGCACAGCTGTTCTCAGGCTAAGCTCATCCTCACAGAGAGCTGTACTGGCTTCACATCTCACACATTTCATAGGTAGGCTTGTTGCAACATCATCTACCAGACTGAGCATTAGGTAAGGACACTGCGGTTAAACTAACTTGCATTCAAATTACTCCCTGTCTGCATAGACTTTAGTGAGAAGAATTTATCAGGACGTTCCAAAGGACACTGAATGAAAATGCCTTAAACTAAACTGCTGCTGCATGACAGAACATCAGAAGAAAACCAACTGTAATCTGGACTTGCCCATCATATCTGGATAAGGGCTACGCTGTTATATCAGTTTGCCAACACATCCGATCGCTGATATATCGAGGCAATATTGTCTTTACGAAATGACATTATTACGAGGATAACACTGATGAAGAATTCTGTTTGACCCTTTTTTCTCAAGATATGTTGCGATTTTATACCATTTTATGTGAGATTTCTTTTTTTAAATGAAAATGGGTAGCAACGTATTAAGAATGGAGCAGCTGGAGTCGGTGTTTCCTACTCCTGTAAACTATCTACATAAGTGGGAGCTGATAAAGGTAACTTCTCTGCCTCCCCCTTGAGCTAAACTCCCATCGGCCGTTGCCACCATCACCCTTAGATTTTAGTCTCGGTGAGTCTTGAGCCGCTTCACGCTACACAAGCCCCGAGCCTGTTCACACCACAAGGATAATCTGCACCAGAAGCAATCCCTAATCTGCACAAGGAAAAAAAAATGCATATTAATGCAAGGTCACCCACACACACGCAGCGCACATTGCAACTGGAAAGCGATCGGCTATGCCACATCGTCTCTGGATTGGGTGGCATTATGATTGGGTGTCATGAAGTTTCAGGCAGGCAGAGATGTAGTCCCCACAGTGTTGTTACTTTAGTGAGAAAGTATCCACCCACGGCATCATCCATATCATTCTATAGCGCTAACAAGAACCTGACGTTTGATTGCAGTGTGGGGTGACAGTGCTAACCAGATAAAATTAGACTGTTGCTGTAAGACCAGACCAATACATGCTTGCAGAGCTGCCCCTGGCCAAATTGGGGCCCTAGCAATTTTTCTCATGTGGCCCGCCTGCAAAGTGTAGAATAGGTACAAAATCAATGTTTGGTCAGTTGTGGGACCCGACGCACAGTGGCTGTTCTGTGTTTAGGGAGAGGCGGCCCTGCACACTTTTAATTTCCATTGCATCCTACCAGAGAGACTTCCTCGAGCATTTTTTTTTTTTTTTTTTTTGGACAGTAAATCAACTTCCCATTTAAAATCCATGCACCTCCTTCTAGCACATACTTGCCTGCTTTACAAAGTATGTGCCAAAAATTTGCTCTGACAACAATGTGGCCAGCATTTACACAACAAAAATACAAATAAATGCCAGGTGTAAATACACGGGTGTGATTAGATTGATTTATTATCTGGATAGCATGTCCAGATGCAGGTTGCATGTATAAAGGGGTATTAAGTAATCCCTGGCCTTTATTGGCCGTTATTGACAACCAGTAAGAATTGAACCAACATCAATAGAACTTGTCTGCACCTACATAAATCACTGGCATGCCCCCCACACCCATCTCACCCCTCCTGTCCCCTTGAGTTATGGTGCACCGCAATTGATGTAAACAACAAAGTCATATTTTCACAACAGAGACAAGTAAAGTAATGAATCAGAGCCCAGATTCAACAGATCTGTCTAGAAAAAAGGTAATTCATCATGATGCAAAATGCTGTAATAAAAACGATGCCGTATCATTTTTTTTTTTTTTTTTTGTTTTGTTTTGTTTTGTTTTTTTTTTTTTCACTTGAGATTAAGAGACTTTGTACCCATTGTAGCTGAAATGTCGTGTGATGCCAACAGGCGGGGAGTCTTTCTTCCGAAATAGAGCACGGGCCAGAAAGTTAATTTTGAAAGCAAGCAAAGTACAGCAATCATTGAGTCATTGGTATTGATCAACAATGCTATCATTTCTGCTCGGTGGCAGTTAAAATCTTTCTTATTGCCCCTTTGACACCAGCTGCACACTGCAAAAAAAAAAAAAAAAAAATCTCCATCTTAACAAATCATCATTAAATCTGCAAATCTTATTTGCAGAAATCTTAACAGGGGAATGAGATATGAGATAATCCCACCTGTTTGCAGTGCTAATCATCTTGGATGAAGTGTCATGTTCTTGATTTCTTGTGGACTGATCTTCCTTTCACTGCCTTGTTTCAGCCTGTGCACACATCAAAAAATCACAAAACAAATGAAATTGGAAAAGTGGGATTATCTCATTTCACTGCCCACTATTTTCACTTGTTTTAAGAAAAAAATAAAAAAATTAAGACTCGAACAACTGAAGTTACATCTTAAAAGATGTCCAGGTTTGCAGCAGCCTAATGCTCCTGATATTTTTGTGTTTAGTCAACGACACAGAAGAGGTGGGGACTCTGCAGACAGTAGACATCAGCAACCCTGACACCACCAAGTGGATCCTACGTGACTTGGAGGCCATGAGCAAATACAAGGTTTATCTGCGCTCCTGCACCACAGTGGGCTGCGGACCTGTTGTCAGCGAGGAGTGCACCACCACACCACAAGCACGTGAGTGACGGAGGGACCTGAATCAAGTTGGCTGGGTGATATTTGATGTCTGTGAGTGCGTATATGTGGGGATGTTGGCTGCTGTGTGAGGTGATGAGAACATCGATGGGGTTTGGGGTGTAGAATTGGCTTGGCAGAATTCAGGTTAAGTGAAGAAGGTGACAAAGCCATTTCACTATTTCGAAATGGCATTGAAGCTGGGGAATGTGATATATGCCTGGGCAGCCAAGCTTTTCATATCTCCATGTAAGTAATTTTTGTGGATAAACAATTTCATACCGGTGTAGTGGAGTTTTTCATTTGTCACTGTCATGAGAGAGCAAGTGCTTATTGATTGGACGGAGAGTGTGAGCTATGAAACAATCAGCTAAGAAAGAAAATTGCTTTGAGCAGGGGGAAACTGAAGCTTTTGATATTGAATAGTGTAATCATGAAAGAGTTGGTGGGTAAGTAATCATAATGAGCTGACTTCTACCATGTAATCTTTTCTTTTCAATTACATATCATTTGTCGAGGAGTGCATACCATACCTCAGCTGGCTCAAACTTAAGTCGAGTGTCTGCGAGATTGCAGGCTGTGGCAAGAATGATTAGACCAAAATGAAAAAAGGAAACTTCATGTGCATTTACCTAAGTGTTAGTAAAATGGACTCCAGCAACAAAAGTAATGAACTTGGGGGATATTTTATCACTGTGCATATTCCAAGAAAATTTAATGAACCACAAAACACTATTCTTTCAGACAAAGGCAGTATACAGTTCAAGGTCTTTTACACAAAACAAACCACACAATACTTGTGTTGAAAAATGCAGGTGCTGAATATGGGAACAATTATGTAGTGTTTACTGGAAAAATTCTCACAATCACAGAAAGAAACTTAATTGGCTCTTAGGGGCTGTTTATTTGCATGCTGAAAAGCAAGGAAAAATGATTAGAGGGAGTAGGATTCTCATTTATCTGTTGAACTAGAGTCTTGCGGAGCTCTCATTACGTGCGTGTGTGGGAGTCGTATAAGATTCGAGCATAAAACGTGATGCAAGCCAACCTCGCTATCACCGTTTGTGTGCGCAAATGCCTTGTAGTGCCCTGTTAATTGTTCTCTTCTCACTTTCTCTTACGCTACTAAAAACAAATGCACTGCTTTTGGTGTTACCTTTGATCATACGTGGTATAAATGTGTGTGTGTGTGTGTGTGTGTGTGTGTGTGTAAAGGAGATAGTTCCTTGTGTCTGCTTAGCAATGTATTGCTTTCCCTCTGTTTTTTTCTTTTCTCCAGCCTCCACTTCGGTTTCGACTGTTGGCCCCAGTATGTAGCTCTGTGTTCATATAGGGTTAGACCACTAACAGTCAGATCCTGTGGCAGGGCATACCTATGCATAACTGCACATATAGACCATAAACTGTGAATTAGCAGCTGCACTAAAGAAAAATATTGTGCAGCCTTAATCATTGATTTAGGAATTGCATATTTATAAATTTGCAAAACTTTTTTTTGCTATGTGTTGGTATGTCAGCCTGCCACAAGTAGATTAATTAGCAATTGACTGCATGGTTAGACTTTAGACATATAGACAGGTCCGGTTGCCCCCTGTTGAGTAGGCGCCAGTAAAATGTAGGGTTTTGATTCTTAAATAACTAAGACATGTTATATTTATTAAAATGCAGAATTAAAAGGTCCAGACACGGTGCTCATCTGTGGATAATTGACCTTGTCTGCTGTTTACCCTTGCCATCAGCAGAGAGCACTCTGATGCCTCCTTTCATTAGAGAGGAGCCATCAGGCTTCTTGTCAGCTTCTTTCGAGGTGAAGTTTGTGGCTTCCTCTGCAGTACTGTTGCAATGGTAATGAGTAACGTAATTGCAAATTCATATTAATCTTGGCTCATTAGTGACTCTGTAAACGAATATTGACTTTTATCCCGGCAACAGCAGATTCAGTGCCACATGCGTGACTCGAGCAGAGGCATCAAATGATTTTTTTTTGAGCGACACACCCAGGAAGGGCAGCCCACATCCACCCTTCCTCCATTTAATTATGCGCAAAATTTAATCACTTCTAAAAGTCAGCATCACAAGTCAAATTAAAAATCACAACCTCTCACCTTGTCTTATGAATGAATGTCCTCAGTTGTATTTTGTAGCTTTTGTTATGTGTTTCACAGTTTTAGACGTCTAATCTTCTCGATGTATTACTAATTTTAGAGCTGTAGCTGCTTAGCTGAAGATAGCATGCGTGCTAATACTAACTGTTTGCTAGAATGGAACACCCCACGCGTTAATCCAATTTGATAACCACAAGATTTGTCTTTCTTTTCAGGCAAGTCAGCTTCCCCCTCACCTTCAAGCACTACAAGGTCCCCAGTGGCCAAACCCACTCGTTCCACCATAGGTAGAGCTGCAGCACATTCAAACACACCACGTCAACAGCATAATGCCACAGAGAAAAGTTAACCGTGCGAAAAAAAAATATTTATGAAATGGCAGTGCTTATAGTCCTATTGATAACAGATCCATTTCATTGTTTGGTATGAGACAAGTTAATACTGATAAAAATAATAATTTCTCTGCTATACCATTGGGAAATCCGGGCAACCAGATCCATACCCCAGCCCCGTCTTTTGAACGGCACAAAATATGTCTAATTGTCACTGATTGATTTGTTTGGCCCCAGTCTCCCCTGTACATGGCAACGTATTGACCC
The DNA here is from genome assembly GCF_902150065.1 of Myripristis murdjan. Taxonomy (NCBI): domain Eukaryota; kingdom Metazoa; phylum Chordata; class Actinopteri; order Holocentriformes; family Holocentridae; genus Myripristis; species Myripristis murdjan. The sequence goes on from NC_043984.1 coordinate 29,811,969, forward strand.
AACAGTCACCTGACATTTCCATGTAATCTTCAATTGTGTAAACACCAGTCCTGCTCTGGGACAAGATGTCCAGAGCAGCATCCGAGCTGAGAGAAAATGCGGAGGAGAAACGTCCTCCTGGGCCATGTTAGGGAGGTGTGAGCTCGTACCAGGAGGGTGATATTTACAGGACACTGAGATAAGTGGATAAGTGGAAGCTGTTGAAAGCTCCTATATCAGAATATTTTCTGGCCTCTCCTTTTAAAAAGCCTCCTGACTTTGAAGGGTGTCTTCCAGGGCATCAGCTCCCTGCTGGGTGAGCAGCTGCTTTCTGCAGCAGTTAATAGCAGGCTGAGGAGTGCAGTGACAAAACACGCCAGCCGGCCTTGGGGTATTTTTAGTCTTGGGCCCTATGTCGCTTGAAGTCACTATACAATGCCAATGATGGGAATTACCATAGTTGCAGACTAATCCATCAGCATTAGTCAGACGTGTCATTTGCACTAGTTGGGATGGGCAGCGCCGGCACAGGTGTCCTTGTGTACTGAATTATCACCTGAACAAATAATGCACCTGAGCTGGAGACATGGCTGAAGATTTGCATGTTTGCCGTGGGGAAATGAAGTGGATTGCGTTTTGTTGAGTAGCTCAGACAGCTGCTGTCAAAGTATACTTTGCTCATAGGAAGACTGCACATTATTCACTATCATTATCATTGTTATTATTGTCATCATCATCCTTTTTTTTTTTTTTTTTTTTCTTGTGGCACATCAACATACAGAGGCTTCATTGCCTTGTAGGTTTAAGTGAAGTTTATACATATTCATTTCTATACTTTTGATGTTTAAGTAAAAAAAAAAAGATACTGTTTATTATAGTTCACTAAAGGATTTTACATGACTTGATCAGCAAAGGCACATCAGCTTAAGATGTGACTTCACATAGCCCTGCAGGAATATTGCAGAAGCAAAGAGTAATAGGATACAACAAAGTCAAATTAATAGAATACATAACACGCATGAATGAAAACGTTTGAGGGTGTGCAAAAAAGATAAATTCTGTATTATGTAGATTCTGTATATATGCGGGGTGAAATAATTGAAAAAAATCTGGAAATATTCAAAACACAGCAAAATTGTGTTAACGGTACATTTCCTTTATTGTGGTCACATCTTTATATATTATGCTCTCGGTGGTTGCTTGTTTTTTTTTTTTTTTTTTTTTTCCTATAGATTTCCATTTAGCTTTGCAGACGCCACCTGTGATTCCGATACCATCCACATCACTCTTCATGTGTGCTGTCTCCTCCTTTATTGTGTAATGATAACAGCCTCAACCCCTCCATAGCTCTCATATACTTTGTCCTTTACGAAGCCTTCTCTGCAATTCCTCTTCCTCCTCATCCTCCCTCGCTGTCTGTCAGTCCCAGCCTTGTTGAATATTAGCTCATCTGTTAGTGACAACTTTGCAAATATCAGCTGGATTCCTGGGAGAGGGGATCCAGGGTTTTATGGAATTTGACTTGTTTTAAAATTATCAAACAAACTTAGATTACACACACACACACATACACACGCACGCACACACACGATTGCTTCAAAAGTAAAACTTAAAATGGTGACACTTCATTTTAAGGTGCACTTCTCAGCCATTATATAGTTAATTAGCCTATTAGTGTGAGTTTTAATGATTTATTAGTTCTGTATTAACTACTTATTAGCTCTTCATTTTATGTACTTTATTCTACACACTATAAATTATTACTTAGGAGTTTTTTCTCAGTAAACCTGATGCAGGGAACCTGTGTGTGTTAGTAAATATTAAAGTCTGTCAGTATGAAGTTGGCACAAGAACCTGCTGTAGAATGGGAACAAATTCTGAGAAATAATGACTTATTTATTGTTAGTTGGATACAGTTATCATCTGTACGAGTGGACTCAGGACAGTAACTTGTGTAATTAGCTTCTTACTAGTCCTATGCTGAGCAAATGACAAAGGGTTAATTTCAGGTGTAACTGCTTACTTACTAACTTTTAGCAAGCATTAATTATGGGCTTATTGTGAAAAAAATGTGTTGAATAAGGCATGCGAAGTGAGGAGGTTATAAATAGTTAATATTGACGAATACAGAACTCAAAAATTACTAATACACTAATAAACAACTAATCAGTGGCTTATAAGTGAGGCCAAAGATAAAGTGTTATTTTTTTTCCCTTTTTTCCCCAAAAAGCTGTCATTGGATACTTGGACATTAGCAATAGCAAGTTAGCAGTTACATAAAAGCTACAAAGAAATGCTTAGCTTTTTTGTCTGACTTAATACAACAATAAAGCAAACCATGTCAGATATCATGTATTTTCAATACTTAAAGCTGATTATATAAGGTATCAGTTGCCGCTGTCTAAAAATTCACTCTTCCTGCATTTTCTACCTGCGGGTACTGAGTCGTCACTGAGTCGAAACTGCGAGGTAACTAGTGGGGGTGGACCCCTGAAAAAAAAAAAAAAAAAAGTTGCCTACGCGAGAGGTTTGTGTCAGAATTGCACCAAAAAAACGCTGGTAGTACAAATGAAAAAGCTGGCAGCGTATCCGGAATAGCTGAAAGTGAGGGCAAAATCCTGTTCTGGGAGAGAAAAGAAAAGAAAACTATAACCAAAGGCACATCTTAAAAGATCATGGTAAAAGATCAACGTAGTTTGCACAAACAAGTGCAAGTTTACTTTTGAGGGGTTTTTTTGTTTTGTTTTGTTTTTTTTGGTGTTTCTATTCTTTCTGAAATCGTTATTTTTTTGGTTTGACATTTAAGTTTTGTTTGATCAGTTTGAAACAAATCTGTTTCCACAGAGTATAATATCGCATATAAGAACAATCGACCATAAGCCCATTCTGATTTTCTGGACTATATCCAGAAATTGATTTTTTTTTTATTTTTCGGAGCTGCTGTATCTTGAAAATACCCGCTTGAGGCACAAGACTAACTTCTGTAACCTTGTTGTGTGTTGCATATGAAACTGTCCTCCATGCCTTTCATATATCAAATGAATAGTGCTCTCCTCAGTACCAGCCCAGCCTGATCATTCAGCTTCTGCACAGGTGAAGGGAAGTGGAAGATATCAGAGTCACTAAACGCCTCTAAGACCTTCCACATCATACAGGGCCTTGAACCTGGGACCGAACCTGAGTACACTATGTATACTAACAATGAGGTTGATTATAGTATTTTTGAGTCTGACATCAGGACCTGAGGAGGGTTTCCACAAAGCCCCCACCAAGGTAAAACTCCACAAGAGCACTTCTCCCTGCACGAGAAGTGCAGGCAGACCCAGGGCGTCCTTGAAAAGTAACTAAAGCTCCCGTGCGTGATCCTTTCCCATGTCACCAGGATTTGATTTAGCTGTGTGGACTCGCCGAGAGGAATTACATTTGTACAGCGTTCCTTTCTTGATTAATTAGACAAGCGGATTAGCTGTTTAATATTAATATTGGAGCGTTTCCATTCGCGGCGCGCCCTGCCACCTCTGCCTTTGCATCAGATAGGCTTTGTCGATGTAAACATTCAATCAAGTGTCCCAGTGAAAGGCCAAGGCGCATCAAAGTCACTGGGCATTGTTCTCCTCAGGTCTGGCCAGCATCCACGGAGGAATATCCACCCAGGGCTGGTTTATCGGCCTGATGTGTGCCATCGCTCTCCTCACACTCATTGTGTTGATCGCCTGCTTTGTCAACAGGAATAAAGGAGGGAAGTATTCTGGTAGGTGTTCAGTCACAAACACACAAACAGCACCACCTGAATACTAACTAATTGCTGCTCCAAGCATCATTATATTTCCATTTACATGTTTGTTGCTATGAAAGAAATTATTAATCATTCTGGAAGCCATTACAGGAACACATAAGCTGATGTTTTTTGCAAATAGGTATCACGCCACAAGATCATTTTAATGCAAATTTATATGGAAAAATGGGATTGTGTATTGATAGGAAAATGTGAATTTATGGCTACAGCATTTGAATTTTGCATCATTCAGACACACGGTTTTCCAGCAACAGCCTAAACAATGTGCCGCCCGCACCGAGACGCCATGCAAATGCTTCGCAGGGTGGCTGCACAGGGAATGATGACATAAGCTTTGTGGTATCTTAATGTTATTCCTCTTATTGGGGACATGAGAGTCCTTATCAGCTTTATTGCTCAGAGCTAATGGCCATCAGGTTGTCGTCTGGGCAGCTATCGCTTCACACGTCAGCAGAAAAAGACCAGAAATGCACCTCTGTTCTTCTTTCATTAATTTTTCTCTCATTAAGTTCTCATTATCGCCGTTACCTCCGCTGACCTTTTCTTTCAGTTTTTCCCCGAGTTTTGTGATGCTCTTGTTTCACACCGCTTAACCATTGCATATAAGATTTTAATTAGCGTTTTAATTTATGTTAAAACATTAATTACAACACTTCTACTTCACTTTTCACACCGTCGTTTTTGATGTCTACCCTGAACTTTTGATTTATGAGAAAAAATCCCAGAATCATGGCTTGACTATATAACTTATTCAAACAACTTAACAGTCAAGGAACACAAAATTCTTCATCGGCGGAAAGTTCTTGAGGAAATCACTGATATTGTGTTTCTGTTTTGCGAGCAGTGAAAGAGAAAGAAGACCTTCACCCAGACGTGGAGTCCCAGGGTATGAATGACGACACATTCTGTGAATACAGGTAAGCTTAACCCTTGGAGCACTATTTCACCACCTCGCTGCAATTCATGCGCAACAGCGCAATTTTGTGTTATGCTACTGGTTGTTGCCATCTTATTCTCTCTTTTTAACTGTCTCTGTATTTCTTCCCCCCGTTGAAAAGACAACCCCACATGCATGAGGTTAACGCGGACGCTCAGAGAGATTCCGGTTCGCGGCATTTCATGGGCTGAGTAACTCCCAAAGTATGTGATAAACAGCAATAGGATCCCCACATTGCTGTTTACACATCGGTGTTGTTAGAGTGATACCTCTCCTTTAGGGCGTTGTGATTTTAGATGCAGTGCTGTGTCGGTGTTGGTGGTCGGTATCACGTTAAAGAGGAATTGCCTCATTGTTCAGAAGTTGCTTTTTTGTTTCTGGATGCAGCTAAATGAAGGCTGCCCAGCACACAGCAGGAGTGTAAAACCAATCAGTGTAATTGAAAGCAGCTCATCTCCAGGGCAGTAAGTTCTGGGCACGTTTCATTAATCCTTTAGTGGTCCAATTCATAACAGTCTACCACAGTACGACTCCCAATGTAATTCTCCAATCAGTGAAATCTGCACACCACAACAGAACTTGATCTGATGAAGCCAAAAATGGCTCAGTGCTACAGGATGGAAATGCCAAGGTGACAGAAATTTATATGGATTATTTTTCAAAATAATATTATCATAGCCTCAGAAAGTATCCCTTACAGTATAAATAATCGGATTGCCGCCGAGTTATAAAATTAATCATACTCCATCACTGACCATTTGACACTAGAAAGGCCAAGACCACTTTCCGTAGAATCCGATGCTGATAGATTTTCTGAGTAATGCAAGAAAATAGCAGATAAATTTACCCCCTTCCATTGATAGCTTGTTGGAAGTGTCTTATAACCCTTAAATCCACTGACCTTGCTACTGTTCAAAACATTTCACGGTTAAAATGTAATGCAGGCATGTGAAACCCCAACATTGGCACAGGTTTAATGTCCCCTTCAGTATCCCATTCCTCAACCAGTCATCGCTTTGTCAAACGCACTGATGCACAAACAGCGGTAACAATTAAAAATGTCTTGACTAGTGCATTTGTGTGATTACTCTCCATTGTTCAGCGAGAGGTAAATGCTAATGCCAATCACGGAGGCTCATCGTCGAGGCTCTGATAGCTCAAGCCCGCACCCCGTGCTCGCCAATAAGCCATAGAGTGAAGCCATGGGTGAAATGAGGTGATTGTAAATCCTCTGTGCCTCTGCTGTGTTGTTGCAGTGACAACGATGAGAAGCCGCTGAAGGGCAGCCAGCACTCTCTGAGCGGAGAGATCAAAGCTGGGGACAGCGGGGACAGCTTGGTGGACTATGGCGATGAGGACGCGCAGTTCAACGAGGATGGTTCCTTTATCGGGGAGTATGCTGGACGCAAGGAGAAGAGGGTGTCCGCTGAGATCAAAGGCTCCGTTCAAACCCCAGCATGAGGAGTGGAACCACCATCCATCCTTCCTGGACACCATTGTCATTAAATCTGCTGGGAGGAACAAATACAGGAGGAAAAAGACATTATCCATACTGAGCACAGTTTTTGTGTCAAATGTAATGTGTCACTGTCAACTGCACTGCCATCTTCATTTTATAAAGTTCTGTTTTATCAAGTTGTAACAGAATGGCCATTACTAAATACTGTGTGTATATACTGTATATTGTATGTGTGAAGTGATTTTTTATTACTGCAAAAACAATGAAGAAAATTGGTAGAGCTTTTTTTTTTTTGTAAATGCAGCTACAGTAATGTTTGTAAGAATGTTAAGAAGCAACAAGGAAAAAAAAAAACATACACCATTCCTCCGTGTACTTCATTTTAAGCAGCTTTGTCTCAGATGTCATCTTGTAGCAGACAACAGATCTAATGTGGGGATATCAAGCTGATATTTTTCAATTGAAGCAAATATTATTGACATTTTATATTTCAAATGGATTCATTAAATATGATGTAAGATGTGTAAAAAAGGTTGTTTATTAACTTATTTTCCCATGGTTTTATATCTTACATACTGTAATAACAAGGCAGGTTAGATACTGGTTAAATGAACATCATACACATCTCTTCTGAGTCATAATCTACTGGTGATGCTGGATGGTGATATTTTAGGTGTTGTGCCTCTTTAAAAAGTAAAAACAATAGACAGTGTATGTTACAAATCTAAATCAGTGTTTACAGCAAGAAATGTCAAAATATTGCATTATTATATATCTGACCTGGGATGAATGGAATCCAATACAGATTGCTTTTTTTCTTTAATTATAACTTGTAAAATTATTCACTGGACCAAAACAAAAGAGTCACTTTGCCTTCAGAATGTACTGAATATTAAGTTGAATAATTTATTTGACTTCATAGACTGAATACTGATATTACTATACTGCCGTTGCCATTAACCATCATTTCAAGGCATGACAAATTATATTTTTCCTTCATTTTCCCCCTAGAAACATGTCTGAGTAATCCAACATGTAGTCATGTTTTCATTCAAAAGTAACTGATTACAGTGTTGTATAGTAACCATAAGAAGGTATGGATTTCTTTATGGACAGATTACTGTAATCTGGTTGCATGTAATCTGTCATTATTCAGTGCTGGTAGTGGCAGTAGTGTTTAATCGATGTTACATCAGTCTTAACAAGACCCTGCATATCACCGCAGCTACACTGGCATACAAAACATGATTACCATGTTGTTCAACAATAATTTACACCACAATCAGCTAAATTGCAGCTTTTGTAAAGATTCATTTATTGCATGTTAAGAATGTTGATTGGTGTTTTTGATGTCATTAAATTACTTTCTTACATCCTGGTGATGGTCTGACTGCATATTAGGCCACAGGCGTCAGGAGGGTAGCCCACATTCTCAGTCTGCTCTACACATACTGTCTCATTATCCCAGTGGACACATACATGTGACATTTTTGCCTGGTTGGTGTAGTCTAACAACATACTATATGTCTTGTTCTGATGAGCACACAGCCACTATTGTAACAGAGGTCCACCCTACTGTATGCTCCCAGGGTCATAATGTTCCTTCAGTGTATTTTTTTCAAACCAAAAAAAAAAAAAAAAAAATCTCTTAATCCAATGTTTTCAACCTTAAATCAGCCCCACCATCGCTCAATCCTATGTTCTCTCAATATAAAAGTAATGATTTCCTTTCCTCTGTTATATTAAAAATGCACTCTGTCAGTACATGTTCAGTAAATATATGAGATGGTGTTAATAGTCAAACAGATTCCAAAGATACTCTTTTATTCAAACACGCTCTTTATTAACATTACTAAATTTGGTGTTAGCACTGGTAAGAATGACATTAGCCATTATACATGACATTAACGACGACACACAGTGCCATAGATGCAAAGCAGCACTCTTTATTAGCACTCATGTTTGGAAAATTGCAATAAAATGCAGCGTTTATGTTCATCACAGGGAGTCAAGGCACACCTCCAGAAAACACCAGCTAGTTACACTGGCATCTGATGAGATATGTGCACCGTGAGGTGGATTGACAAGTACAAAGTTCCCGTTAAACTTCGAGTGCGATACTGTACAATTTGCATTTAAAATGTTGGGAATGCATATAGAGCAGATGCTAATAACTGAACACATAACTGGGAAAACATTTGAACACCTGTGCATGCAGCTGTATTTTAGGTGTATGTCGCATTAAGCTTTGCTTGCCAAATGTTTCAGTGTGTGCCAAACCCCAACTTGCCAACCTGACCCAACCAGACTTAATTTTGTCAACAAATTTTTGGACATTGATGACCTTTTTATTCAGACAGTGATGTTAAGTGCTGTTGTGAACAACAGCCTGTACTTAACTAACTAACTACAGTTCAGAACCATGGACAGAGTCTCAACTTGTATATTATTAACAGTAACTACAGTTCAGCACCATGAACAGTGTCTCAGCTTCTATACCACTAACTACAGTTCAGTACCATGGACAGTGTATCTGCTTCTGTATACCACTAACAGTAACTACTGTTCAGCACCATGGACAGCCTGTATAAACTGAATCACCTTGATGTAGCTACAACAGCCACCTCTGAGTGAAAAACTGGCACTTCAGTTGAATTGTGTAGGCTTATCATATCGGCAAATTTGGTTATTTCTGTGGTCATAATTCACAGTGACCAGACCTTTACAGACTGCACCAGACTTTTATTTTGAAATGTTTTATTTAACCTTCTGAAAAAAGCTCCCTTGTTTATTAAAAAAAAAAAAAAAAAAAAAAAAAATGACTACAATCGGACTTAAATCAAATCATATTTCAGGGCATGAGTAAGACTAAAACTAAAATTCAAATACCTGTCAAAATTAATACTGGATGGTGGATTGCCCTCACAATGCTTGTGAAAGCATAACGATGATTTTAAAATTTGGCTTAGATGAAATACCAATAATGGTTATTTTACTGTTTGTTTTCACAGCTACAGTTACACAAATCTCAAAATAGCCCGCAGCTACAGCTGCCCACACTCATTATAAACACATTCCTTGACACAAAATAAATGTCAGGGAGGGCACATCCAAATGGACTGAACCTTTAACTTATTGTGATCCTGTGAATTAATTTCACCTACTTAAAAATTAGCAATACACAATCCTATGCTCCCTTAACATAATAAGAAAAATGATGTCCACAGTGTCCATGTCCTCTGTATTATTAAAACAAATCCATAATCTGGTAGCATATTTTGAGTAAATGTTAGACCTATATGAAATGGTGATAAAAAAAAAAAAAAAAAAAAAAAAAATGTATATATGTTGAAATATAGGCCCTTGGAAGTGCATTCCCTGGCAAGATTAACTGAGAACACTATGACACATCAGTGTGCCCCGTTTGACAATACATTTGTTTTGGCTCTCCTATAGAGGCCATTCAGGTTAACACTCCCTATACCTCAGCTCAATGTGAGTTCAAGTTCAAGCTGAAATTTATTTATAACCCTTAATCACTGTGTACAGTCTCAAAGGGTTTTCCAGGCCAAGAGCTTATAGAAAACAAAACGACACCTCCTGACCTAACCTGAACCCTCATATATTACCAGGCCAAGAAAACCTCCAAAAGAACACCCAAACAGCTGAATGTGTTTTTTAAATGTCCAACTTTTCTGTCTTGATAGATCCGAAAACATGATTACTTTTTTGTGCTGTTTTTGACTTGGAACAGCAACAATGCTCTTCATCACTGATATTTCTGCACAATTTTGTGTTTCGATAATGTCGGCTTGTTAGGAAGCCAACCTCTTTATCTAGTGAACAATGGCTGTATTGTAAGTGTATCTGGTAGATGTTAGTGGTAGTAGTGGGCTAGTTGCACATTAAGATTAACATCAGTTGCTTCCCTCAATTAGCTGACAATGCCAAAACAACAACAACAACAAACAAACAAACAAAACAGCCATTTGTTTATTGTGTTTGCTCTGAGTTTACTTTCAAGTAAAAAAATCAGTATTTTAGAGCTGACTACTGTTCAAGTCCAAAACAGTGGTTAAGGCAATTTACTGTTCTAAAGTAAACAACATTTGGGAACAAAACTACCTTATCAGACTATTCACTTTTATTTATAACAAGACTGAATTAGTCTGTATCTGCACAATCTTTTTAAGGTATCTCTTTCAGCCCTGGTATGTATTTTGCTATTAGTTACACACAGGCAGTTTCAGCTGGACCTCTGTGGTAGCCCTAGACACGGTTGCTGAGAGATTTGTGATGCAACTGCAATTCCTCTGTATTCTCAAAGTGATGAACATGGCACTAACACTGTCAGGATTAGGGTTTCCATTCCCATTGGGACCCAATACTAAAAGTGTATGCACTTATGGCACTGGAAGGTACTTTGAAAAAAAAAAAAAAAAAAAAAAAAAGAGCACCCAGAGTGCTGGTACTCCTGACAGAGGCTTTAAATGTTAATAACTCCATCTATCTTAATGCTAGAAACAACCTGATTAAAGTAGAAGTGATTATCTATCCAGAATACCATAGTTTACTTTGTCTAATGAAGGCAATTTGATTAAAAGAAAGTGTCTGCTCACCTCCTTTCTCTGACCACATGTTAAAGGTTCCATATTTTACTTTTTCATTTAGCAGTTTAACACAGTTCCTTGTGGTCTTGAGAAGTGTGTAGCTTAGGGGGAAAAAGCAAAACTAAATTCAGCTTTGCATAGTGTTTGTTCTAGCTTCTTGGTGTCTTCATTGTAAAGGTGTGTGTGGGTGTTTGGCTCTAATGAGAAAAGCACGTACAAGAGAGACATTGAGTGTGGCTATTTTTATCCTTGAGGCAGTCAAAGGCAAATTGTGAGAATCACAATTCAAAAATCAGTTATTTTTAATTGAGTTTTTATTTGGAACTTCTTAAATAGCACTTTTAAATAAGGAAACTATGGCTCAACAGGTGCAGTTACAAATTGCAGATTGCACATATCTGCTGTTACATACAATGGCGAATAATTTATGTACTGATTGGCGAAGGGGAAACAGTTTTGTACACCATGGGTCCTTTAATTTCAAGTCCTCTCCATGCCTCAAGCACTACAGCCACACCAAACCCGTAGAGAATACACATAAAATGATTCAAGTAAGCTGAACATAAAATCATGACTAGAGAAACTTTTGCAGCAATGAATTCAGTTTCAGTCAGTTTCAAAGTATTTATTTATGTTCATGTGGTTATATCAACATTGTCACAATATCTGCTGCATATTCTTTCTGGACAAATATGAAGGTTCTTCTAAAATTTGAGCTGTAAAAGATGGCTAATTTTGGCAATTACGCCCTCTCACAAATGTTGAAAAATCCACACACACTGTTGCTGTCTCTCCACCCGAAAACTTGTAAGATTTAAACACGCTGGCAGGCTACTGCCACATCATCTTGGCTTTTGCTATTCTCACTTTGATTTAGCATTAGGAGGAGTTTGTGGAGGAATCTGTGAATATAAAACAAACTAAAATGAAAGTGAAACAGCTGCAAGGCAGTAATGAGTCTACCCCTGTTTTTTTTTTTTTGTTTGTTTGTTTTGTTTTTTTTTTGCAGTAGCATCCGGCTTTATGTGCGTGAACTATGGTTTAGAAATAAACACTGAGACCTAAAGTTTTACATCTGATCATTTCACATCACATTACTCAACTGTGGTAATGTAAAATCCTGTGATAAAAGAATTTAAATAACATGTTTCTGGTCACTTAAAGTAACAGACGATATCACAGAGAAGTTATCGGATAGTGGTAGACAAGATAGTGACAATATCTTAAGTGAGAAAGGCCCCAGAAATACATGTATAACATACCATTAAACTAAATCATTCACTGAATATTTACAGAAGGAACAAATTATTATATTTTGGCAACCTCCACATCAACTGCTGCTACCTAAAAGCTCATACATAATCTAAGTTTGGGATGTGCTGTCCCTATACATGAATGATTGAGTGAATGGATGGATGAATGATTGAATGGAGGTTGTCTGATGATAGTCTACAGTCTCTAGCAAAAAAGTTTAAACCGCCACATAAAACTTTTATTGCAAATGTCCAAAGTGAGGAAACCTTCCTAACTTTTGATGTTTCTACGATCTTGTCAGGGAAATAACTTTTCTGTTTTCATCTCCCAGTTTCAAAGGAGCCAACACTATCATACTGTACCTACCAAGAAAGGTCAAGTGTTTTCAAAACTCTCACTTTGAAGGTTTAGCTTTGATATTTTCTCTAACATAACATTGCATCACCGAGGTCAGTATCAAACTGTTTATTTTCAATGAGTGATTAGGATCAGTCTTGAACTCCAGCCAGCAGGTTGTCCACTAAGCCATGCTACAAGTTACATTTAGATGGAGCCACTGTTTACAGAATTACCGACAAAGGCTATAATAACTATTTTTTCTGCAGCATGAATGCCACTCTCTGCACCAAACCTTCATGGAAAAATATCAATTATGATGTGTCCTTATGGCGCACACACACACACACACACACACACACACACAACAGTGTAGTGGAACCACAAGCAAGAACGTTTTTTTAAAACAGCTTTAAATGGAAGCTGACTGTGATCCAATACACTGCAGCTTTGAAAATCTTTGTGATTAATTATTAGTTGACTGAAAGAGGTTCAATTCCCAGGTTTCCCTCTGATAAAAATATATCCACCCATGGCACTGCATACTTTTCATATTCACATGCCTTGCAGCACCTCACCTATGTTACTTATATGACTGTCACTGCAAAAAAAGAAAAAAAAAATCTCATGTTGAAAATAAGCACACTGTAGGTGGCAACACAAGTAATTTAGCAATGATTTACAGAAAATACAGCATGATGCCCAATGAGCACAACTGGTGTATGCATGGATTTGATTGTGTTGTGCCAGATAGAGCTTCCATTTAACCAGTCTGTCATGCATTAATTAAGTCTTAGAGTAATCTTAGACTCAGTCTTAGATATCAGCAGTAGAAGCTGAAAAAATGCGCTATTGTGTTGCCATACCCCTAATGGAATTCACAGTGGGGAACAGAAGCAAGACTCTCTACGGGCGTCGCCATTTGTTGGGCGATGAATAGAGGAGAGGGAGGGTCAATGACTCTGAGCACAAGGTGGACTTTTAAAAGCTCCAATGACATGAGAGAGCCTTTTCAGACAAAGCACTCCAACAGCGTTTCATCTAAATCACAGGGAGTTATAAATAATACAAGCCTCAAATGAACGTCACTATTGCCTTGAAGGTCTTGCACTGGAAAAAAAATAGCTGGATTAAGTAGAGAGGAAAAATGGGCTCCCTCCTCTCCATATAAATTTCTCCCTGTGTCACCATAATGCTTTAAGGCCAGCGGCACAGTAACAACTATTCACATATCCAAGTGTACAGTTTCTCAAAGGAAACTGTGGATCCAATTATCCTTTCATAGTATATGACTCCTCAAATATCAGTCGCAGTGGAATGATGTTACCTCATGCCTGTTGACTTCATATTCTTTGATAAAGCGGTGCACATTACAATCTGCTTCCTCACTAGACAGCATTTTAAAGCCTCTTATCACTCCACTGTAGTCTACATCAAAAATTATGCGTGGAAATTAAACCAGTGGATCTTAGGAGACTTCCTGTTCTGATTCATATGTTAAGTAATGAGAAATTCTGCATTACTGTGGCAGGGAGTGCTCTGCAGCACTCTAAAGGAGTGATTCATTTGGAGTGCTGCGGAAATTCCAGTGCCAGCACAGGCCTGTGACTCTTTCAAAGCACTCAGGCTTCTGGGACATCTGAGGGACTGATCTCAACATATCGCACTTGCGCTGCAAATGAATTGGTCCCCAGGTCTCCAGAGCTGTCAGCAACTCACTTTGTATGAGCGCTTCATTCATCAACACATTTTTCCCTGTGAGCAGCAACTTTAAAAAAAAAAAAAAAAAAAAAGTGAAAAGAAATGGAGCAAAACTTTTTTAAACCTTTACCCATTTTTTTTTTCTTTTTTTCTTGCATAGTGAGTATCCAGCCAGCAGTGGACATTAAGGGAAACAAATCATAAGCTGGTGCCAGTCTGCCACATTTCTCAGATGAGGCTACATCTCACAGGTGAAATATTGCTTGCTGGTCAGGATTTCCTCTTGAAATAATAGAAAAACATTGTGCGGTTTAACCTCAGGCACACGCAAAACCCACTTCATTTGCACTGATGCATGCTGATCATTTCAGATTAAGTCTGTCAGTTTAAGGTGAAGAAAGATGAGTCTCTCTGGGTATGAGAGAGAGCATGCAAAACAAGGCATCATGGGTGAACATTTAAGTAGGCACAGGATAAATTGACTCACTATGCAGCTATCTCACACAGGGTTTAGGATGCATTTCAGCATCGATCATAATCATTTATATTTCCCAGACTTTATTCAAACAAAATTCCATCATATTATCCTCTGAGAGGACACACACAGTATCAGTAAAGCAAATTACACATATTGTAGTCAAACAGGTTTTGTCACTCCAATTTATTCCAAATCTCTCGAGCTGATAAACATGTACTTGCACCTACACTTTGCGCGATGGGAGCGGCATGAACATCCAAGCATTTACCAAGCTGATGATACTTCAGCGCTGACTTTCTTGTGACCCCACTTCAGAAGCAGTTGTGAGGGTAATGATGATTACATAGCAATGTCAACTATCAGGGACCAGCTCGTGATGATGTGTAATCCAAACTCTCTGGCAACAGCGTGGTTTCTTCTCAGGAAGTGATTATTTATGGGATAGGTGTGGGAGGCATACAGTGCAAGAATATCCATTCAGTATTTGTGGAGCGGGTGTGAGCAGGCCAGCACAGACTGACGTATCTAGCACAGACAGATGCTGAATGCGGGCTTGGCTGGCATCGATTTGGGAATGTAGGCTACGAGGGAACACATGGCGGGGCAAAGGTAGCAGGCGACTCATGGGAGGCAGACAGATGGGCGTATATCACACATCTCAGATGGCTCAGGTTCTCCCTGGATGGCGCCCAACACTGCCAGGTCAAAGAGTGAAGCACCAGCCTCTGCAGACCCAGGTCGCTCCATGTTTGACCTCACTTCTCATTCATCTCCGGCCATGTGTTCTCGCCTCATTCTGGACTGCAGCAACCAGGCTCTCCCCAGGAGTGTAGCAACCTCTGACGACCAGAGAATCATATTTCCCTTACAGGAAAGATAGCGTATACACATAATGTTCTTTGATTTTGTTTTGGATGCTTTGTGAATGAATGCAGATTGTTCTATAGGTATTTACTGAATCATATCATGTCTTATGGAAAACAGTGAGTCTAGTGGATGGTGATGGTTAAAAATACCAGCTCCTTTAATTTCAATGAGCTAAGTCTGTAATGTAGAGGATTTCCAAGGGGAGTGTGTCAGTTCAAATCCAGAAATCAACTTGTGCCCAGTGTAAATGCAAACACAGCATTTAAAACATTACCACTTGCAGGTACCCTGGGTAATAAAAAAAAAAAAAAAAAACTGTGTAAAGCTGCTTGCTTGGTCTAAATTTGTAAAATTTCTATCCCTGGATGACATCATGAAAGCTTTTACAGTTCTAAATACAGTTGTACAGTTCTAAGCCCTGGGCAAAACTTTTCAAGCACTTCGGAGGTGATGCGTTTTATGTGTCCGGCAGCAGGAATAGCGATTTGATTGGAACCGAGATACATAAATAACTGAGACGTTAGTATGAGCTGCAATAGCCACCAAGGCTGAGTCAGCTTCATCAACTGAAACTTCAAGGTAAAAGACATCCAATCAGGGGACACACTTGTTTGATTTACACGTGATCTCTGGGAAGACCAATCACCTATCACCAAAGATGAAGACTAAAAAAATAAACAAGAATCTTACAGATTTCCACTTAGAGAACAAACCACTACTAAATGCAATACTTCCATGAAATTGTAAAGCCACCGCACCACACCGCTTATTACATGTGATAGGTAGATTAGAGGATAATTAAAAAAGGTCAAAAGTTCAAGTGATGATTAAATCCCACAAAGATACCGTGCAGTAAATATGCCCCATTGCTGTGTAATATGAAATAATACACAGAGAAAACGGGTAATCTAGGAATTGCCCCAAGCTTGTATTCGATAACAGTGCAATTCCAGACCCACTTGTATTATTTATTGAAGTGCCATTGAGGGCAGTGAACAAATTTTCTTTATTGTCCAAATGGTGCCTTGCAAATCCTTGCTCACTGTATTTGGATTAGACAGTTACTACACTTGATGCAATGTCCTCCACAAGGATATATTAAGTTTTCAGGCTAAACAATGTCTTCATTTAAATTGCATGGTAATACACGTACAGTACGGAGTAACATACTGAGCTTTTGCTCACTTTATGGTGCATCTGGGACAGTGCAGTGCAGATCCACAAATGAGAATATATGGATGTTTGATGCATGTATTTCAACTGTGCACTGTATATAGTTTAATTACACTGCAATCAAGAATAAGGATAATGTAACCTATAATGTTTCACTAGATTTTATTATGAAAGGAGATATCACCTATTAGTAAAACACAAAAATAAACACAGGAAAAGTAGAGTGAGATATTGGTATTAGGTTAATAGAGCTAATTGCAGAAATAAGTCTTTGGCTAATTGAACAAGATGATATCGGTGCTGGAGCTGCCTAGATTCAGTCCTGCCTGCATATGTATGGTAAATTTTGTCCCATAAAGAAAATTCAGGTTATAGAATGTTCCTTTTAATTTTAGGGAAAGTATGTTGTCCTGTGAAAACTACTGTTGTGTAATCAATCAGACAAAGCCTCCTTCTGACATTCTGCTCCGTACGAGGAGAGCTGTTTCCCCTTGGGTCTCGGTCTTAGCCCAGGGTAAGACTAATGACTTGCTGGCTTGAGTGGCCTGAGCCTCGCTGTGGCCGTTCCCTCCGGCTTACAGCTGCTGCAGCTCCGGCTAGAAGGCTCCTTCGTTCTGATCAAATCACGTGAGGACTTGTGTTATCTGCCGTGTGTTCTGCTGTGCTGCCAACCACCTGCACAGGCCACCTCACCTGGGGCTTGTGGCCCGCAGAGGCAGGAACAGGCCTTTCAAAGATTCGGTCCACATTTTTCACACCAGTTACTGCAGGATAAGCTCTCAGCCAAGCTCCTAACATGGCACTTTAAAATGCCCTCCTACTTTGAGAGGATCAGCCTCGGTGCACTACAATCATGACAATTTGGGCTCCATTGCTTTGACCTTCAGCAGTGAAAAAGAGTGGATAAGACGGTAAGCGAAGAAATAATAAAAGATTTCTTTTACCTTAAAGGGGCAATACAGCAAGTATGAATTTTACTGTCTCATAGCACAGTATGACAATAAAACGTCTACCCAAGGGCTGGCAGTGTTGGTTATCAGTACTATCGACTCACAATTACTTCACCAGGTACTGAAATATTCTGCTGCCAAAATTCACTGTATGCATCTTGGCCACATCTGATGTAACTTGATTATATTTACACCTGGCTTTAAAATGCATCTGACAACAGCTACACATGAGCCCAAATGTACAGGTGCCTGGAGCTTGAATCGGCCTTATGTTTTGGCTCATTCAAGCTCTTGGAACCTATCCGAACTTCTTCAAACCCGACCCAACTCGTCAACCTGAACAAAATATTGAACTTGATCCAATCAAAGCCCAGTGCACCTAATACACCTGAACCCAACTACTATCCTGACTCCCAATAAGATCTAACATTTAAATATTGTAGAATTTATCTTTAGGCTGCACAGTAACTGTAGTCGGAACAACTTCCTTTAGATTAAAATTCAGCTCACAGTGTGTACATGTCTGCTAATTTCTTCACCGTGCTTCCCTTTCTCACCAGTCTACCTAACACCAAACACTCTCTCCTCTCTATCGTCCTTCACATTCACTGTTTTGCATCGTTTTGAAACTGTGCTGTAGGTGAAGAGGAGTTTAACCTCGATGCTGAATTATTCTTGAATATCCCACTTGTCTTTCCTAGCACACACTCTGAAGAGTTACATCGACTGAAAGTAATAGTTAACAGCTTGTTTTGTATGTTCCCTATTCATAACCATCCTGACAATCCATTTTTGACATTACTATTAATTACTATTAGTATCCAAACTGCCCTCTGCTTGTTGGATTTGGCCAGATATGGTTGCAAGTTTATTAACTAGTTGCTTTATGTGGAGTGGCGACACATTGTATTAAACTTTGTCATTAATGCATCTCCAGGTGTATCTCTGACCACATCTGGAGATGAGCTCTTATGCATCTTAGGTGCATTTTTAACTGGGTTTTACATGTTTTTGTGCCATCCCATTACAATCCAGTTGCTCAGGATGCATGTTAATGTCACGGTCATATTGAAGCTATGTAGTGGTAACAGTAAATTATATATCTGAAAATGACTTTGCTCTGTGGCAGACAAATTAAATTAAATTAATACAAATTACAAATTAATGTTCAAAGCTAAAAAATAATCTGCGACCAGGAAATATACAGGAATTGTTCAGTGATCATGAGAGTGTTACAATTTAAGGGGAAAATTTAACTTTAAAATACATTATGCTTGTATGACCAGGAAGAGATTTTGTATATCAGTTTGCGAGGTGAGACTATGGAACAGATTTACTGTGGCAGAGATGCAATGTCCAAATATGAAACAGTTTAAAATGAGGTAAAAAGACATGATCTTCATGAAGTACAGGGATGAAGGAGGTGTTGAAAACCACCAGGTGTTATAGGGACTACCGTTTATTTATTTGGTTATTTTTCTTAGTTTCTTTTCTTCTTTTCTGTGGTATTTGCACCGTATGTGTGAGCGTGAATGCATGTACATGTGTTAATGAGCATCTATGTTATATATGCATATACATATATATTTATATGTTTGGATATATGACATCAGAAATATATATATATATATATATATATATATATATATATATATATATATATATACATATATATATAATTATTAAATAAGTATATTATATAATATAATATACAATAATATAATATACTTATTGTTATTCACTGATTGGGTGGGAGCAAATAAATTATACTTCATCTAACTCCTTTTCAAATATGCATATTTCTCTGCTGTTTCTTTTCATTTTCTTCACTATGCCTTTTTTCCTCTTTGTTTTAAAAACAATATTTTTTTATTACTTTATTGTTTTTTTTTGTTTTTTTTTTTTTATTGCTTTATTGACCTTGTTGACAATGATCTTCTCCACATGAGAGGGAGATGAAAGCAGCCAACAGGTGACGCTCATCTGATGTTGGAACAGATTATCTGTTTGCATTATGTAAGTGACCTGCATCCTGCTGCTAATGTTATGCCACTCCAGAGCTCACATATTCATTTGATGTCTAGCCAGAAATCAATTTGAGGCTTTGTGTTTATATTACTGTCTTTATAATGCTAAGGGATTAATGCATAAAAGGTAGTACTCTCAACTAAACAGATGACTGATTTAAATGTTTTCCTCAGTATCCTCAGGACATAAACGGACAGATAAATCCAGCTACTTCTTGTCTGTTCAGTGACGCACTGAGTGTACTTACTTGAATCAGGCTGAGTGATATTCCTTATCAAACTGGAAAATATCAGCTTGACACAGCTGCTGTATTACTCCAGCATAGTCATGACGCCAATCTCAAGTATGATTTAAAATGACTCACTCCGTAAGGTCCTTAAAAGTCGACAAAACTGAATCTTTATTCTTTTATTTATATGCAAGTATGAGATGAGATGAGGTGAAATTCTCCTAAATAGACTTTTAAATATGGGTTTTAAAAACGGCCTTGGTTACCTGCTGTTTATCATACTCAAATTAAAAAAAAAAAATGTCATCTGTCAAAATAAGATTAGAAAGGACGGCATTGTTTTGAAAATCAAATAAAACGCTCTCCTCCAAGAACGCCGAAGTTACATCTCATTGATAAGGTAATGATGTATGCCATGGGTCAGGCAGAGAGAGGCGATAATGATGATAGTCATTTAACATATTTACTGGCGTACACTGGATTACCATCTGCAATTTTATGGTTGATTTAGAATCACTTTATCCTCCCTTTTATAGCAAAGATTTTGCAATCAAATGTGCATCAGCCATCCTTTCATCATCTCATGTTTGCTGATCCAGCAAAGCCGGGTTTATTGCCGGAAGAACAAATATTTCATTACACAATGATACAAATGCTTTTTATCTAAATCTATTTTGAAAGGAATGCATCCATTTTCTATTGTTTTTTTTTTTTCTTTGTCTTGTCTTTACCATTGCAAAGCCTTTGAGTCTATATTACATATATTCAACAAGGCTAAGAATCAGTTATGTATAAAAGCAGATTTGAGGGATGAGGGATTGAAAGCTGGATTTCCTCCAGTGCCCCCTTAATTATCACTCCCCTTTTCCGACTGTGAAGTGAATTAATGTGCAAATGATGTGACGGTGAAAAGGAAACAAAAACAAAATGCTGTCTTTTTTTCATTTTACACATAGAAACAAAATGTCTTCTTCTATTTACATGAGGCATCACATCAGCGTTATTCCCTCAGACTTTAAAGAATATATCACCACTAAATGAGCAAAGCAAGAAACTCTTCATCCGCTGTAATCCAATGGTTGTTGTCACCTCTTTGCTTTTCAGAGTTAACCAATCATCATCTCACCGTCTAACTAAATGGCATAGCGTTTCACCTGGACAGGTTGGTTTTCCAGCCACCAAACCCAACTCCACCTGCTTAGATCTGCCTTCGTGCTCTACTGATGGGGGATTGTGCATATCCCTGCAAAATCTATACATGCAGCAGTGATGTATGAAATCAAATGTGTGTGTAGCAGCTGACATAAAAGCAGATTTAGTCTGCCAAAATCAAGCTTACTGCCATGCCACGTCAGTTAATGAAAACATTTGCACTTTTGTCTACATCCTAATCAGCAGTGTCAAATCGTTTTTTTCTCTTGATGCAGCAACAGTTTATGTCTTGTGATTTATTGTTGATTTGATCTTTAAAGAATCTTGACTACTAGCAATGCAAATGCAACGACCGTGTTTTGTTGCGAAGCCTGTGTTTCCAGCAGGCTACAGGTGAGTGATTGATTGTTGAGTGATTTTGCTTTTACTGAATAAATCTTAGGAATGTGTCAGGCTGATTTCCTACATATTCCTTAAGTCTCATGATATGATCATAGCCTTCAGGTTTGGAGCCTCATATCATCTTAGAATGGCTTTTTAGTTACACAAACATTTCTTGGAGCCAGAGCTGCTCTGGAGACGTAATAATCTCATTGCTCTGAGGTTTAACTCAGCTTTTTCTGGCTGAGTAACATTAGATTGAAGCCCAGTGAAAAAAAAAGGGGGTAAGAGAGGAGGTAGCTAATGTGAAGCCTAGCACTCTTGCTACTGACAAACAAAGTTCAGTCTAGCCGTACTCAATTTTAGGTTAGGTAATTAGCCCAGCTAACCTTCCAATATCATGAATGCCACAGAGAATTAATGGAGGAAAGATGTCATTGCTATTCGTAGTTTCTATTTATAGCTTGACCAGATTTTTTCTCTGCAACACAGACGACATGTTGGAAACTCACAGGCTGGGTAAACACTAGACTCTTCACCTCCAGCACAAATCCAGTTATGTGATGATACTACTAATGCACATTCTGTTTTCACCTGGTCATCGTGTGGAAGGGTTTGCTTATGACTAAATTTAGTTAAGTAAACAGCTGAGGTTAAGGAAGGTCATGGCTTAGATTGAACACCTTAAACAATTTGTTTAGGGTTTAAGGCTGAGGTTATGGTCACTACTAAATAAGATTTTTTTTTTTTTTTTTTTTTTTTTGACTTATTGGAATAAACTGGTAATCATACATGCCAGCAGATGTGTATACTCATCCACCACCCTGACACCCTGCTTTACATAATCCTTTCTTAGTGCAGAAATGTAGGCCTACATGTTGCAAATTTTATGCACAGAGTCTACAGTTGCATTTTAAGACCTGGCAATAGCAAGAAACTATGGGGTTTGATTTGGTCTATCATTGTACTATTTCTTCATTCTTGATACCAATCAAGTTAATACATGTACAGTAAAACGGTAAAATACAGAGCAAAATACGAAGTGTCGCAGACTAACTGACAGTATGGCATGCTGTCAACTTCACACCTTCCCCACCTGTCAGTTTGCAGCGTGGTGTGAGTGTTTTACTTGAGAAAGCCATATTTGAGTACACAGATGGGCAGCACAAACTGTGTGTACCCATGTGGCAATCAAATTTACAGAGTAGACACCTTTAGCTAGAACTAAAGCTTTGTGTGCTACCTGATGAAGAACTGATACTCGAATAACAATGGAATTTATCTTCATATTTATTCAGGAATACACTCATATATGACAATGTAAGGTCACAGGTTTAAAAAAAGATGTGATGCTTTCTTTAGCTTGGAAAATGCAAACAAGCGTCAGAGCATGGTGTGAGCAAAATAGAAGGCTGACTTCTGATGCAAAATATTTAAAGTACATAAACCAACATGTCAGCTGCAATGGTGGCTCTGTCAGCATCTGACCCTGACCCTGTTGAAACATTGGTTTATATACTTTAAATAAACATTTTGCATAGGAGTTAGAGAGCGGCAATCTGTCTCCTATTTTGGTCGATATTACTGACCAGATTATTTGGTGTTATATTTGGTAAAGTTTTATGCTATAAATGTGTCAAAAAGAGAAGAAAGAAAATACCACCAAACAGCTAGGGCTTTACTAATTATCGCACTTTTTAACAGTTAACTATGCTGGAATGAGCATCTACTCAAGGTTAAGCATAGTTAACACTTAATAAGTGCATTATAAAGGATTTATTAACCTTAATAAACATTGTTCTTATTTTAGATCTGGTAGCAGAAAAAAAAAAAAAAAAAAAAAAAAAAAAACTATTAATAAGTGCATATTTAAATAAACCCTCAAGCAATTTAATAAACCTGTAAAAATTATTGCTTATCATCAGTATTTCATAATTAGAAGGTTGTTCCATTAAAAAAAAAAAAAAAAAAAAAAAAATCCTTAATGCTTTAAAAATTGCATAAATGTAACTTCACACGTTGACCTAGAATGGGAGGACCTATGAATAAAGCTTAGCAAAGGATTAACAATGACATTACAGATAAGTCAGTTAAACTCAATAAATGTGTTTGTAATGCTATTATAAATAAGAGACATATAAGGCTTTTATTTACATCCATTAGCAGTGTATAGTTTCTTGTACGTGCTTATACATGTTTAATAATCTAACAAAAAACATGTTTATGATGCTATTATTAATATACTTAAATAGTCTTATTAAGTTTTATTAATGTTAATAGATTGTCGTGAAGCACTATGGCAGACAGCAGGGGATTTAAGGCCTAACATTTTCCCATGGACACCCTTTGAAAGGCACCTGTCACCTGGATGGAGGGGGTGTGTCACCTTGAGTTCAATAACATGGAGGCTGCCTGATCGGGCTTTGCAAATCATTGTTCAAAATGTGCCACAGCTCAATGATCAAGGCCCTGTCCATACTGGGTGTACTGTGTGCCTGTATGAATGTGTCTCATTTTTAACCTGGGTACACGGTGAGAGTGACCTCTAAAACCTTTGGCTCACATAAGTGAGGACCACAACAACAAAGCAGGTCGATCAAAGTTGAAAATATGAAAAGGTACATTTTATTATTTTGGATGGCAAAGACAAGCTTCCCGAATTGAATAAAAAAGTCAGGAGGTCATGATGAACTCCTGGTCTGACTACATAATGAGCAGGACACATCTTGGTAGCTTGGTTATGGAAATAATTGTTATTAAGAAAAAAAAAATCCTTTAGAGACAATGTCAGATATCACTAATTGTTGATGCTCAATGTATCCCAGCAGTTATTTTATGATAAAGTGTTGTAATTTATTCTTTTGATGTACCTACTTTTCCTCTGCCTGTATTTGTTCAGCGTATTTCTGCCTCAGTTAGCGATTTCCTACATTTCCCAGAATGCCTGTCAACGCATCCACCGTTTAACAGAGGTGTTTTGCTCAAAAAACATTTATGAGACTATAGAGTAATCTATTTTTCTTCTTTTTCTTCTTCTCCTCCTTGTTATCATCATTAGTGGTAGCAGTAGTAGTAATAAGAGTAGTATTGTTCTTCCTCTTGCTCTCGTTTTTATTCTTCTTGTTGCAACATGTTTTCTCAAGCACTGAAACCAAACTCAAGTCACCACGTTATGCTAATTTTTTGCTTATATTATGAACAGAGTGAATATTGTCATTTTGCAAATTTATGCTTGGCATATTTGAAGATAATGATATTATTACAAATACATACTTACTTTTCCATTTAAATGTAAATTTTGTATCATCTATTTTTCTGTGGAGAGTGCTGGGACAGCAATGTGTGTCATTTGAAATTAGGCATCTAAATGACAAAGAATGCTTGGACTGAGACAATACAACGGCTCTATTCAGTTTTTGCCTAATTTGAGTCAAAAGTCTTTCATCAGCCTTTGATTTGATGAATGAGAGAGCAGCTTGGGCTGTGTACTATACTGTACACTGGTGCGCCAATAGTGTGACAAATGGCCATGGGCCCAGCGACTACAAAGCACAGTAAACAGAGACGGAGCAGCCACTGCTTCAAACAGGCAAGCTTTCCACAGGGCTTACTCAGACATCATTCATCTTCTTCATGGATTGATGAAACTGTAGAGAACGCACAATAAGGATGGCGTAATGGCTCATACTGTACACGGTAACACAGGGAAGGGTTCCACAGTTGTTTTTGTCACCTCAAAAATATGGTTCTCAAGCAATTTAATGTGTCTTACTTATTTAGCGCCGCTATATTTAACCAATAAGACATTAATAAGCCTTTCTTAGTTAACTGGAACTATCAGTCACTCACATCTGAATGGGTGTATCCCCGGACAAGTTCAGGAGCTTTCACCAGAATAGTTCTCCCCAAAGTAGTTTTTGTCCAAATTTTTAACACCGAAGAGTTTTCCCCAAAATTGTGACGTCTAGAGTGTCACAAGTATTGTGTCTGCAGAGGTGTAGTTTTCAGAACAAAATTGCACTCTATTCAGGCACTTGTGCTGCCACGGCAATGAAAATCGATTGGCATTGTGGCCTAACTACAACCCGTGTTCATACCAAATATTGAAAGAATTGGTCAATAACTGCAGCCTCAGGAGCGTTCATGAGAAAGTCAAGAAAGTCTGCTGAAGCGTCGATGGACACATGATGATCGCCAATCCATTCATCCATATGTTACATTAATATATCAGACAGCTGTTTTGGATCATTTTCAATGTTTAAGAAATTATGCAGCACTAATGACAATTTTTCTCTGCCATTTGAGGAAAATACCATAATATCATTACCTAACAGAAATCGACAAGTATCAAGTATTAAAGTAAAGAGTGAGAATGGCTAATGGTAGGAGGGCAATGACAAACAAAACAAAAGTACAAGAAACGACAGCGAAACAGAAGATCAAATGAAGTCAGAGAGGATGACAGCACTAGTGGATGCCCACTGAAACCACTTTATCCACTGTGCGCATTGTAATGTGTGGGTTTTCTCCCCTTGTTTTTATTTGTATTTGTGTGTGTGTGTGTCCATTTTTGTTGTGTAAAGCACTCTGACAAACTTTGTTAAAAGTGCTTTATAAATAAATTTGACTTTACTACATTGTTGCCAAGCAACAGACACCAGGAGGCATGTCCACTACTTCTGCCTGAAAGAGACAAACAAACTGCCACACGCACCAGAGAAAACAGGAAGCTTGACAGAAAGAAACCACGCCGTGCAAAAACATACAAGGAAACGGGAAGCGGGGAAGCGCAGCGCTCTCCAAATGAGGCGCTGGCCAGTAAGTCTGAGTCAACTGAGCTGGCAGCTTCGGTGCTGTCCGTTCTCTTTAACACGACAGCCTAAGCAGGGAGCATTAAATCTTCTGTGAAACCAATCTCAAAATGAAAAGCTACAGTTTGAGCTCAGGTTCTGACTTGATGAGTAGGATCCTCCTCTTCCTCCTCTTCAGGAACAGCATCGGACCTGTGTGCTGGAAACAGGGGTGTTGTCCTT
The DNA here is from genome assembly GCF_902150065.1 of Myripristis murdjan. Lineage (NCBI taxonomy): Eukaryota > Metazoa > Chordata > Actinopteri > Holocentriformes > Holocentridae > Myripristis > Myripristis murdjan. Next base: position 29,838,332 of record NC_043984.1, read on the forward strand.
TCAGCATCCATGGCCTTTATTTCTCTTTCTCAAATCCATGCCTCAAAGTTCCCGTTTGGCAGAGCTGCATTTTGTTGTCACTTGCAACACTGTGCAAAACATGCAAAATAGAATTCATCCAATCTAATGATACATGGAATATCTGTGAGTGTAACACATAATTGTAAGGATAATTGCATCATTGGCTCAAGATGAGGCATAAAACAAAATAATTCTTTAATAAAATGCCTATTAAATGGCTGTATTCACCAGATAATCATTGCCTGCAGGTTGAGCGAAATGAGGTTAATTAGAAGGCTATTTGGAAATAGGAATATAATGAAATAACTCTGAACTTGAGAAAAGTAATGTTGTGCTATGCAAGTTGGCGGAAAGAGAAACTTCTCTGTCTCAAATTCAGACATTCGGTTGAAATGTGTGTCTGCCGTCGGGCTTGGAGCACAGACGAAGTCACTGACAGTCAGACAGGAGATATGATGCAGCATTAAACTGCACGGGCAGCTAGCTTCCTGGCCAGGCCAAGTCATCACAGATTAGCTCTTCCTTTCAGTCCCAAAACACAACACAAGATTCACAGAAGACCCACAAGCCGTCACCAGTGAAATAACCCATAATTTAGATATGACAGTGAAAGAGCCCTGGGGTTTTGACAGGGTAATACCTAAGTATTGTTTTGATGTTTATTTTTGACATTAAAACATAAGTATACAGTTTAAAATTAATGGCAAAGGTATGGTCTGAAATAATGACACTTAAGCCATTTTGATATCCTTATGTATTAAATGAATGAATGATAAAAAAAAAAATCAGATAGTGGATAACATACTATTTAAACTGAGAGGTATAATCAAAAGATGCTCTTCCTACAGATAAAAAAAAAAAAAAAAAAAAAAAAAAAACTCTAAATAAAAAAGGTTTTGGAGAAAGCATGTCCTCTCAGTTTTTCAGAACAACAGTGCCCAGCTTCCCGGCAGAGTCATTTTTCATTTGTCTTATCTCTGCACCTTGAAGGCTGCTTTTCTCGCTTCCTTCTAAAAGTCCATTAAGCCATATTTCTATCGCCAAGATAATGAATACAACACAGTTTGAGTTGATGAAGTTACGTTCATTCAGCAGGTTATGCACAGTTTCGTTTCCAGCGGAAGTCCGGTTGAGGAATGAATAGAAAAGCAATGTGTGTTTGTGTGTGCGTGTGTGTGTGTGTGTGTGTGTGTGTGTGTGTGAGAGAGAGACCTCACATCTATACCAAACAGGATATGCCATGGCAACCCAAAGCGATGAAAGAAAACAAACTTTCCCTTGTTAAAAGAACAAGTGACTTGGCTTAAAACCCACGGAAAAACTGTTTGTTTCCTGAAGCAGCATGCACTGTGCACAGCTGGTACTGCTATAATGACAATGACGCCATCAACGGGCGCAAATTTATCAACAATTCAGTGCCACAGTTGGCCACATGTGGTACATATACCAACCACACAGTCTCACAGAATACTTCTTTATAGAAAGGAACTTTAACTTGTTTTTTTTTTTTTTTTTTTTTTTTTTTTTTTTTTTATATTTGGCTCCTGCAGCTGCCACAGAGGAGAAAACTGCAGTGTTGCTCTCCAGGAAGGATTCAGCGGTCTCCTGAGAAAAAGTCTTCATTTAGTATTGAACAGTCCAGTAACCGTGTCTTTGAGCTGTGTCTGAGGCCATTGCCTTTTCTCAAAAGCTTTCAATTGTGAGTTTTCTGTTGTAGAGAAACGGCATGCCATTTCTTCAGCATCTCAGTGGATATCAATGCATTTCTCAGCAGTAAGTGCCTGTGCTTTGTGATGCACAAGAACCGCTTGCCCAAAAATGTCATAAAATTGAAATTCTCAAGGATCTGTTGACAGTTGGTTTGCTAAAATAAAAAAGAGAGGAATTTGTCAAGGCTATTCAGTCTTTTTATGCATCTGGCACTGGGGAAATAGGAGATGCCTTCTTTGCTGTGGGGTGAGATTTTGCTTTTGCTGACAATTTCCACAGTTTTGAGTGCTGCACATCTAAGTAAATCTGAACCACTTGACAAATGCACAAAAAAGCAATTGCCACTGTCATCTGCAAAATGGGATTTACAATGCATAGGCAGCTATCTCTTATGTCCCTTAAGTTATGTCTAACAACACAGCTTAATTCAAAGAGGGAGTTTGACCTTAAGCCATCTAAATATTCACATGCTTTTCTGCAACAAGGGTCTTAGTTTTTCGGAACAACGCGGGCAATTTCTTCTTTTAGTGAAGGTAACATTTTTTATGTTTCATAGGTATTGAAAAAGCCTCTGTGGATTTCTACATTGAAAGGTGTCATCTCTGACCCTCCTTTAGATGTAGTAGAGGGTAAATGACAGCACAAAGAGAACCAAGGACACTCACACTTGACTGTATTCATTTGTTGTTCATGAAGCTTTTCAGCATCTAGAGGTTAGATTTCTCCTATCTCAAGAAAGAAAGGGCAGCTAAAGAGTACATGACAGTGTCAGATCTTTTGATGAACCCATTTTTTAAAGGATAGTGGGCAGCCCACTCACCTTTAATATTTCTCATTTATTTAGACAATTGGAGAGCAGAAAGGATACAGCGGGAGAGACACAGCAAAGAAAGCTGTGGTGGGATTCAATCCAAGGCTAGCAAGGGCATACAGCATGTGTGACTCCAGAGGTGATGAACTACTTTTATACTGGGAAAAAAAAAAAAAAAAAAAAAAAAAAAGCTTTGGTACTGAGTTTTCAGATATAAAAAATACTGCTTTTCATGCACACAGTTATGGATTACAGATCTTTATCCTATCAAAGGCTGTGGGGCCTAAACATGTCAGCCACAGTTGTATTTTGCACAGGCTTTGCCTTCCAATGGAACTCTGTTAGATAACCACATTGACGTTTGTCCATGCAGGTCCTCAGCCAATCAGCATGAGCGCAGTCAAAGCTATTCTAGTTCTATAATCACAGGTGGAGTCCTATAACAGGTTACCCTGCTGAGTCCTGCCTCACTGAAGAATTAGGAGATGGTGAGAGAGTGATCACTAAGTAGGTGCATCCTAATTGGCTGAGTATATGCATGGAAATGTCAGCATGAGCATGTGAGTGCTGAAGCCAACAGAGCACCAGGGGGTCCGCCTGTGATCGTAGAACTAGAGTTATAATGCGTAACTATTGTTCTTCAACTTTTCACAATGGATAAGCAATAGAATAAAGGCCTTTAAAACCAGGGATTCATGACATTTTTTTTTTCCTTGTGATGAGCAGACATTTTTTTCACACAGCACTCAACCTTATTATCCTCAACATCAGCCCCTGTTTGTCATGTAAATGTATAAGCATTAAAATTGAATAATTTTTGTGTAGTATCAATCAGTACTCTAGAGGAACAACATGGACATTTACTTATGAAAATTATGTGGATTATTACTATAAAGCGAGGTTAAAAAGGAGTGCATCATCTGCATTGGGCAAGTTTTGATTTGATTGTTTTCACGAGTAGTATTGACAAGGCCATTCAGCATTTTAAGCAAACCCATTTTTCTCAGGAAGAGAGATTCTTCACTGTCACCAATTAAACACCGATGCTGGAGGGTGTCCAAGTACTCCAGTGAATTTTAATGCAGTTAACAATGCTGCCTATGACTGTGTTGATGAAATAAAATCTTAAAATAACCAATTATCCACATCTATGTATCTCATCTCTGTCTGAGAATTTACAAAAAGCAGAGCTGGATGCCAGGAGGGCACGTCTGGGGAGCCGGTGTTTAGTGGACTTAATAAGTATGGCCTGCTCAGCCAAAGCCACAGTGCTGTGGCTCCTATTTGGGAGGTGACGGCTGCCCACAGTCCCTCACAGCAGCCAAAAAAAGGCTACCTTTAAGAAAGATATTTCAGTTATATGATGAAAACAAATGGTATTTTCTTTGCACCAACCTCAGTTTAGAGCACTGGTCCACTTAACAGCTTTCCCACAGCGCCATCAATTTCTCCAGGGACCCCCCACGAGGCATAAGGCAGATCAGGACACTGCCACAATCTACGAATTCAGGACAGTCTTGACATTAAAGCTGAAATCTGTAGTTTTTTTTCTTTAAATATATATCATCATGATATCTCTTTGTATGGTGGAATATAGTAAATACTTTGCTAATGAGAAAGTATCACTTGGCTTGTGAAGTCGTATCTGTCCTTGTATCAATGAAATCTCTTCAACACACAGCAGTACAAACACAGTACATGATAAACCAGATTAATCAACCCTAGATGCTCATCTTGCAGCTACAGACAGACAGACAGATCAGCTAGTGCTACACAGAAAATAAAATCTGGATTCTTTGGAGTGAAATGCACAGTGCCAGCAGCGTACACATAGGTTACTGTGAACCTGCTGCAACATCTGCAAATTTACATCATCCCATGCTATTTTACTACCAAATTTCACATTTCAAAATATGAAAACATGAATAAAATATTTTTCTTGTTCACATTATCTGGTCATTTGATGCCATTTTCACTCTGCTACACATGAGATGCTCTGCCACCTTTATTGAAGTTTGCTAATAATTTTATTTCTGTTCTGTTTGCTGAAATCTAACACTTATTTGTTGGATGATTTCATAGATAAGCTTGGCACCAATGTGGCACTGGTCAAAATAACTCTGTTACAATTACCATAAACAACTGAAACCATGGTTGAGAGGGTTGGTACAGCAGTCTGACATCAGCATCACTGACAGTGGTACTGTCTCTGAAAGGTCACAAAGAGGATCTTTGCAGACAAAGGTTTTCTCTCTCTTTTCAGAGGAGAATGAACCTATTCCACACAATTTTCCCCTCAACCTTTCACTTGTTGCACTGCCTGCCTTTGTGAGAAAAAGCTAAAAGCTTTGGCTGTCTTAAGTGCTACACTCTTTTCTCGTTTTGTGCTGTACAGCAGTCCATCAGATTTCCCACCAAATAATGTAAAATTCAGTGTAGAGGCCAGATGCTGCTGATGTCTTGTTGACGGCGTAGATGGCTTGTAGTAATTAGATTGATGACTCAACATTAATGTGCTGATGATTTATTGATTTTAAGCCACAATATGTAGTATGTGGTTCAGGGGTGATTCAGACATGAGTAGGCAGTCAGGAACAGACTTTAGATGTAGCCGTGTTCTTATAATTGGTTTGACCTTCAAAAGACATCAGCACACATTGTTCAAAATGATGCTGATGCAAGAGAGAGGTGGACTGGTGATAATATAAACCCACACTTTTTAAAAATTCATTGTGACAGTGACTCAATATACCTTCCTCATGTTAAAACCCATGGAGATATGCATCTGTCTCTCTGTGTCTTCCTTTTTTAAATGCAAATGTGAACTACTTCACCAGCATCATTTTCCATTTTCTTATTAATGAGTCAGCTGATGCCATCAGTTTAAATTAATTGGCCTAATAGTCTGTTAGTCTGTTAAGCACCAGACAAGGGCTATGGCCCACAAACTTAATCACATCTACAGTAATTATCTAATAGATACAGTATACAGTATGGATATGAATCATTACAGAAGTCAGCACAGAAGTCATGCTTTTTTTTTTTTTTTTTTTTTTTTTTTTTTTTTACAGTATTGTGTCTATTTATAATTTCACATCTTGGTTTACCAGTCAGAGCCAATACAAAGCCTCTGCCCCTGGCACGCTAGCAGCATTTAGAAATCCAAAACCAGTAGCTGAAAGGAACAGATTGTACCAGACACAAAATCATGTTGCTACATCATCATCGAGTCACCAGCACAGAAGATTACAGCCTAATAGCTGGTTGTTTTTTTTTTTTTTTTTTTTTTTTTTTTTTTTCTGTTTGTTTACCTTGAGTGAGTTTAAGCAAAATTATCTCTGACACTCAGCTGGTTCAGTGTCTCAAAGAAAAAAAAGTCTCAAAAATAAAGATTGATTGCTATTAACTCCTCTTTTTTCGTGCTGAATATTGCACCAAAATCATGTTCTGAAAGTGGTAAGGCAATCTGTTTTGCCCACCATATTACACAGCAACCCATACCAACCAATCCCTTGTGAGCCCTCTTCAAGTACACTGAAATGTTTTGAAAAGGGTTGCATCTTGTTGAAACTGTCAGATCCACACAATCAGTGGTGGCAACACTTTAGCCACCTGGGACCTGCTTTTGGAAATGGCTCCCCCCCCCACAAAAAAAAAAAAAAAACAGTGAGGGGTTTTTAACTGAGACTCTGTATAGAGAGCGGCTGTCAAAACTTTGGCCTCTCTATCACATCATATAGTGTTCACACATTGTATGAAAAAAATAAAAAACTGTTCACATGTGTGAAGGGTTTTTTCCTTCAGAAAACACAGAAATGTGATATCTTAAAATTCTATATCGCCACCTTGGATCACATTGCAGTGCACCTTAAACATAATGAAACCAATAGCATGAGCCCTTAAATACAATACCAGATACTGATTTTATGTCACAATTACCCAGCATGAGGACTGTGGACATTTTACTTAGCTTTGTGCTGCAGGTCTTGCTTTTCCTATTTTTATGTTTAATGTCTAGACGTATGTGGAAAGTGTATATGGAAGTGTACAGATGTGTGTGTGGAAGTACACACATTTGAGGCATGCAGTCAGCGTTAGCTTAGCACATTACTGGGGGGGGTTCAAGACTGTATCGGTTATATCCTTGAAGCATATTCTGTCAGTACAGTGACAGCTGCTTTGCCAGGCCGACAGAGCCAGTTAGTTTGTAGTCTACAAAATAGTGAGGCAATTTCAAGTCACACAGCATTAAATATGGTGCATTCACCGTACAGTCATACTTTGAACACTCACTGTTAAGTTTTATGCACAGAATATGTGCAATTTTCTTAGCTCAAATTTTGTGAAATTTGATTTTTTGAGTATGTTTGTGCGTGTCACTGGATCAACACTCACAGAATTCACATAGATTGTATCACTATGTTTATGGCCTGCACAGATTGGTATGTACTGTGTAATGGTGGATCAGTGGACTCTGGGATACTTACTTGCTCATAAGAACTTTAAATATCTCCTACATATACCCTAAAAAATTATCTTTGTCTTTATGAAAGTAAGTAAACGTTTTCGCTGCAGCCGAGTTACAGTAACAGCAAGAGTGTACCCTTGGAATCACAGTATAACTAATATTGCCATTTAAAGATATTGAATTTAGTCACTGTGTCATGTAATAAAAGAGTTATCAAAACAGTAAGCAGTTAGTGTTTCAATAAACCTTTTTTAAAGCATCATTAGCACCCTCATTACACAGCACACAACGTACTCCAGCCATAGCCCCATTGAGTCTACCATGATTGACCTTCTGTCATCATCAGCTTTTCATGTTTAGTGCAGCAAGTGATGCATGAAATCCATTGAATGTGTTATCCATTTTGCCTTGTATATCTTCATATACAGTACGCGACCCTGCATACACATGATAAGTGCTTAAATCAATTCTTAATTTATCCTTAGCATTTGTATTTTGCTGCAAGGTGATGATGCTGCATTTCTGCCTTTTTCAGTTTTTTCTTTTTCTTTTTTTGTTGCTGTTCATTCATTCATCAGAGAGCGCATTCTTCTTTTATGGGGCTGCAAGTCAACCCCAAGGTGAGTTCTCAGAATTAAAGTCTGACCCTCATCAATGATTTGTGGCTGCTATGCAGGCCGCCGTTTTCCCTCCTCACCTCCTGCTTTGTTTTGGGGTCCTGGGAGGGCGAGACTGGTGGCTGGAGAATCGTATATGTTGGTGACAGCAGGAGTAGTGGGCCACTCGGCCATGACGAGAATTAATGAGACATGCATGGGTAATGAGATTACAAAGCTGTAGCAGGGAAGCCAGAGAGGAAGATTACCAGGTACATACTGTCACAGCCTGAACCTCCACCGAGCAGAGCGGGAACACACCTGCATGTGCACCCCAACTAGCATTCACAACAGTGCCAGCGTGGATGGAGACATGGCAGCTGTGTGATCTCATTTGTGTTGTCGAGGCTCCCCACTACTCCCAGTGGCATCAGAAAAGACATCTGCCACAGCTGTCTCTTCATCTCTTATGGGTTGTCACTGAAAAAATAAAAAAAATAAAAATAAAAAAAACAGGAGGGATCCAGATGAAGAATGAGATTAATGTTACAGATAATCAGTTGATTACCATGTAAAATGAATTAACCTTTAGCTGCATGTACATTAAAACTGCACTGCACAAGTCACTCCGTGTACAAGCTTCTGTTAAATGTATAAAATGTAATTGTAACACCCATATGATGTATAACCATACAGAGAGGCATATGATAAATGACTAGTTGCAGAGACAACAGCCATGACCTTTTCGTATTGCATCATCAATGCATTAATAATGCATTCTACAGCACTTTGCTCAGTGCCATTACTATGTTTCATATTGTGAGTAGAAAAACAACAACAGTTCATTCTCCTGCTTTGCTTGCCAGCTTTGTCTGTCACCCATACCTTAAGGGCCTGTTTAAAAATTAATGAGCAGTGCTTACACTGTAAATAACTGCTGGTAATGCACCGTGGGTTATTTGAAATGTAAAACCTACTGTCATGCTTTGATTATCTATGTATCTGCCCTAAGCACAGATCCAAGCACGGAAGCACTGTTCCATGCAATCTGGTTGCTGGCTGACTTATTAAGGCTCACTGTCACTTATGAGCATGTTCAACTGTTCCCCTGAGTTGAGAAGCAATGGGGTTATTGCTTCAGTATATGGGGGACAGTTCATGTATATACATAATGTGATGTAATTCTGAAGAGGTAATTATTTCTTAGACTCAAAGGATTTATTCAATCAACCTTCTACTGTTGGAAAGATGCCACGGGAGTGGATTGTTTCCTCTCACCAAAACAGCATACAATACAGGTACTCGGGAATTTCAAACATGCTTTGCTTAATTTCCTCCAAAAGTCTCTGAAATTTCACACTGACAGTGGGTACGTCTATTCATTCTTCTTGTATAACTAGATGGAGAAGCCTGATCCAGCCAGATTTCAGAAAAGCGCCGTGCAGAGGCATGCAGAGGGCAAACAAATTGCTTCAGGATTTTGCCATCAGTCAGCATGTCAGTCCTCATTAGTTTTGTTCTGGATATACCCTTAAACAAGCCCAACCTCTTGTCTTTGTAATTGTGTGTCTAGGTACTGATACTAGGCTTCTGCCCGGTGAATAATTAATTTGGGTAAATTGTGCTTCTATAATTTAGATTCCTGCTAGTCTCATGGTCACCCTTACTCTATATCTGACTGGAAGTCTATTTTCTGCCCCATATCAATTTTTCATAAGCAGCCATTTGTCCTTAGGGGACGAATGTCATCGCAAGACTGGATACTGAGTTTTCACCTGTCCCTATGGCATTCGACTGACATTTCCTGGACACTGAACTACGCAAGGGAAAGGCTTGGTTATAGTCTTACTTAAAAATTGCCCAACTTCTATTTGACACAGTCCTATTGTTTTGAACGATTGCTTTGAGATCAGAGATATGTTTCCACTGCTAGACAGGATTTTCAGAACACAGCCTCCCTACATAGCGATAATTCTTCAAGCAGAAGCTTTTGCTCATTGTATTGTATCCAGTGGCAGCAATTGACCAGCAGCAACAACTGACCCCACACTGACCGATATCAATGAGTCTCGGTGGCTCCTGATTATCAAGCTGCTTGATGACTCTGGCCCACCCTTACACAGTTTAGAGACCAAAACAACAAAAAAATAGTGTGGCTGGATCCAGATGGTCATGCCCTTTAGAAGTCTCTCTCTAAACAGTAATGGAGCAACTTGGCTCTTACTCCCCAGACTTAGTGCTGGGATCTTTCCAGGCAGCTGCTGTTAATGAGCTTCAGTGTTCCCTCCTCTGTCATGCTGGGGTTTCTGGTTCCGTGTATACCTCGCCCCACTCTTTTTATCTGCCCACATTGCTGCACAAGATCAGACAAGGGGGAGTGGGAGGCAACCCCAGCCCCCATCCCACCTCCCACCCCCGCCAAAGCCAGCAGCATCATCCTACTCCATGCATGCCAAAGCTAACTGTTGACACACTAACCCAGTTGTGCCTCCTAGCTAGGAGGGATAAAGTTAATCTGAACAGCTAACCAATCTGAAAATTACACCTGGAATGTACACAGTGGAAAAATGTTTATGGAGAAACACAAGTTTGTTTTACCTTGTAGCCATACAACTGGCGGACATTTTGACAAGCACATGTGTGCAAAGACAGAGAGAAAACGTGGAACTGAGGATTTGTACTCTGCACTGCATTTGGCTCTCTATATAAAAGAATAAGTTATAAATATTGTATATTTCATTTACATATAACGTATAAAGTGACCATGATGTTTTTTACAACCTCTACACACATCCTTGGCAAATAAAGTGTTGATGTAAATAGGCCAAGTTGGCCCACTAATGTATAACTGTGCTATATAATCATATTAGTAATAATATTTGTTATCATCATAAACAATACACTACATTACCAACTAAGTTATACAGTGCTGTAAAATAAGAGGAGGAAAACAATCACATTAACAGCACCATCAACTCTAATAATAAGCTAGTTCCATTAGGGACCACCTACAACACTGAATATGGTACAAGACAAATTAACAATATTAATATTATGACTGCAAAGCAAATTTACATTGAAATAAAGCCATCATGGTCTTGAAAGTCCACTTAACACAGAGTGACTGCTGAGTCCACTGGCAATAGATGACAAAATAAAAAAGCTGATGCTTAACTCATACTGGACTCCATTAAAAGAAAAACAATGACCCCTCATATCACACTCTCAGCTAAATTCAAGGTTATAAAAATGAGTTTCAAGTTGGTACTAATGGGATAGCCTGAGGCAGCTTGTTTGCCCTGATTGCTAATGCTTGACCACTTTTTATCTGTAATGCAGACCTGGATGCAGTCAAAGGAACTTTTTGAATCTATGCCGGTTTCTGAAGGCACACTTGGAGGAAATCTCTCTCTCCCAGTGTGCTTTTCCTCCTGTCCAGAGATGCCTCTCAGATACTCCAGGGGGGGTGGCAAGTCAGACAAGATAGCAGACACTGTCACAAGGATAGCATTTCATGAAAAAATGATGCATTATCCATCACCTTTGAATCTGGAACAGCACATACTGCACATTCCCACAAAGATAGGGACTACATGTTGTGTCCCACTTGACACTGCCTCCCTCGCATAGAAAAGTGCTATAGTGGATATAACTAATGCAACACAAGACAGTGAAAATTTGGCAGGGTTGCGGGGGAGTTGATTTACTCTCACACTGATTAACAGTGGACTTGCATTTCTTTCTTTTTTTTTCTCAGCAAATTATAATTTCAGGAGAGGCTTGCTAATCCTTTGAGATCTAATTCTCATTGGTATAATCAACACTTCATTACAACTATGCAACAAAAAAAATTCTCTAGAGATTTTTCAACATGGCATTCATAATAATTCAGAATTTCAGCTAAATTGTAGCTGGCTGCCATATGGTCGAACCAAAGGTGAATTATTTATTTTTCCCTCCAACCTCCCTGTGCCATTAAGGTTTAACATATTTTGCTCTCAGAATTTTTACGATTAATTGCAATTTTTGTGACCATTGTCTCAGCGACAGTGAAGTTTTGCCCAGACAATCTATGTGCAGTAGATTGCCAAACATTTCAATATTTTTGCTGCCATATCTAGCATAGTTGACTACTCCAGCAGAAAGGGTGTTGCTGCTGTAGGTTCCTGTGTCTTTTCTGTGGTCAGTTAAAAAAATGGGTCAAAAATCCATGTTTGCACTCTTCGCTAACACATCAAGACCCTCTCCCTGAAGAGACAATTAGAGGGAAAAACCTGTGTTGCTTCAGCAAGCAAATAAAATTTCAGAGGTGTAATAAGACCGAAGTGTGACTTAAGGCAATAGCAGCAGCCACCACAGACACATTACCACGCGGTTTTCTGATTAAAGCCACAGCAGCCATAATAATATGAAAAAGGGGTAGGGGATTTCATACATTAAGATAATTAGAATCATTAAGCTGCTTCAGGGTAGGGTTGCACAGCTATTTAGAGATTAAGCATTCATGTGATCATGCGTTAATATAGTTTTTTAGATTTGGCTGAAGCAGAGTAGAGGCTAGAAACAGCTTGATGTGGAAGTAACACAGTGTGGGAAGGCTCTGTCTCCATGGGTTTCATCTGCCAGAAAGGAAAGGTTCTTCGGATGGTCCCTTGTGAAGCAATTTGTTGAGGCAGCTCATAAATTACACAGCTAGACTTGGATGTCACTTATTAGAGACAGGTCAGGTTTTGATTGAAAGGTCTAGATATAAAAAGCATCTGTGATTTGTCTCTTTCCACTGAAATGTTACTCACCGCGAGTGGGTGGAATTGCCATGAATCATTATTAGCAGCCACAGTATATACAGGACCTTGTGGATGTGTTTGTGCCTTTTAAATGCCTTCAGAGTGCACAAGTCGAGGAGCAGCACACATAAGAGCACTGGAGCTACGTGCTCTACAACGTCCTTTCCTCATACAACACCGCATTTACATCAAAATTAGGTTGAGAAATTATTGCTGACTGAGAGGCTGGTGATGAAGCAGCAACATTAATTACTGCAATAACCTGAATCAATAAGAGAAAAAGCAGAGGACTGTTCCCAGTTTAACACATACCCTGGATTTTGTCTAAGTGATGTTTTATGTCAATCAAAGTTACTGTATTTTTAAACTGGGCCATGTCAGAGGTGCATGACGTGCAGTGGCGTTTTTTTTTTTTTTTTTATCTGTGAATAGTCTGTGACTATTCTAATTCCTGGATCGTGCTCCTGCATGATGACAGAAGCCAGTGTGTCTTATTGGCCAGCTAACAAGACACATGTCCTTTGAGTCATAATTAGTCTCTCTCTTTATGCTGCTGACAGAACAGATTTTTTTTATGATTAACTTTGTCATTTTATTTTATGGTATGCAAATGCAAATAGATTGAAAAGTAAAAGAGAGATGCATACAGACAGAGCTGACAAGTGCAACACACCCACTCAACAAGTCCTCTACAGAAGCTTACGGATTAGACTTACAGAGTTATAGACTATCGAAACAAGACTGCGATTACCGGCAGATGTGTATAATTTGTGAAGTTGGTGACTGTCAAGAGTTGAGCCCTTGCAAACTGTTGACAGGGCTGATGATGCTGATTTTACTCTTATTTTACACGCAGGGCAGATTATTCGAGAGTTTATCTACAGCAAACACTCCTTATGAAAACGCCTCATTATCTAGAAATTCTATACTTATATGGGAAATAAAAAAAATCACTCACAGTTATTGAAGATGGTTGTACTAAACAAATGAGCAAATGACATTTCCATTCATTTCTAAGATTCCTAACTTTACAGCCCAAAATTAGGGTCAATTTAATCACTAAATAGAGTAAATATACAACAGTTAGTCTTGTTGACATTGATGCAAAGCCCACACATGGTGCAAGGGCAGCGCAACCTCCAATACTGTGAAAACAGACAGTACAAGAAATGCTTCATTGGACTACTGCATATATTTTGAAATATTATTAATTCTAATAATAAAGCTAGTGTAGGGTATTGAAAGTGAGGGTGATAAGTCGGTGATGTTCTCCTCAGTCATCCAATCATCTAGTCAATTATGTGTCGCGCTGTGGTATGATTTTTAGCACTGGAGTAGTGAGAAATATAAAATGGACTTTGGGAGTCAACTGCAGTGCCGAATACTGTCATTACCCTTCGTCTTTTCAACTGAACCCTTGTTGAATTAGTGAGCTTATGCAAATGGCAAATTGGACATCAAATGGCATCTGCCTCTAATTTTCCCTTCACAGTCAACTGATGAGATTTCTTTCAATTTCTGAAATAAACCGTCCTCAGAGGGAATCACAACAGCATGTCTTTTAAGTACAAGCTGTTTGGAATACAATAAGTCTCTGCTATTGTTGTAAGAAAAAGCTGACTCACAGTGTTTCTCTCATTTACACACATACTGCACTCATAAACCTACACACATACAAATTCATTCTTATGTTGTAGCAGTGCAGCAGCATCAGATGCACAGCAGGCGACACTGGGGTCTGTGGGGTTTTAAGTGCTTTGTTCAATGCCACTCGGTGGCATTGTGCAGCATCCTAGGGCAAACCAAGCATGTTAAGGGCAGTGTGTCCTAACTGTGGGGTGTTTTCTCATTTATTTCAGTTTGTGTGGCCATATGAGAACAATGCCACTCAAACTCAGGTGGCACCAAATAACTGCACCTGAAAACGCAGCCCACTTCCATAGGAACTGCTGTGCGGTTTGCTGCGAGAACGTAATCTGAACCAACTTCAGGAAATGGCCCCAAAAGAACACGGATTTATGGCTATAGGGAGACGAATGCTGACACCCGAGCCAGCAGCTACTTATGCTTGGAAATCCTAGCGTTACCGAATGAACCGAGGGCAAACCACAGTCTGGACTGATGCTTATATTCAACGATTTGTTCATGTGTAACTGGTGTGAACACCACAGAAGGTCAATTACAGCAAAGAACGCAGACGAGTCCATAATGCTTAGCTAAAGTTACAGGGACTGGAATTGGATTGGATTGCCACCCCCCACCCGCAACAGCCCACCCACCCACTCTCCCACCTCCACCACTCCTGCGGCCAAAATCTGTAACCAGGCAGGATAAACAATATACTTGTGACTCCGTGTAACTCTCACTCATCAGACTTGGCTCACTTGTAATGTAAAACTGCAACAGAGTGTAGAACAAACTTTTCAAGTATGGCTCCAACTCACGAAATCAAGTAGGTGTGATTGCACCCTCGGTCAAGTTGTGGTCTTGTGCTGCAGAAGGTTAGCCCAAAGTCAACTGTCAGATGTTTCTTAGTGGAAAGACACCAGAGTGGCATTCTTACCATCATGCATCCTTGTTGTTGGCAATTACAGCAGCCATCCAAATGCCCCTTCAATACCGGCCACTTCCAGAGCTGCAAGTGGAGAGACCAAAACCAAGGCCTTGCCAGACACACAAGGTTACTGTTTCTCTAACCTGACACCACCACTTCCTATCACAGACAAGGAAAATGACTTGGGTGTGAAGACGGCAAATTGTACCAGCTACATGGGAAACAATAACTGACAGGCAATGACAAACAGTGAGTTTAAAAGTCACTTTCTCACCCAAACAATTGAAACCATATAATATTACCAACACTCACCCTGGTTGTTCAATATCAGGAAGTTCATAATGTAACACTTGGTGTCCCACCGGATTATGCAGTAATTACATGAAATGAATACTTTAATTAGGCAGACGCTTCTGATAACTGCATATTTGCCCTTGGTGTAGTTTGTATTCCTGGATCCTGAGCACATTCTGCACAGATCATGAAACTGAAATCTACCCTCGCCACTTCCTTTCTATTTTGGTCAGTGGAAATTCACAGGGGAGTTGACTGTATTGATAATAATGCAAACTGCAGGCATGAGAGATACCTTCCTCTGGGATTTGTACTTACATGAACAGCCCCTGGAGTTATTATCTATGACGATAATGATTTCTCTCTTTTTCTGCTTAGGGGCGCTACACTGGAGGGAACGTAACCGAAACGGGAGCCTACTCCACAGCGTTCTGATTATCCATTTCCCCAGGTAATACTGTTTAATGCATTTTATGTATATCATCTGTGCAACAGGTCGTAAATCACTTAGCTTTCCAAAAATATATGAAAACACTGGACATATATTGCACTGGGTGATTACTTATGCTATACTGTAGGAATACTTCACCCAAACATGATATATAAGTTGATAAATGATAAATAAGTTTTATTTGCATGCCTCATGAAGAGCAAAGGCTCCAATCCATCAATAGATGCACTGAATGAGTGACAAGGACGGATGACCAATGAATGGGCGGGAGGCGGGTCTTCAGTTCAGTCAAGGTGAGGGGCAGTTGTGCACAATTGCTCACGCATGAAGCATCGTTTATAAGGCAGGTTTTTTTGTTTGTTTGTTTTTTAGCATATGTATATTGGTTTGGGGCATACCACACTTACAAACAGAGAGTTGCACGACGAGGGAATCTGAAACAAAAATTATCATTGAGCCATTGCTGCAGTTTGTCAAATCAACTACTTTCTAACAGAAATGTGCACAGTTTTTGGAGCCTTTGTTTTCTGTGAGACGTATGATTTAAAAAAAAAAAAAATCGTCAGACAGTCAAGACAGCTTGAGGTGAGAAAATTATACAAACTACGTCGCTTGAGTATGAAGTATTCATTTAGCCAAATCATCAGGGACACATTAACTTGGAATCCAAACATTCCTTGGGAGTTACATTCTATATGCTAAATGATTTATAATATGCCACAACACATTACAACTTCCAGTCACAAAATGAAATGAACACTTGTGTCAGGCGCTGGAAACTTAATCTATCTTGAGGGATGCTCTGTTGCTGCTATAGGATGCAACACAGCTAGTGGTGCAGGGTCTGCTGACTGTTATGTACATATACAGTGAAGCTGACAATTAAAAATATAACACTCAAAAACTGACCACCTTGTGGGTGTGGAAGTAATTTAATCAAGTAGAAAAACACTATTAACCTGATTGGTTAACACTGTTGAAGAGATCTGCTCCTCTCCACCGCTACTCCCACATATTTTGGCTCCTTATTTCAATCATCTGCAAAAATGTTCCCTCTTGCTCTTGTTCAAATCAACTATCCTCCCTTTTTGTGACACAACACACCCAAATGATATGACAGGCAACTGAAGAAAGTGCTACTACTATCTACTTAACATTTATCTTGAACCTCAGGATCATATTTGAGAAGTGGAATAAAATTAATTTTCTGTTTGCATGTATCACCTCTTAGGTCAGAGGGATTATTCCAGTCAAGATAATTTTCCACCTTTTAAATAAAGTGCTTATCCATGACACTGGCACTGACTTACAGCCAGCATTGTCACTGGTCATAGTTAATGGCTAGCTAACTACAGTACCACTCAACTGGGATTTTATGCTCAGCGCTCAGCCAGTATGACTGCAAGGAAGTCTTGTGTCACTTGATCACCCTTCAGTAGGTATTGCTACCTTTGATGCATTTCAGATGTTTTTCTTTTGACCTCATACAAAGTACACTATATTACCAAAAGTATTCGCTCACCTGCCTTTACTCATACTATGAACTGAAGTGCCATCCCATTCCTAACCCATAGAGTTCAATATGATGTCGGTCCACCTTTTGCAGCTATTACAGCTTCAACTCTTCTGGGAAGACTGTCCACAAGGTTGAGGAGAGTGTTTATAGGAATTTTTGACCATTCTTCCAAAAGCGCATTGGTGAGGTCACACACTGATGTTGGTCGAGAAGGCCTGGCTCTCAGTCTCCGCTCTAATTCATCCCAAAGGTGTTCTATCGGGTTCAGGTCAGGACTCTGTGCAGGCCAGTCAAGTCATGTTGGAAGAGGAAGGGGCCCGCTCCAAACTGTTCCCACAAGGTTGGGAGCATGGAATTGTCCAAAATGTTTTGGTATCCTGAAGCATTCAAAGTTCCTTTCACTGGAACTAAGGGGCCAAGCCCAGCTCCTGAAAAACAACCCCACACCATAATTCCTCCTCCACCAAATTTCACAGTCGGCACAATGCAGTCTGAAATGTACCGTTCTCCTGGCAACCTCCAAACCCAGACTCGTCCATCAGATTGCCAGATGGAAAAGCGTGATTCATCACTCCAGAGAACGCGTCTCCACTGCTCTAGAGGCCAGTGGCGGCGTGCTTTACACCATTGCATCCGACGCTTTGCATTGCACTTGGTGATGTGTGGCTTGGCTGCAGCTGCTCGGCCATGGAAACCCATTCCATGAAGCTCTCTGCGTACTGTACTTGGGCTAATCTGAAGGTCACATGAAGTTTGTAGCTCTGTAGCAATTGACTGTGCAGAAAGTCGGCGACCTCTTTGCACTATGCGCTTCAGCATCCGCTGACCCCTCTCCGTCACTTTACGTGGCCTACCACTTCGTGGCTGAGTTGCTGTTGTTCCCAAACGCTTCCATTTTGTTATAATAGAGCTGACAGTTGACTGTGGAATATTTAGGAGCGAGGAAATTTCACGACTGGATTTGTTGCACAGGTGGCATCCTATGACAGTTCCACGCTGGAATTCACTGAGCTCCTGAGAGCGGCCCATTCTTTCACAAATGTCTTGTTTCACAGTCTGCATGCCTGAGTGCTTGATTTTATACACCTGTGGCCAGGCCAAGTGATTAGGACACCTGATTCTGATCATTTGAATGGGTGAGCGAATACTTTTGGTAATATAGTGTATGTTCCAAGGTGTGTGCTCTGCTCTGTAGAGAAGAAAATATTTTTGATAGAGGAAAAAAAAAACAACTTTCTTGGTTGCTGGGTCAGCACAAGACAAAAGACTAACCTGTTTTTTTGTAGAATTTTAGAATGAAACCCAGAATGGATTGGCAGTTTTATGCAACACACTACCACAGAACCAAACAATAGCTATGGCTTCACAAAGAAATCGAAAGCTATTAAAATGTGTCACAGGGAAAGAATTTGCCATTTCCCCAATTTCACAATGTTGGATTCACTTATTTTTATGAGGGACATTAACTTGACTGGTCAAGGGCAAGTTGGTAATTTTAAAGAATTGCATCCAGTAATTTTGAAGAATCGCATCCAGCAGTCAGTCACACTACACTGATTCAAATTAACACCATGTCAGGGTTGCAGGTGCTTCATCAGGGTGCTGTTGTTGCCAACTCGCATGTTTTTCCATCACTTATGTTTGACTCTTCCATATTAATCTGTATTAGGCCACAATTTTGAAAGTTTAATTTGCTCACTATTTTTTTTTTTTTACCTCACTATTATGATGAAAATCCATACAGTGTAAACACACTGAGCATTACGTAATCGCAACATTCCTGCTAGTCTAGAAAACATGATTTATGTGTCTATGTTTGTCAAGTGGTTTATTGGTATTTTGGTTCCAGCCAGTCAGGAACTGGTATCTAATTGAAACCTGTTGTCCACCAAAGAAAAGTGGCCTGCACTCTTATTAGACAGACTCAGACTCTCAATCTCCGTCTTCAATTCTATCGACTAAGGGTGCAAGTCTCCACAACCTTTCTTCGAGGTTGATCTTTTGGAGAGCCGACACACCAGAAAATCTATTTTTACAAAAATCCAAAAAGAAGACAAGCTTTCACAGCACAGGTGCACACCACCCATTCTCCATAACCTCACTGTGGTGGTTTCGCTCAATATCTGACACTCGATTGCTCCAGTGTTCCTGGCCAGGTTCCTTAGAATGAGGCCAAAAAGTGTTTTCTTTTTTTTTTCCCTCAAAGAGAATGCTCTGGCAAAAATGTGTCATAACATTTTTAGCACGTTTTGTCTTTCAGGTTTATTCCTGAGAGCACCTTCCATATGAATCATTGTGCACATCATAATTTGACCAGGATGGCCATTCTTTGCCATGGAAAGACAGTCTCATTTGCTGTTTGTTAATAAATCCATTCTGGTTTAACTGTCTACCTGGTCACTGCCAGCTGAGATCACCCAACCATATTTTGTATCATGTTGCCTTCACAAGGAAAGAACTTGGAAATCGTACGTCCAGCCTTGCAGGTCTTTTTCTTGGAATTTAATAAAGAAAAAAAAAAAAAATCGGATACTTTGATTTGCAGCTTAGCAAATTAAGCAGTTGTTTACCATAAAGTGCTCATATTTTTTAATGTCAACATGGACTTCAAGGACATCTTTTCCTTCCAGCTCCTGTGTGTTTCTAATTATTTCCAGTGTTTTATCTTTGCTTCTATGTGATGTTGTTTTTGTCTGAAATTTCCTGTAAGCTGCTTCCTGGCCAAGACTCACTCAAAAAAGAAAAAAAGATGTCAGTCTCAGAGTATCCTAGAGCGGAAAAAAAATCTCTCTCTCTCTCTCTCTCTTAGACTCATCTCATGTGTGTACATATCTATATCTATGTATCTATATGCCAATATCTATATATCTATATATATATATACAACGGACACAGTTTAAGGTACAATATTTGTTTGAGAGGATGTGTTTGGTTGGTGGTAGATAAAGTGGAAATAAAGTTCAGTGGGAACATGAGTGAAAGCTCATGCCATACAAAACACTTTATTCTTCCCCCAGGGGGAAGCTGAGTGCTGCCATACATACAGGACAGACAACAGGTAGGGCAATAGGAAAAGAGCATGCAATCTCGAGGAAGTGCAGTGTAAGGAAAGAGCACATCACCGTGATAAACAGTGTAAACATCAATGTTAGACTGTACCGGTAATTAACATCAACATATCCATGAACACCAATATTACCACAATCTTCACTACCCACCATCATCATCCTCATCCTCATCATCATCACCATCATCATCAACAATGTGTCTGACGATGTTCATTAAAAAACCTACAGCAGGTCAAATGACTTCCTGAATCTCTCTGAAGAGCACCTGGGCATAACAGGTCTGTGGCTTAAACAGCTCTTCAACTCACAAAAAATAAAACTTATAAACTGGATGATCCTCATTTTGCATAACACGCTTGAGCTTCCCACCCATTCTTTGCTCCACAATCACTTCTAGCGAACCAGGAGTCAAGCCAATAAGGGATCCTGCCTTCCTGACCAGTTTATTGATCTTCCTCTTGTCCTCTAAGCTTAAGAACAGACAACAGCCTAAAATAGGACACTTGCTAAAATGCCTTGATAAAAACACGCGCAGGAGTGACCTGCTGAGCTTCCTGGGGGAAAGCAGCATGGACTGGGCCCTTTTAAAGATGGCACTGGTATTATCTTTCCACTCAAGCCCTAATCTTACCTGGCTGACCTAAATGTTAACGACATATCATATGTAGAACACGCTGTCTTTGACTCGATGAATACCTATAAACCACATTACACACACACACACACACACACACACACACACACACACACACACACACACACACACACACACACACACACACACACACACAATTTGTGCAGACTGCAGCACATTGCACCCATAAAGCACACAAAGGGATCAAAAGAATAAGTCCCACCAACCTGTACTTGATTAAACATGAATATTGGATTTGATGCAGTGATTGAACATTACGAGGTGGAAACAGTTGGAAATAGTTTGATCTATAAGGGGGGAGTGGTCTGTATCTCGCTGCCCTTTATTGGCGTGAAAAAAAAAGACAGACGCTCTTAGGAGTTAGCTGTTGGGACGTCTAGCGGTCCTTTATTCATCCAAAGCAGAAGAGGAGGCTCTGTGGCCGGACACCTGCGTTCTGCCCGACATCCACTCCTCTCCTCTGTCCGCTGTCGCGTCTTTTCTCCTCAAGAGGTAAGGAATCCGTGAAAGTTATTGTGCCAAGCAGCAGTATGCTGTCTATGCAGCCCAGGCTCTCATCTTGTCTGCACATTTCAGCGCTCAGGTAATTCAGTGGCGTGCGTCTGTACCGGTTAACGGTAGACAATCAAATAGGCGAAGACTCGTGTTTGTCATACCCCGTCCTTCCTTTTCTCTTTTTTCTGTATTTTGGGAAGGGGAAAAAAGTTAACGCTCCCACAGCCAAGCGTTGGCTGATAGATGTGAGTCCCTTGTCGTGTTTCTTTGCACATTCCACAATTGCGCACAGATAAAGAGGGATGTTGCGTTTTGGCACGTTGTGGTGAGATTGCCGTGCGTTACTTCAGGAATTAGTCAAGTTGCCAGGTGCTCTACATGTTAGCGATGCGTGTTCATGCGTGTAACGGGTTGTTGTTAATGTGTGTTTTGTTGTGCCCTCGTTCCCTGACTTGTTTGGATGTAGGATCCCGCGCATGACGCGCAGATACAACGGTTTTGTGAAGGAATGCTTTCACAAAATGATATACGATCACCCATGAATTATAATAACCTTTTCCAGAATTATCCACATATACAACGAGAAATAAGCTACAGTTCGCACGGAGTGAACATTTCTGTCAATGCAAGCAAGGCTTTTCTGAACTGAATGTAGCCCAGAGTTGATGTAATGTGGGAGGAAAACTCATGATTTGTGTTTTTGAGGGGGGGAAAAAAGACATAGCCTTAAAATGCAATAGTGCATTAAGCTCATATCCAAAATGCTTATACCCTAAATTTTATATAAATAAACTAAAGATATGTCCCCACCCCTGTTTTTAGTCGTTTTAGTTTTAGTGTGTGTGTGTGTGTGTGTGTGTGTGTGTGTGTGTGTGTGAGATCTTGCTTGTGTGCACGTGCTCGTGCGAGCCATTCATGTGCTCATAATTCACCAGACTCTGCACTTTGATACTGAAAAAGCGCTGTGGCCAGTAGCTTAGTCAAGGTATCTTGTTGGACTGATGCCTGATGGTGATGTATTTGTTCGCACTGTCTTACTTTTGCTCTGATGCACAAAAATCATTTTAAAGAAATCGAGTCCTCTCCCTAACGGAAGAGAAAGCATAATGTTCTATCAGCCATTTCTATTCAAATGCAATCCCCCCAAATTGTATTCAGTATCACCCTCCTCTGTCACTTAGTCAGGTAAAATGATGATTAATATGCCACTTTGTGGCTTAATTTCTAAGCACTGACTTAATAAACCTGCCACGTTCCTGTAGCCCCGTCAATTAGTCTCAAGAGGGCCATCTAGAGAATACATATGGGCCCCTTCAGATCCTCATTGCTATATAATGATAGAGGTCCACTCCGGCCACCAGGTTCCCTTCATTCAGAAAACTGGGACAATGCAATCCAAAAAAAATTCATTTGCAGTTACAAAAGAACAATATACCTTTATTCTCAGCCTAACAATGGAAATTCTAAGTCTGAGAGTACAGTGCTGTCTGTAGACACAAGATGTAGCTAACATCGCATGAAATTCAACAACTTAGCTACTATTTATATTGCAGCAGCTTGTAAAATCATGATGCAATCACACCAGTATAGAGTGAATTGTACAGTGCCATGTTGCCCAAAGTGTGGTTGAGGGACTTACAGTCCTCGAGGGTCCTTCAGGGTGTTCTTGCAAAATGAGCAAATAGTTTAATAGTTCCCAGATTCCATTCAGTGGAGGTGGAGAATGGATAAGGATGACAAATTTGATCAAAGGTTTCACTTGCCCGTCTCCACCTGTATTATAGAAAGTTATTCTATATTAAATCCTGCGGAAAAAAAAAAAAATGTCAGGATCAGGATTCTGCACAACCAAATCAAATCAAATAGGGTCATGCAGTCTAACGTGCATACATTTGGTGGTGCTTGACATGAATAAGGAAAGGCATCCTGAAAATGCAGTTGTGATTTTGTACCATTCCTATATTTGAGAACAGAAACCCTCATTTTTAGGTTATCACATATGTGTTCTGAGCGTAGCCCAACAGCAGTAGACTGTGAACAGGTAGGCAGTGGGCTGTAGCCTAATCTTCACAGGGGTGATAGAGATAACAGTGATATATGGAGCGGATGGGGTGGTTTAACACCCAGAGCTGACTGTTGTCTGCAGGGTCAAGTCTATGATACCGGAGTATTGCCTCAGCCAGCTCCACTCAGGTCCTCTTATACTCGGGATTTGGCAGTCTTAATAGCTGCAGGTGGATGCGAGCAGAGCCGGCCTCTGTATTCACAGCCGCAGATGCCTTGATGAATGCTGTGTTGCTGCTCAGGCATCTGTCAGTCGCTGCTACTCTCCAAGTGAAATGCTTCCTTGGCCACCAGCCAACCAGCCGGGCGGCGGGTATTGTGACATGACGGTGTTGCATTTTACTGTTAGGCTTCACAGTTAAAGTGATGGTTGCAGGATTTCTAAAGGACAGGATACACTTGGCAATTAGAGTGATGCAAAATTGTTTTGGTGGCATTCCCAGACCTATACACACAGTCTAAACCCCATGGAAAAGGTAATTACAGGATTGGCTTTTAAATATGTAATTTCTGGTCTTGTATGCATAAAAAAGCATCTTGAAAGTATGCGAATTCAATTACACTGCAATGGTAAAATATATCAATCTACCCCCTTCACTATTTTCCCGACACTGCCTATAAATTTAGCTGAGATATACAATAGGCAACATCAGCCATATTCTACCAATAATAATGTACTGCTGTATATTAATAGTTGCAGGATAAAGCCAGCATTACAATCCTAACTTTGAGTGCAGATCAAGTGTCTCTTCGAATATTGCGTATGTGTGTGTTAACTAATTCTAACAAGGAATGATATTGTTGATACTGTGAATTGCAGATTAAGGAGCTCTGCATCTCTGAGTATCAGATTGTTTGAATGATGAAGCGAGAAAGATTGGACAGGAAGGTGTCAGTCAATTGTGACGTTTGCTCAGAAATGCATGGGGAATCAGTCTGATCATTACAGCATATGTGGACATCACAGCTTCTCCAATAAAAGTATTTTTCTCATCTAGAGCTTATCTGGATAATAAAAAAAAAAAGAAAAAAAAAAAAGATGACACTGAAGAGGTCTTCATCTGTCAGCAAGAACATGCAGCAGTATTTGCACCAGAAAAATGACAGGTAGAAACACAGTGCTCACTAATTTACTGGTGTTAGACTAATTATATAATAAGATTCAAACAGTCAAAGACACATCAAAACAGAAAATAATTATTGACTGGCTAGTATGTATAGACCGGCTCAATAAGAGGAATACAGCATATGGAAGGAATCACAATCAGAGTATGCAACAGAACTCAAAATGTTAGAACAGAATAGAATTGAATGGTATAGAATAGAATAGAATAAGCTTTATCATCCCTAACAGGAAATTATTGCGATACTAAAGCAAGTCAAGCTGCTTACAGAAAGAAAACACGCAGTAATATCAGAACAGGCAAGACAAAGTCAAAGTTTGTACAACCAGTACAAGACAATAAGAACTGCACACAAGAGAGCTTAAGTGCTGCTCCTTGATGTTATTTGAAAGCCTAGTGGAGGAAGGTATGTAGGTAACTTTCAATCAGTCAGTCCTTCACTTTGTACTTCTGTATTGTCTGCATGAAGGCAGAGGCTCATATTTGGGGTGGAGAATGTGTGTGGGGTCCGAGCAGGGACAGGCATTCATCCATGTTTGTATAGAAGTCATCATAACCTGACCAGGCTGTTGGTTGAAAAAAAAAAAAAAAAAATCTACTAACCCTTGTGTGAACCACCATGATGTTTGTATGTCCACACAACACGCAGCAAGTCAGCCAGCACAGCTCTGGACAGACATTTTTACATGGAGCGGCAAACGTGTGTGTTGCTTAGGGGGTGGTGGGGTAGATCGGACAGCCTTGTTGTAAATTAGTTTAATTTACTTAGATTGCATTGGATATGCAATAATAATACTCACCTACAGCTGCTCACAATAAATCCCCTCAGTGAAAGAAAAGCTCTCTACAGAAAGCTCAAAGCACAGTGAGTCCAAACCAGGATCAAGACTTGCTGCTATATCGATCACAATCAGTAACAGAATCACTAAGGGTTACACAAAGAATGCTGTTGATGTAACTTATATTATGTTACATACTAATCTAATCCAGTAATACGCACTACGTGCACTGCAAAGCTACCTCTTCCTAACTTCAGATCTCTCTCAGATCGATTATTTTTAATTAATGATCAAATTCTGTCCATAATCTTGATATTCTGCCTTGCCAATAAAAGGACACACAAGTGTGACAATTGGCATGTATGATAATCTAATTGATAGTCTGATTAATGTATCAGTACTGTATCATCTCATCACTATACGTCACCACCAGTCAGATTTCCACTAGTGGAAATCTTAAATTTCCATAATTTTACAAATATCAGTTTCACGTCAGTCTCATGTACATCTTAATTATAAATATTGGGCTGTTTAACAGAAGTAATAGCCCAGTCACTAGTATTTTTTTTTAATCAAATGTAGTGTTTATTTTATATCATTAAGCCCCATTGACCGCCATACTGTTCCCTGTTTAGCAGATGCTCAGCACTGCCCCCGATGTCCACAAGTGTGTACTGCACCTACTGTGTCACAGCTGCCAGTGGCCTTGGCTGGCCTTTCTCTCTCCATAGACTTTGCATGATCTGACCCATTCTGTATGCGCTGTATTAGTTCATGTTTCATTCTATTCATTAGAAAGGCCACTGACTGCTGTGAGACAGAGAAAAAGTGCACGACCACTCAGACTCATCCCACTTGAATTTGTCCGCAGGTTTCCACATGCCGTGCTGCGTTCAAGTGAACTTGGATATCTGTATTGTAAATTTACAACCACCCAACCACATTTTTAGATTGCCCATAACTGGCAGCTGGGGTACAAGGCCTTTTTGTTTGTTTGTTTGTTTGTTTTGTTTTGTTTTTTGTTTTTTTGGAGTGGCAGCTACCACCTCATGCCACCCCCTAGATCTGCCATTGTGCCAGAAAGGGGTTCTTAGGGCCACGTTCAGACAGGACAGACTTTTAGCAGCAGGAGGCTGCTAATTGTTTCCAATAAGTTTGAAGTGTTTGCTTGCTTTTTTGTGTGTTCCAGGTGCTTCAGGTTTTTTTTTTTTTTTTTTTTTTTTTTTTTGGAGGAAGCACCTGGTGTGCCCTGAGTTAAAAATTATCACACTTCGCTGCACCTTGAGCAGAAAAGTGTCCTACACTATTAGTCTTTTATATAATATTTTTTTTTCTTTACAGAGCACTTTTCAAAATCCATGTTATAAAGTGCTTCACAAAGGCAGCAAAAATAAACAATTGAATAAATAAAAGAAAATAGATAAAAGAAGTCATAAACTCATCATGGTTAATTAGAAGCAGGTCTTCTGCCCTCAGATCTGTTGTAAAACAAACAAAAAAAAAAAAAAAAAAGGAGGAAATGTTTGGTCCAGCTGCTTCCGTCCAGTTGTTACAAACAAAGAATAACATGATAAAAATTAATGGCATCAGGTTTGTGCATTAATTAGTGTTGTGACTGAAATGGATGATGATTTTTTTACACTATTGTCTTATCACTACTTCTTAATTCATTACTCACAAATTCATTCATTCTATTCTGAAACTGAGCAACTTCAAACCATGAAGTTTTACCACAATTTTGCACCCTGTTGGTGAGCCACACTGTACCTGATAAGCTAATATCCACCATACTCTGAGTTTATATATTAGATATTAAGGTAAGCATAATATCAAGGTTACACTAATTAGTCCTTTATTAAATATCAGATTTCAGCAAGCCATGTTGTCCACCAATCATAGTTCCTTCCTTACCAGAGCTAGATGTACATGAACATTGTCATCACTTCCAGCAGTGAAATGTTATTTTCTTGCACCTTGGCTCAAATTTAATATTTTCAAAAAATACCACATAGAAAATAATCTTCAACTGAAAAGTTAGTATATGCCAGAGCGTTGCATATCTTTCAGTTGGGTTGTTAAAAAGCTGCTAACCTTAAAATAATTATAGTGTCTTAGCCATGATGGTCCAAGGCTGTTTTAGAGGCTTTCCCATCTGTAAGAATACAGTGTTGGGGGCATGGAAATTGTGAAATTAAAAGATCCTCAGTACTGACACATAATATTGTCTATTCACAGTTTCAGACCAAGAGCAATATTATTTTTGTTGTCCTTCAAAAGCCGTATGAGTCAAACTCTGTCTTACTAGTTAACTGTTTACCATCATTCTCTTTATAATTAGATAAATCCCACATTTCTGTTAATTGGACACTGTGTGCTGGTCAGATGCAAAGGGCGTCTGAAGGTGCAGAGCGAGGACATGTGGCTGGGCTACAGGAGACCAGGTAAGCAGGGCAGAGTGGTGACCTTCACTCGCTGATAGAGACTGATAGAAGCTTGATGGAGGCTGTGTGGCAAGAGTCATGTTGAATTATTTCAGACATGGAGCTGCAGCAAACCTCCAAGCTTGGGCACAGAGTTTCACACCATGTTAGAATGTACTGAATTGCACACATAATGAAAGAACCTAATCAGCAGCGGTCTCAGCCTCAGCAAAAAAACATGTTGCAGCCTATTTGACAAACGCACATCTGCCACCAGATTCAGCTGTGACAGCCAAGCTCGTAGCAGAGCTCTGACTGTCAGTGTTGAGTCACACAGCCGCAGTATCATTGTAAAGTCAAACTGGACAGTCAGACATACATTTTTCACACCCAGATTTGAATTATTTTGATTTGTAATTTGCTTTTCTCAGCAGAATTGTTTCCTCTCTGTGATCTGCTGTTGTTTAATCTCCTTTGGCAGAAGAAGCATGACTTACGAATAAATTAGTGTCCTCACTGTCAGTGGTTTGAGGAATCGGAAATGGAATTACCATGTCCTGTGCCTTTCTGAACTAGGGGAGTACCTCTGTCTTTTTTTTTTTTTATTTATTTATTTTTTTTTTTGCTCCTCATGTGCTAAAAATACCTGGATCGCCCACATTGTGCTGTCTATACATTGAGTCAGTAAAACTGAGCTTGTACTTGTACATGAATTCATAAATAATTTCTGCTCATGTTGTTTTTTCACAATAATAGTTTTCACAATCAATTATTCATCCAGACCTGATGGTGAACCCATAAGCCACTGTGTCAGGATTCAGCACAAATAGACTTTAATTGCTGATATGAATGCCTTCACTCTGTGGTCACTACTGATTTAGCCCAAATCTTTCTTCGCAATGCACCATGTTTGTCTTAAGAAAGCAACAGATTATTTTTGCATTAGATATTTCGGGACATGTTGTATGTCTTATATGTCTGTATGTAAATTTGTGATCAATGTTTGTCAGGAAGACATTGCAACTGAAATAGCATTTGTTTATGCTCTGATATTTTTACTCAAGTGTACCAATGCCAGTGCCAATATTCCAGATTAAGATTCTCATAGTAATATCTAAGTTTAGAACTGGAGTGTAGTACACCATATTGCCAATGCAATATGCAAAGCAAACAATTGCATGCAAAATCATTATGGCAAAAGAAGTTATATCCATTTTCAAAGTGTAAATATAGTAATGGATACTCGGTTTACATCCACCATCTGTTCAATCCACCAATATCCCCCAGTGAAGTTTGAAAATTTACAAGCAGGTTTTTTTTCTGGCAGACTCTGAGGTGTAGGGGAAAGATGACGGAGGATAATACCCTAGAAATAAGGTGGGAGCTGAGCTTAGCTTCCTCTAACAAATCCTCTGTTGCAAAGGCATCACTAACACATTAGTGGTAGTGAAGATTGTGTTGCACATATTGAAAACAGACTTTAAGTCGAGCAACACCTGCACAACACTGATAGAAAGCTAGTCATATGAACCTGTCACACAGTTAGACACTTCACAAACTCTCAAACAGATGATATTCACATGGAATATCAGCTAATCGTTAAAATGGAAATCCAAAAAGTGTTTGGGAAAGAATTTATGTCTCCCAAAGTTTCAAAAAACACGATTTATAAGTTGAGTGATGCGTGGATTTTTGGCAGGTACAGTACTAGACTGAGGAATACTGATACTTGGTTAGTCAGATAAAACTTTGACTGCACAAAGAGTTTATCTTAGCCACGGACCCACTGAACTCACTGTAGAATGGCATGCAGCCACTAAAGCAGCTTTGTGCCTTAGAGGAATGTTTTATAGATTTAGTATCTGAAAAAGGGAGCTTATGTCCGGTGATGGGAATTGGCATTTTATCAAGTGCCCTCACATCATTTTCACGCCTATATTATGCAGTAATAGGCACCAGTGTGGAAAGTGATTGCAACTGCAACTGAAGAACCCATCTGAATTTACATGAGACCAGAATCAGACATTGTTGAAAAGAACTTCTTATATTACAGCAAGCGATATATTGATATTATATCAATATTGTGATATGACATTAAATGTTTTTATTTTTTCTCCTTGTTTTAAAGAAAGCATTACAGTATAGGGATGCAAGACTGTTAGAGCGAAAGAGAGATAGAGAGAAAAGTATTTGCCCACTCAGTCAAAGATGTGAGGATATTTGATTTCATACATTTTGCCCACCTCTGTCTTATTAAAACACAGTTACTGTGCATAGCTTGCCATTATCCAAACATACTGTGCGGTTACTGTAAATGTGGGTGACAAGCCTTGACTATTCGCCTTAGGCCTGTATATACCTCAGCTACTAGTTCTGATACTACAAGCTTTATTTGACCCCTTTACAGCTGTATTCAGGTTTCCAGTGCCCTTGCCTATTCCTATTCACTGCAGCTAGAGTAAGTTAGTGAAAATTACTTTCTCTGTGGCACTGCCATCCATCAAATCCTGTCCTCAGTCGTATCTTATGTTGACGAACACTGCGAGTGTGATGGTTCAGGAATCCAAGTGATTCTCTGAGTCTTAATACTCACAGCACAGATATTTCAAATATGCATGTGTTCCTCTCTGTACCTATGGATAAGCCTGTTTTGATCAAGTCTGATAGTGGCTAAGTGATTATGATAGGTTTAGAAAATCAAATGCTTGCTTTGCGCATGTCTTTTGATATATTGTGACCACTAATCAAGTAAGGATGCATAGACTGAAATGTGTGTGTGTGTGTGTGTGTGTGTGTGTGTGAGAGAGAGAGAGAGAGAGAGAGAGAGAGAGAGAGAGAGAGAGAGAGAGTGCACGCATGTCTGTGCACGTCAGACTGTGCACTCACTCCATGTGTGCATAAATGTGCTATTTTTACATGCAGGTTAATTCACATAACCTTTTTGTAATGCAACCTTATTCTGTGATGTGGTAACATCACATTAGCACTGAATATAATGTCAGAGCCCTACCCAGTGCAGTTCTGCAAGAATGTAATTGAGAAAGAACCCATGGGAGTTTGATGGAGAGATTGATATCTATATCTACTTCAGGCTATTTCAACAAATGGGCCCAGCGATATACCTTTAAACTTGGCATTGTGCTCTGCTGTGCGCCGTACTGTATACAGGAGTGTTTTCTGTTGATGCCAGTGTCATTCTATGCAGACACCAGAAAAGCTCCAGCTGTATTTGTACCAGCTGCCTCTGTATCAGACCGCTTTGACAAGCGTGCATGTGACAAAACATGCAAAATTGGAAATATGAATGATGCACAAAATGAGAGCTTCCTTGCTATTAAGCAGAATTTCCAACACTTCTCACTTGGAATCTCCAGAGAGGCATAAATGGTGAACCTTGGCAGTCTGCAGCATGATTAATGCACTGCACACAAAATGGATTTGCAATGAACCAATCGTGTGATGAGCTGCTTACACTTGCAATAAACTGGTACATGCCTCTAGTCTGGCTCTCTCTGGGTCTTTTATCTAGGAATTTGCAAGGCAAACAGGCACACAGGTTCATGCATGTGAATATGTGTGACCAGAGTGAGTCATCCGTCACAAATAATGGCCTTGGCTACTGTCTTGGCTCTGTGTTTAGACCATGTGGCTCAGGCCAACGTGTACTCCCAACTCTCTGGTGCAGGTCATCTGGTCGGAGGCCTATTTGTCTCTTGCTTTGCGTCTGTCCCTGTAGCTTGACTCCGGCGATTTGGTCTCCCTGTGTCAGTGTCAGTCATCTTGCCCTGTGACCTGTGCCATTTCCCCTTGCCTTAGCACGATGACAGTGGGCTCTGACCTAGCTTATCCATCAGTGGAGCTCCTCGAGCTCATCATATTTCCTGGACAACTTATATCCTTGTGTGGTGAAAAATAGCACCTGACATCTGTGATTATTCTAAACCTTTAAACTGTCTTTTTCCATTACACATACTGGGTTGTGATAGATGTAGCTTTATCTTCAGGGCCACATTGCACGTCTTTTTTTCCCCCTTTGCTCTGGATTGTTTATGTTTGTGTCTCTCTAGAAAAGCCTCTTTTTGCGGGGATTCATCAATACGCTTTGTCCAAATATTGGGGCAGCATAAAAACGGCTTTAAGGCTTCAAGGTCTAATGGAACAAGACCATGGCCATCTTTCAACCCCACCACTGATTGTGTATTGTGATTTCATTACCCACAGAAATGCTTTAATACCTTTGACTCAAAGCAAAATTGTGTTTAACTGAAATAGCCATTTCCTCTTAATAGAAAACATGTCCCGAAGATACGAAGGGTACTACTGTGTATCTACCATGCTGACATACCTATATCAACAAACATAGATCGTTACCTGGCTGGAGAATAACCGGACTCTAGCTGCAACAATTTGCGGTTGAATTTAAGCCTCGAGTGAGCAAGTATCCAAGATGAAAAAGTCATAATATTTCTTATAGAAATGCTGTTGCCTGGATTTGACCTGTATGGGCTATGATTTGATTAGACATGGGCTTCCTGTCAGATGCCTTTGTGGGGGCTGGGCTGTGCCTGTGATGAGTGAAGCCACTGGCCTGTGTGGCGGAGGATGGATGGCCTCAGAGTACAAGGTCCAAGAGAAATGTGCCCACCGTGCCACTGGGGGATAGGGAGGAGATGCTTCATTTTCAGCATCACTTCACCCAGGATGATCTCATTACTTTGTGCAAGTGGACAGTCCCACCGATGAGAACTCCTCAGGTCCGTGCCACGCCTCCACCCCATGAGGCATGTCATAGGAGAGATATTACATGCTACTCTGTAGTTTCTGTATTGATTATAGAATGTAATAGAAAGCTGGGGACGGCACATGTATTTATGGTGTTCTTTCAGATGATTTCACACAGGTGTACTGAAAGTGGAAGAGCTGCATTTTTTATATATACATATACATATATTTTTTATGTTTTCTTCCATTTCTAAAAAAAAAAAAAAAAAAAAAAAAATCGAAACATATTTTGTTTGTATCTCGCATGCAGGTGGCATTGTATTCTTTTTTGCAGAAATGAATAAAAAAACACTCATTAATATGGAATGAGTGTTATTTATAACCTGCTTTTGATGTAATGCATCACTTATGCAGTAGTGAAAGATTCAGCTGCTGACGCCTGCATGTGTTCAGGCATCTCAGTTATAATGCAAACTGATGGCAACAATCGACAGCACTGATTTATATTCATTGGCCTTATTATTTACTATTTCTTGTATTTACATGCACATTTTGCCTAAGTATGAATACCATATTTTATCGATGAAAGGTGCATGAATGGAAAGGTGAAATCATCATCTGTTTGGCCCATTTCCAGACACATTTATTTTTGTGATTCAGATTTATAATGATGTGTGATAACAATCTGATAGTAGTCTCAGGGGCATCACTTCTCACCAAGAATGAAGCCTGTCATACATGTGTGCACCAATTAAAACAAGGCACAACGTCATATCTCGGCTGTACAGTGCAGCCTCTCAGCTTTGAACAAAGTGTGTAGTGAGGCAGGAGCAGAGCATTTCACTGCACCTTGTCATATGGAAAGTGGAAGATTTAACATAGATGTTAATTAACTTTTTTTCCATAATGATCAACACCTATACCGTACGTTATTAGAAAATGATGGTAAAGGTCACTTGTCTACATATTTGCATCTGTTTGATTAGCATGTTAATCACAGCATTCCTGAGTGGAGCGTGGAATGAGACTTCCTGTACCTCAACAATACTGGCGATTAAAATCTATTAAAATCTATATGTTTTCACGGGATGTGATGCAGTTATTGTGTCTGGAATTAGAAAAAAAAAAGTAATTTCTTTGGAATAAATAGAGGAATAACATGGCAGTTATGAGCAGTAATAGCCACCATATGGCTAAAGGTACATAAGAGCGCCACCAAGAGAAACTCAAATGAATCATTCAGATGAAGAATAGCATTTTTTATCCCAGAATAAAAAGCACTCCAAGATGACAAGCGGCAATAACAATGGATTTTTTTTCTTTTGGATTGGTACATTGATTAAAACAAATTACAGCAATGACAGGTTATCAGCAAAGGTGTTGTGACATGCTACATCAATGCAGCTTGCATGTAATGTAGTCATTAAAGTCATTAAAGATGGTATCATATTTGGCGGTCATATTTTCTAAAGTAGAAAGGGACTAATTTAGTCAGACATGTATTGTGATTGTAGTGCAAGTCTGAAAGGTTTTGTAGTGTATGTATTTCACTTGTAGCAGATAGCCTTCAAGCAAAACAAATTTATTTATCCTGCCAAATGATTCCTCAGTGGCATACAGTGAGCTCATGCCACCTTGGCCTGTCCACAAATATGTGGTATCTTTGATCAGATATCTCAACCCAAAATGATCAGATGACAGTTGTAGTTGCAAAATACTATCCAGTCTGTTTAGGTACACAGTCATTAAGGAGGCACACCAAACCCTAACCTTAATCAACAGGCCAAATGGCCACCCAAAATGTGAAAGAGTCCTTTGCTATCCTAGGAAAGACAAATCACATACCGGGAATGCAGCACAGTGGAGAATACCAAAGTGCATTGAGTGAAATAAATTGTTCAGTATTAACAATTTATTGGTGCAAACATGTAAGATGCATGTAAGATTAAAGTATGTGTTTGGTGAAATGGAATAACTGCTTATGTACTTTTATTTCACTTAAAGGTGTATGCAGACCAAAGGTGAAGTGTATTTTTGCATCAAGGACTATGCGCGTGAATATAGCTGTGAATTTTTCGCTCATGTTGAAAAATTCTACCGATGCCAATACGCGAAAGACACAAATTTCACGTTTTTGCATCATTCGCGAAACAGAAATTCACGTCATTTGCGTCGCCTGGAGCGAATTTGCATCTATCCGTGTCATTGCATTGACTTTGTATGCAGTGTGTCAAGTGTCTTAAGCTGTGCACCCCCCGGTGAAGCCCGTTTTTGGAGTCTGTATTTTGAATTGTAAGTCAAATTCTATATAACTCCTGAATTTGCTGTGATTGCATAGTTTGCATATTTTGTTTTCTGTGTCAGTGCCCCTAAAGCGCACTGCTGTATTTTTTGGTTTTTCAAGTATTTTGTTTTTTGTTTTTTTCTCCTTTTTTCTATTCAGCTACTGGTGTTGCTGTTGAGAAGCCATGTTGTTATTGTAGCTACATTTTTGTCATGGAAGCAGTTTTGTAAATCTGGGGGTCATATATGATAGTTTTCTTTTGGTGCTCTGTCCACACAACTACAAACATATTTAAAATTAAAAGAAACCCACAGAGGTCATTGCGTCCTGTGTGGTGCTCAGTTTTACAGGCTTCACTTATTTATTTATTTATTTATTTTGATGTAAACCTTTGGGCATTTATGCAATTCTGGCTCTGTTATTCCTCAGCCTCTAGCACCAATGAACAATCAACTAATGCCTCTCCATAGGCCAAAAAGACTACTGTTTATTCATATTCATTCGGTAAACAGAAACTCTGAATGCATGGGATTGCCAGAATATTAGCTTTACAAACAGTTAACAACTTTATTGCTCTTTGACACATTCTATAACTTTGTATGGATAGATGGAAAAGTTACATGATTAACACTTCTCCACTGACAATGAGAAAGGAGAAAGGAGGCGTAGATTGAATGAGCATGAAAAGTGACCTTGTTGGTTTTCTAGCAGCCAGATGGTTAACTGAAATAAACACACAGGGTCAGAACAGTGCTAGACCTTGACCACATGGCGCTGTAGGCAGTCTAACAAAACAATGATGTATGACGTTTTTTTTTTTTTAACCAACAAACAAAAGATTTACGCTACAATCACCCCTTTGTTTCCTAGGAATGGCTTTCAAAAAATGTGCTGTCATGTACATCAAGGGTGCCTCAGTTGCATCTTTTGCTGTGCTACAAAGGCATCTTTCCAGGATTTCTCTCTGAGATCTGTGTAGATGTCGTCTTCGACATGCAAGAAGCGATTGAAGTTGACATGAAGGTGTAGTAAAACAATCTTTAGCGGTAAATTGTGTGCACCCTTTATACATCTCAGCGCGGTTGGAGACTGAAGTGTGGATGGTGCTTCAAAACGTGGAATACATTGTTCAGTCATGGATGACATTCAAGTTCAGCGTCTAGTTAGTTAGATATCAATCAGTCAATTGATTGATCTACTAGATATATAGATAGATAGAAAGATACATAGAATTGAAATATAGGTGTTCTGATGCTTAAGGATAAATATGTGTTAACTATATTTGTTGTTTATGTTGTCACATGTGCAGTTACATAATTAGTGATTGTGATATTAATTAGATGTTAATTGATGTCAACATGTATGTAGTTTACTTGGTTTACTCTTAGAGTAAACCAAGTAAAATACCCTGAAAGAATTGATAAAAGACCCTGAGAGAATACCCTGTCAAAATGTCACGTGAAATATGACATGTGAAAATTTACATTTTACATGTGAAAATTCACCATTTTCATGTGACTGGCAATATGCACATGTGAGCTAACGTTTTTGCATTTACGTTTATGTTTGAAAAGAAAATCATGTCACATGTGAACTTTAAGTTTTCACATGTGATTTGCTGTTTTCACATGATTGAAATATTCCACATGTGAAAAGAAATTTGGTCACACTAAGTCATGTGGATTTAGTATTTTCACATGTGACTGGCTTCTGAACTACAATTTCCACATGCAGGAAACCATGAAAATCACATGTGCAAGAAGTTATATGTGATTTTGGAACACATACGTTTTTCACTTTGTTTTTGTTTTTTGTTTTTTTTGCACATGTGAAATCGTTAAATCACATGTGGTTGTAGATCACAGTGTTCCAAAGCCACATGTTGTTTATTTTATTATTTTACTTCATGAGGTTAATATGAGCAGCACCGAAAATTCTCCCAGTCAGCTCCTGTTCCTGCTCGGTTCTGTTCAGTAGCTAAAGGACAGTGACTCTTTCAAGGTCGACCTTAATGCATGTATGCCTCGATAGGGATGACGAGCGCTCCTCTGACATTGCCTTTGATTTCTCTGAAGTGACGTGAACCTGAGGGCGAGACTCAGCAACAACCAAACTGCTTCTCTTGCACCGGAGAGGCTGTCCCCCTTTAGCGATGCACATGCTGAAGAACTGTCTTTTTTTGTGGTCAGATATTTCCATTGATTTTCATTTCATCTGAAATCTAGTACATGCACAGCAACAAATAAATATGCCAGCAGCTCCGCCCACCTTGACCTGTTGACCTGTTGTGCATGATGAAATCAAGGACATGTAAAATGACATAAAAGTTGTTAAAAGTACTTGTATTGGCTGCAGCGTGGGACCTTTAAGGTTCTTGCAGATGCTTCATGGATCTTGGTAATTAAAAGTAAAAAATGTAAAACTCCATGAAATCTGTTTGTTTAGCATGCAGCTGATACAATGGGTAAACACTGGCATGAAGGCAGGCATTTCTCTCCACGTATATTTTTTGAAATTATGGATGCCTCTATTTGTCCAAGCTTGAAAGTTAAAAGGACGAGGGTGTGAGAGCAGTAAATGACAATAAGGCTTTTCTTGATTGACATTTTCCCATGTTATCAGAGAGTGTGAAAGCTGGATATTACATTGGAAATCATGTGCTTGCTCTACTGTGTATTTGAAGTTGTTTTTGTTTTTGCAGTTCTCAGCTGCCAGACCGATGACTGCATCCTTGGTTTCAGCTGACTGTTTTTTTTTTTGTTTTTTTTTTTTGTTTCTTATCTTTCCATTTTTTTTTTCTTTTAACATTTTCTGGTACAGTCCTTTTCATTTTTGTGTCAAAACTGACAGATATTAATGTTCAGAGTTACCTGTCATGGCAGATTGTTTCCTCTCTTTTCTTTGCATGTACTACTCAATAATCTGAGGTTTGGGCAGTTATGGAGAACAATCCAGTTAACAGTGGCTAGAGGCTTCTACTGCAGATCTGTTTTCGCTGTATGGTTCACATTGGACTATTGGGTTATTGTCTTCCTCTTTCAAACAAGGCATCCCCACATCATTTCAGCAAAATACAAATTCAGTTGAGCTGAACTAATGCCTCACTTCAAAGGCAGTGGAGGAAAAGATACAAGCTAAATAAAGTAAGCAAGCTGAGTGATTGCAAATGTGCAAAGGCCAGTTCAAATTTGCATACGCACTTATTGGTTTGACTGCGTGAGCCAGATGGGATGAGGTGGGATAACATCAGATGAGAAAGTGGTGAACCGGCTTAGCTTTCCCTCAAGGATGTTAGTTCTATTCTAATTCCTGTGAGCTGCTGTCAGCTACCAGTTGAGCCCATGGAAATTAAAATAAATCTACCAAGCATGTAGGGAAGGTAAACCAATAAATTTTATCATCTCACGATGATTGCAATGAGCCGCACCTTCTTTATAAATGAAATGCTCCCTCCCACAACAAAAGCAGGCTCACACATTGCATACTATTTTGTCCCCAGTGCAGCAATCTTCTGTCAATCTTCCCCACTGCCCCCATTCCTCCTGGTAAGCCAGATCACTCCCTCTTGTGTTGCTTCTAAATATAGACACTTGTTCTTTGGTGCCACTGCAGAGACAATATGATATAATGAAAGAAAAAGAAAAAAAAAAAAATCCTTGCAATTTTGAGAATTTGTAGATTCACATTGATCTATTTCTTGCCAGATCTAAGAGTAATCAGTCACTTCCGCAACATTTGTTGAAGTGATAATCCACAAGATCTATTTTGCTGGGTGTTTTTGACTTTATCTCGTTAAATTGTTCCTTGAGGAATTTTCAGTTTCTCTAGGTGGCGCTGTTTTTTGGTCTGTTCAGCCACCACTACTTATTACTTCTGCTGTTTGTCCCGAACGTACCGCTGTTGCAGTTGCAGTTGCCGCCTCCGTAAAGGACATCAGTTCCCGACTTGACAGCAGTTAATTAGAGCAAATGTCTAAGCTTTATTGACCTGACTATAGGTTTAATTAGTATTTCGCTTTATCAATCAGCAACAGAGAGTGGCAAAGAGACATTTGTTTGTTTGAAAATGTCACAGATTATTGTCACAGAGATGATCCCCTATCTTTTATTGACTGAGGTGTTGTGGTCCTGAACTCCTGTGCAGTTGGAGAGACCGTCTCTAACCCTTCGCTTTGTGATCTCGGCTTAGATGAAACTCAGAATATCCCCCTCCTGAGCTCTGGGCAGATGCAGGCAGCGAATGTGAGCTGTGATAGCAGAGGCAACTTTGAGTGGTCGCCTATCAGAGGCAGACTGGCTGCGGGAGCTGGATGGGATTTGAAGACCTGGCCCTCCATTAATCATATTCAAATCAGCATCCCACTGAATGCCTCCCCTAAGCTCCTCGCTCCTCACTTGTGCTTATCTTAATATGGACAGATGAAGCCACAGTTTTGTTTGTCACTTCTGCAGTCATTGT
Source organism: Myripristis murdjan (assembly GCF_902150065.1). NCBI lineage: Eukaryota > Metazoa > Chordata > Actinopteri > Holocentriformes > Holocentridae > Myripristis > Myripristis murdjan. Next base: position 29,877,609 of record NC_043984.1, read on the forward strand.
AATCATACTTCCATCAGTCATAATTGATGATGTCAAAAATGTTCTATCACCAACAGATGTGTACTTGATGTGTTGACAAACAGTGCATCAAATTTCACCAGCAGCAATTAACTATTTGGCTTCACGCTTATTTCAACAATGCAGGATTTTGAGATAAGTGGTTACAGTCAACTAACTTAATAAACCTCTGTTTGCATATAGTTATTATACTCAAATGTGTATATGCGGTGCTTTTTCAACGTTATTTAGTTTACCATTGGATGTCTGATGAGTTTTCTTTCTTGTGGTTAGAGATGACAAGCATTTTTGATATATCTATCTCAAATATCCAGCTGGCAAAAGAACTCTCTTACTTCTACCGAGAGTTTACTGAGAGCTATGCATGTTTAGAAAGATAAGAATTTCATTATGCTCTCAAGGACTACGGATGTCGTAAGGGAATTTGTCTCAAATGGTTTGTCTCTGTCTGCATCTCAGCCGTATTCATTACAAGACCAAGCTTCAAGAGAAGTGCATGTCTCTTTTCCCTGTTTGTACACTTTACTCAGGCTGTATGGAAATTAATATTCAGTACGACAACAGACTGTCTTAAAATGAATGCGGACCTTAGCTCAAAATATATGGAGATGTTTCTTATCCTTTACCATTATTTGGTGTTGGGAATCCTATTGTGTTTCGCGTTATGAAACCCCTGGATACAATCAGGTTGTCTGACACTCATCCTGAAATTCGATTAATTATGTTTGGCTGTGCACAATAATGTAATTATTGTCTATTTTTTTGATTATGAATTTGATTAAGCTGTTTATTGTACATTTGTCACAGAAAAAAAGAATGTTCCTTTTGATATCCCCATTTCATGCAATCCTTCATGCTCTAATTATTGATTTAATGGATTATTTAATAGATTAATATCATACCTTCACCTTCATTACAGGCTAAAACTGACATCCTTTTCCCTTCAGCCAATAATTACAGTTCCGTATCGCCTTGATAGTGTTTGTGCCACTCAAATGCTGGTCGTAAACAAAGACTCAGCTGCAAATATAAGCAACATGTTGAATATACGTCTCAGCGTGTCATGGATGTTTGTCATCGCAAATGTCAGGATTTATGAAAACTCTGAGGAGAAGGCTATTGGATTATGGTGTACATCTGTCTAAACAACACACTGAGAGTTTTACTTTACCTCCATGCTCCGTATGTTATGATTACAGCATATAACAGAGAGTCAGAACAAAAGATTTTGGCTGAGTTTATGGCTCAGTGGTCTAAGGTGGGCTCATCTCATCTGGTGCAGGACCTTTGCTACGTTGTCGTCCTCTGCTTTCCTGTCACTCTCAGGTATCCAGTAAAAAAAATGGCAAAGTGCAATCTAAAAAAGTTGGAATCAAAGCTTATTTTTATGTATTGTCACTTGGTAAACTGCACAAAACATGTACACGTCTACCACTGCAGTCAATCTGTGATGCTTTCGACCACAGAGACAGGAGAGGATTAAAGCAAAGGGGGAAAAAAAAGCAAACTTGTTTTAAAATCTCTTTATTTTAATTGAAATATTTGAATCCAGTTATTATCAACTATGTTGAATAAGCAAAATAATAGATTTCTATGTTAAGTTGATAAATGAATGATTAATGATAAATTATGATAAATTAATTAGACCTCATCAAGACCGGAAGTAAAGGAAAACCACCACCATACTTGCTACACTGACTGCTGCTGCATTACATTAGTGTAGCAAACATCCTAAGAAAAAAAAAAAAAAAAAAGTTGACATGAGATGTAGAATTTTTCCAGAAAGATAAGAAGAGCAGCATTTTTTCTTCTGCGAGGTAAATGGCAAACCTGTCTGCTGTATATTTGTTGCATTTCTCTCTTCGGCTTTATGTAATTCTATATTATGTGTTATTTTCATGTGCCAACATGCAATCCAATTTGATTGATTTCAAACTAATAAATCAGAATGTCCTCTAAAATATCCATGTGTCGACTTGAGTCATATTGACGTTAGCAAAATAATTTTAACAAATGAGTCTGACACCCACACATTAACAGATCTGACTTTGATGAGTCCATCTTTTGATACCTAAATAGGTAGTTTGGATTCTGAGTTTTGATTTGTCGGTTTCTGCGTGTGGAAAAGCGTCCCGACAAAAGAATTTCATTTGGACAAAGCGGGTAAATCAAAGGCATCTTCATCAGAGAGGATGGGACCCTGCACCCTGTTGCACTCCCACTTTGTCTTTTAGGCTGATAAGACGAAGAATGTATTCTTACATAAAAATCTCTAAGCTCTTTGAGATCCGAATCTTCAATCAGTTGATCGGCTGGATAACTGGAAAGTGACAAAGTGCTGATGAGATAGCCGCAAAGTTACTTCAATTCTAGCCGCTGGCCTGAACTAGTTTGATTCTGGAAAAAAAAAAAAAAAAAACAGCTCAAGCCTTGGACACGTCAGCTGCAGTCTCAGGGAAAACCGAAGTGCTAAACAATGAAACTGACTTTGCTGCCTGACACAAAAAGTGGAGCGGTGTTGTTTCTTCCGGATCTCCAGTCCTACAGTAGGTGATGGCTCCATCCCCGCAGGGTGGATAACCTTTTGAAAAGGGTACAGGGTAAATAACCTTTCGAAACATTTAAACATTCATGTGGTGGCCATTAACTCTGATGCATGTTAAATCCTCTTGAGCTGGGAGAGATTTGCTGAGTCTATTTGAAGCAGTCCAAAAGACTTCTTAATAATTAATTTCGATAATAGCCCTAAAAATTCCTGTATACATATTCAACTTCTTGCACAGAAGCCTCAGAGGATAAAAAAAGTTTAATTTCTTAAATTTCCAGCTTTGCAAACTGAATAAAATGACTGTGATTTGACATAATACACACACAGGGAATAAAATTATCTTGAGCCTATCTTTTTTTTTTTTTTTTTTCTGTTTATTAGGATGTCGAGATTCTTCATCTATTCATGGCATTGTGCTTCTTTGTCCTTACTTTGTTCACATTGTTGTTTGATAATAGAAAAGCTTTGAAGCAGCTTAACCATTTTTTTCTTTTCCCTTTTCCATCAATTCAGTGATTACATAAATTAGAAATTATCACCGTTCAGGTAAGCAAAACTTTAGTAGGAAAAAGCAGGCATTTGGAGACACAAAAAAAGTATTTTTTTTTTGCTCAGCAGTGTGTAAGTGCTGCTCTCTTTACATTATATAAAACCCACTTAAGCTGTTCAACTTTGACACATAGTTGATGCATGACTCAAACAAGGCCCCTCGCTCTACGTTCTTCGTTTTACTATTTACTCAGACTGTTTGCAAATCCAAAAACGAGACAACAAACAAATGGCTTCATAAATGACATGTTAAAAACACAGTCAGAAATTAATTTGCACTCTAGCTCTACAGCTTCTCTCTCACTCTGCTAAAGGAAAAACTAACTGTGCAACAGCCTGATGCTTCTCTGCAGACGGTTATTAGCCAATGAGAGACAAGCAGTAATATGAGGCAATGCAAGCCACACAAGTAAATGTTAATCATATGCAATATTATTCAACAATAAACCATCCACAAATCAATATAAGGAATACAACATTAAAAAAAAAAAATCCAAAGATATATGTAAGATATATTTTGAGCAAGAAACAGTGCGTCTTTTGAATAATATAAAGTCATTTTGTCTCCTGTCCTTTATATCAAAATAACGCTCCATCTTTGGTTCACAAATCACTGCTCTGTCTTCTGAGGTGAGTTGGCCTTTGTTTACCCAGTGTGGCTACTTACCTGTCATCTGACAGTTTGACGCTTAAAAATGGCAAGGGTTATTCCATCTCGCGTTAAAACACGCTGGCTCACCCTCACAGCAAAGGTCATAGACACCTCAGTGCTACCAAAACCAATTACAGGGCTCGACTGGCAAAGGGATTTACTGTAAAATAGCCTTACACCTGCTTTCAAATGTAGTGCTTGCAAATAATAGCGCTTGGAATGAACAGAATAATTACCCTGAGAATCTGTCTGTTCTTGGTTAACATAAATATTGCTTTCATTTGAAATTACTGGAATGCTTTTATTTGCTTGTAAAACAGAGAGTTATCTATCTAAATAACTTCCTTCCATCTATTGAAATGTAATGTATGTGTATGAAATCATACTGTTGAAGGTCCAGATTATCATTAAGAGCTCTAAGTAGCACATATTCAGTTTTCGTCTAGCTGGCAAATGAATATGAATCTATATCTTGACGTTTAAGGAGATGAAATTAACTTATGTTATCTTAGTACTGACACTGGCGACATTTAATTTGCCTCACATTACAAGCAAAATTAGTTCACTTAAGACTGGCTTTGACATGTGATGCTGTCATTAGTGCTGTAATATCTACATTTGGTTTTGCACATGGTTCTGGTCTAAAACAGTGGTAGTGTTGCAAATAAATCCCTTGGTTTGTATATCTCTGCTAAGGCTTTATGCCAAGTAAATGGCATATTATAATTGCCACCATATTGCATCACCGGCAGATTGCACAGAAGGATGCCATTTAGCAGTAAAGCGCTCTGAGTAATACCATGGTGAGGCGGCGGTTTGAATCAACCTTGTTTCGTTCCTTCCTAGACATTGTGCGACATGTGTTTGATTGACATTCCTTTTTACCAGAAATGCTTTGGCCCTTGTTCTGCATCGCAGCTGTTCCATTCCAATAAGTTCTGCCACCAAACTAATTGGCCTTGGTGTGAAACCTCAAATTGTTCAACAGGCTCTGACAGGCAAGAGAAAACACTGATTGGTACAGTTGCATGTGCTTTAAAAAAAAATATGTATGGAGTTTGCCACCACAGACTCTGTCAGATGTCAAAAGAGATGCTTTGAAAACACTCTTTCGCTGTCCTTTTTTTTTTGACAAGTAGAAAATGACTGTTAAGTCACGGTGCGGATTGCCTCATCGTTAATTTGAAGCCGATGCAAAGCAAACATATTATAGAGCCTGATTTTACTCCTGCGCTTGTTTCATAACGACTGACTGCATCTTTATGTCTGTGCACCAGTGACGGCTGTGGCTGGAGGCGTTATACTTTCAGGCTGCCTGTCCGTGTGTACGCCTGTCCCATTCTTGAAAACGCGATATCTCAGGAACTCCTTGAGGGAATTTCTTCAAATTTGACACAAATGCCCACCTGGACTCAAGGATGAGCTGATTAGATTTTGGTGGTCAAAGGTCAAGGTCTCACAGAATATATTTTTCACCACAAGTCAACAATTCATACACTAATTATGACAAAGTTTCACACAAATGTCATATAGGAGAAAATGATGAAATCGTGTTATTTTGTATCCGAAAGGCCAAAGATCAACTTCAATGTGAACTCATAATGCTCTGTAAAAAAATATCATAACTCAGCATTTCCACTTCACTTCCTCTAGGCCACCATTGGTTTTGCTGATATTGAGCTCCAGGTGATTACCGTTGCACCTTGTGACAAAGATCTCCATGAGTCTCGGTAAAAAATAGTCTCTAAGTGAAGACATCATTGGAAATTATTCACTGGAATAATTTCCCAAATACACTTAATACATTTTATTAAATTCTTCTGTCTGGACAGTCATGGGTGTAAACTGCAACTTGCCAGGTTCACAGAGGCATACAACTGCAAGCTGGTAACTCTATTTTTTTTTTTTTTTTTTTTTTTTTTTTTTAACATCGTCTCCCATCACTATCAGATATTAGATACTGCAATATAAACAGCTGAATGTATTATTGTAAATAACAGAAAATAATGTAATATTGCAGTGCTATTTGGCAATAAAGCCCGGGATTTGTGAAAATGTGCAATAATACCTCTGACATTTACGCTAAAAGGATGTATTTGTGTGATTACATAGTGTTGCATCTGCGTGATATCATATCTGTTTGATATCTCCCCTCCCTGATAGCGCTGCACTTGGTTTTGTACAACAAACCACCCAGAACCACTATAGACTCCTTCATCCTGCTTCCCTGCATCTTACCTCCAAAGACCTTTATATTGTGGATCATATCTTGTTTTCTCTGCTGTGCAATTGATCTTACACTGTGAAAAGGAAACCTGCCAGCTTTACATAATTGGATTGCGAAAGATTGCGTCTCTCTTCAAGGCCTGCATCAATCTCTGTATCTATTAGAATGAATGAAGTAAATCTTATTGTCATTTCAATTGTCTTTTATTGAAAGTATGCATCAGAGGTGTGCATCCTATATGTCATGTTCCCTTGTATTATGGTCTCTTCCTAAAAGAGCAACCAGAAACAACAGAATATCAAAGGGGGACTGATCGTTCAAAAGTGTCTGCGGGCTAGGGCTAGGATCTGAACTGTGCTTACCGTTTCTGTTTGGTGAAGATTTTACTTTCTGCTCGGTGCAGCGCGGTTTTTGTTCGATTTCTGTAGACTTTGACTTTAATTGAGCTTAATTTGGTGGCACCTCCAGTTGAAATAACACTGCGTAAGGACAACAAAACAAAACAACTTCAACTGTGGCAATGCACTCTGAAAAGATTGACAGGTGCATACTTTTGAGTTCATACACATGCATTGTTTTGCTGTCTTGTTGTTGAGATTACACAAACAAAAAAGAAAAAAAAAAATGATTTTGCTGTTCTAAGCCTCTTTCCCTTTGCAATAATTTCTCTTCAATTTCAGTCACAGCAGACTGTTGTGCTGTGATCATTCCCAGTTTCTGTGGGGTTGATAAGGCACAGCTCCGTTCATTACAGTTTGTCACAGGCTGCAAACACCATGTTCAATGGACAAAAGCTTTGCATACTAATTTCCCTCCCAGTACATTTCCAGGCAACAGCAGTCAGGTATGGTCAAGTCCTGGAGCCCTTAGCCCTGCGGCCTCCAAGAGTGTTTAACAAAAGCACTGCAACTGAATTGTAGTTACTTCCCCGCCTGCAACAACTTCCTTTTCCAGGTACAAATCACACCCTTATCTCATCATTAATGTTCCTCCCCATGTGTGAGAGAAACATGTCTTAATTGACTGTTGTGATCACACAGCGCAGGTGGAATTAAAGTGCACATCAGCAGGGGATGTCACCTCTGATCTTTACCTGTCACAATCAAAATGAGCAGCCAGAGGAGCATTTTGAGTGAAAATGAAATCAACGCATCAAGGATGAAATCATCGCTGATTTATTTAGTGATCGAAAAGGGGAAACAAAAATAAGTAAATGAACAATTTATGGATTCTACTCCATACTTCATAACAGAAAGAAAGCACAATCCGTATCCTAAGATGTCCATGTTGTGATGTAGAAGTTGAGTAGTTTTGTGTGTGTGTGTGTGTGTGTGTGTGTGTGTGTGTGTGTGTGTGTGGAAATAAACATCCTCTGGATTTGTGTTTTCAGTCAAAGGTGAATTCATTTGTTTTCTTATTATTGTTATTGCTGTCAAAGATACCTAGCATTGATTGGTGGACTCCTCGTTCTACCCACTGAGTAATTTTATGTTGACTGGCCTTTCAGAAAAGGAAAAAAAAAGACATCTAAATCGTGTATATCCATCTATGATCAATCAATCGATCAGGCTCCGCAGGGAATAAAAATGAAGGTTTAATAAGTATTACATATGTAGATACAGACTTCTCTGGTGCATAGTTTTGGTATTTACAGCAGTTTCTGCAATGTTAAAATATGTACTAATATATTTACTGCTCAGGATAAAACTTGGTTACACATAGCTAAAAAAATAAATTAAAAAAAAAATCCTTGGCCATATGAGAGCTAAAGCATGCACACAATGTTGAAAAAAAAAAAAAATCTAGTAGTCGGTCGGTACCCTCCATACTGTACATATACTTCTCTCTCATCTGTTTTTCTCGGGAGGCACTCTGAACCGAGCCTGAGCCAGACAGCCAATTACAACACAAGTCTGCCCAACAAGTTCAGGTTGTGTGTATGTTTCATGTCCAACCTTTTTTTTTTTTTTTTAAAACTCTGAAACATTTACCTCTCTAGTTCGGCTTGTGTCAGCTGGCAAGAACAATGACATTTGAACCAGGCGACACCAAATAGGCCTAACTGAGGTACAGTATGAGCACTGTTGGGTTCAAACCACTTGAGTGAATAGAGGTGGCAGCAAAGTGTGTGTACAAAAGCATCCGTCTGTTACTAATGAATGCGTCTAATCAGACAAACAAGCTATATTCATGATATGAGAGTGTCAAAGTGAATCAAATCACTGTGAAAGTCAGCATGACGTGTTAGTGTACCGCTTGCTTGTTTTGCATCTTGGTAAAAGAAATCTTGCTGTTTGTGTAAAGAAAATCTCTGCTGATGTCCTGTTGTTCCTGTTGCCCAGTTATCTAAGTCATCTAAGTCGCACCTGTAGTTTGTGAAAAGGAGGCTGATTGGTCCAGCTATTTTGTGGCTTCCAAGTAACACGTTGGTTGGAGTGTGATGGTGTCGCAAACATAAATTGACTTGTGAGAACAGCCTGCTGTCTGAAGTTATGAAAATATGAGCCTTGGTCCTCCTCTTAGAGAACTGTGGTGCTGTTTGTAAGAGTCAGGAGCATTTACAGGTATAAGTTCAATTAATTAGTGTGAGACTGACCAACACTAAACACTAGTCCTTATTTGCCCGCATGTTCTGAGAAGCAAAATAAGATACAATCTGTCTGTTAATTGCGGCGAGCCATGGCACACCTCCAGATGCCACTGACTCGTGACGCTTGCATCTGCAGAGATAACCTGCACTGGAAGACGAAGGCACGAGGTTCGATATTCATGATTAAAAGGCTGTTAAAATGTCAGTGAAAATGACCAGAGGCATATTTAAGCAAACAGATAACTGTCACATCACAACCATCACAGTGAGCGTCCTGCCTTAATTTATTTTTGTCCAAGTTATCTTGCCATTTCACAGACTAACAAGACTTCAGTTCTGTTAGTGCGTCCATTTACTGGTGGGTTTTTCCAACATGTAGGTCTTAGTCTGTGAGACAGCCTTGCATTTTTATGCTATTTGTTGAAAAACCAAACCTGCAAGGCAAAAAGAAGCAATTTGGGTTTTGTGAAGAGGACAATGTGGATTTGGCTGCTTCTTTCTTTTTTTAAAAAAAAATATGATGGTATGGCTACCAAGTAGGAAATTCATTTTTTCCAGCTTGGAAATCCTGGACGTTTCCCGCAAGCATTTGAATGCACCAGCAGACCAGAAGAGTGTTCAGATCAATATACTCAACAACAAAGTAACTTTGACAAGTTGCAGGTTGATTTTTGTGCTGAAACTGAATGAATGGAAATGGATGGCTGCTTGGGGAGGTAATAGAAATTCACTCAGAAATCTAAAAACCTAAGTAGCCTCTGGTATGCTCTGTAAAATAGTAAGGTAATGTAAAGAATGTGTGCATCGTGGTGTGAGGGCTAATATGTGAAATTGAACTTGTCCTTTTAAAGGAACAAAGTCTTTTCTTTGACTATTTATTTGAGCCACAGGACAATTGAATAATCAATCAAATTAACAACTACAAAAAAAAAAAAAAAATGTTACAGCTGCCTCAACTGCGGCTGCACTGCTTAGGTCATGCAAGGTAACATCAATGTTGCTCAGATATGGCCGTTCTTTTTTTATGTCTTTGCATGCAAATCTTTTTCGTGCATGACTTCTGGAGAGTGGTATGTCCAGATTCCATAGTACAGGGGATTCTGCACAGTTTTCAAACAATATGGGGTTTTCCACAGTGAGCAGGAGCTGTTGGTATTGTCATATTCCTGTCACTGGCCCCACATGGCCAGTGACAGGCTTGGACTTTAACTGCAGAGGATGACACTTGATACGACTTCGCATTGCTGTAGACCACAGATCAACTGTCTTTAATGTATGGAAAAGCATGGATGATTACAATTAGGATCACTGCTGTTTGTCACTTGCACAGGTGGCAAATTCACAATTAAGTGCTCACTAGCTGGAGGATTTTGTTTCAGTGATATAACATCTTTTAAGGTTATTAGGTATTTTTAGTTATATCCAGGATGCATTCTGACATTTTAACCAAGGGGAAGGCACATTTTATTATGCTTGTAATGCACTGTCATACACTAATGGAGTGAGCACATATGTGTTGAGTTTAGGTTTTTGTGTCTAGCACTCATAAACTGCTGTAATTGGACGAGAGTGGTACAAATTTGACCCACTCAAGGCAAACAATATTGGTCACCAACAGCCTTTTACCGGCATTGTACACAGGCTATTTACAGTGTTAGCCATGTGTTGCTCCCAACTGCGCTGGAAGTAGTGAATGAGCCAAAATCAAAAATTGAACTGTGCCTCCTGGCCGTGCTGGCAAGCAACCCAGCTATGTGACGTCAGCACCAATCACAGACAGGGGAATGTAACAGAAGTAGAAAGACACAAGACAAAAGTTCGCCTGTGGGGCCTCACACAAAGAACTCTGAAACAGCATGAAACACCATGACTCACGCCCTGCAAGAGTCTTTTTGCCCTAAAAGTTTGACTTGTTTTGAAGTATGCTGGCGCCTTATCAGGCACAAATACCTGCAGTGGTTCTCAGAGACTCTGTCTATATCCTGAAAAGTTACCTAATGAAAGTTTATCCAGACAAAGAGAATCTGAGAGTGGAGCAGGGCCACTTCAAGCACTGTCTCAGCAGAGACACGATGACAGGCGAATATGCGTGTGGACGGCTGAGGGGAAGGTGAAGGGGTTTGGTAAAGCACTTGAATGTTGACATCTCAGCTGTTCCTGTCATCGTCACTGCATGTGGCCCTCTACATAATCTCTCAGAGGTGCACAAAGGTATATGATGTACTGTAGCGGTCGAGGATGCCCATGTCTCTCAAGTTGACAGGCATGATTACAGACAGTGAGATCTTTGGCAGCCACAAAGAGTCAGGGAGGCACTGACTCAACACTTTTATGGACAAGGATAAAACATGACCTTAGACTCTGTGAAAGTAAAGCAAACAGCAGCTACCTTGTTAGGGAGCAACCACCCCTGTTGTGATTGTAAACACATTCAGGCACTGGTGTGATAACGGGGTTATAGTCTTCTGTGGCCAAAAACGTATGTTTCTACATGTGAATGGAGAAAGCAGTGTAGCCCACGAGTGCACTGAAGTGCATTGAAGTATTTGTTGATGTTTCTCAATCAATACAGTGTGGAATTGCAGTGCCAATAGACCACACAGAACAAAACCTGAAAAGTGCATTTTTGAGGCATTGGCATTCTTTTCTTGTACGGCCTGCAACAACATAAATTGCAGAAAAATTACCATGTAATATCTGTCATATTTGTTGTTGAAAGTTAGGATTAAGTGTATCTGCCTGTTATTACAGTAATGCAAAAAAATGAAACTAAGGTTTGCAGGATAACTCTAAAAATGTCCCAGTTTTTACTATTATGAATTGTTGCATGCTAGTTAAATATAACACATATGGAAAACTGTGGAACCCGGCTTCATGTTCAATTTAGTATTCAAGAGAATATTACTCCAGATGTTTACAAAGATCAAAGAACATGTACAAATGTCAGCCATTATACTGCAGCACCACACTGAAATTATATTTCATATGAGGGGTAGGCTATTTAAGGAAGTTGATATAATAAAAAAGTGTTTTTATTCCCAATTTGCAGCACATTAAATTATTTAATGTTTTCCTAAATTTGATCAGTTGTACATTTGGAGCTGTGTAACCTCCTGCTACACCACACAACAAAGCACTAAACAGTGCAAACCTTACAAAGAACCTTTTTCCAGTGAATGAAGACACTGTAGAGAACTAAACATTTTTACTCATAGTCTGAAGATGGGTGAGTAGGTGTCTGAAGCTGCGGAGGCTGAAAAGGAGCAACACTGAGGATTGAAGATTGGCCTTGACAAAATCAGAAGGTTGGATAATTGGTTACTGCTTGGTTTAGGTGTCAAAGCTCAGCCAAGTCCTGTAGAAAGGATTTGGCTGAATCTGACTGTTTTTTTTTTTTTTTTTCCCCGCAGATAAAGTATGAACTGCAGCAAGATGAAAAGGTGGAAAATGCATCTGCTCTTGGTTTAGCAGTGCGGGCTGAGTCTGCTTGTTGTGAAAGCGTGGGTGTTGGGCCTGCATGTTGTCGAGGGGTTGAAGTTAGGTCACGTTACCATCGAGGGGTGGAGGATTTTCACATGTCTGGTTGGAATACTGATCCTGATTTGATCCAGTAATGAACTGAGTAAATACTATGCCACCTTTCATACGGTGCCTCTTGCATCTTTTAGATAAAGGTTCAGGGTCAGTCATTCAGGGGAAAAACTTTAAAAAACTTGTTGAAATCATCCAGGATTGTTGTTTGGGTTTTCGCTCTCGGCTGATGGAAGCTGCAGGTTGCAACGGACCGACTCTGATGACTGAAGATTCGCCAGTCTGTCAGCACACAAATATAACAAGCTTTCCAATCATTTTCCCTAAAAGTAAGTGTTCAACAAAATAGTAGTAGTTAGTTGGTTTACCTGTAGAGAACTCTGCATGGCCCGAAATTGTCTTTTACAGCTGATGAAGTTGTTAGGGACTTCAGCTGTCTTCAGTGGAATAGATAACGATGAAGTACCTTTTGAAAAAGAAAAAAAGGCAACAATTTCTCCAGTTGTTCTTTACAACCAAGACGGTGAACCTTAGTGTGACCCAATGTTCTGGTTAACAACACCAACAACACAAAATCCAAACGTTTGCATAACCAGGCCATGACCCATTGCTGACAGCCAGCATACTGAAGAACAAATAATATACAGGCAACAATCAGGCAGTGTAGCATGCATGCCGCTCCAAGGCCAGCTTTTATATTGTAACATTAGTCATAACACCTAGTGAGCTAACTGATGCCTACCTGTTGACCCTCTTGCACAAGCGCTGAAGCTGCTGTTAGTGCTGGACTCATCCTCTTCACTGTCATCATCCGTGGCTTGATATTGTGGACGAAAATGTCTCCCTTTTTGTCCCAGAACAAACAGCTAATTCACCCACGCCCCCTGTTTTCATTTGACTCATGAATCCTTGACTTCTGTAAATTTGTGAGTGAGGCTCTTAATTTTTGCTGTGGATATTTCACACATGTTCTTCTGCAGCCACAGACAGGCAAATATTTTCAAACACAGTTCAGCTTTGGTATGTGTTTTCCATTTTTCCCAAATATAGCAATTAAGTCAGCTGCCACACACTGATTGTCATGTCCAACTTGTCTACTTGTCTGCCCTTCATAAAAATCCATTGCTGGTGCAAAGTAATGACAACCATCTCAAGTTCTCCACGTAAACCTGACTTGTAATCCCAGACATGATGAGAAAAAATCATTTGAACGTTCAAATGCAAGTCATATCCTTGAGAAACAGACTCGCCGCACGTCAATGTCATCTGGATTGGATTTGAGAAGAAAGTAACTTCATGCAGCTTTTTGCTGTTCACAATGATTTCAAATAATCAGTGTCATCTGTGTCGCTTTTGAAGGGAAAAAATACAGAATTGAGCCATTTCTTGCTGGTGGATGAATGTATCCTATGAGTGGAGAGCACCAATGCTTTGAAAACACACTGGCATTATTCATGCATATCCATTCAAAATAGATAAAGTGTCCTTAAAGTGAAGTTCACAATAGCCTTTGCACTGGTTCAGGTCATGCCTGCTCAGTTGTGTTTGTCTACTTGTAACTTGCATTTTTTGTTGCCACAGCTAGAGTTCCTCCTTGCATACTGGATGTGCTTTTCTACTCGGCTGCTTTGCTGGAAACACAGTGAATGTGATCATGCAGTCAGCAGTCCTGTGTCCCTCACAAAACTTGGCACTGAAATGCAAAATTTGTAGTGTTTGTGGCACACTTTGAAGTACCTTTTGGTATGCTTTTGAGGCCTTTTATCTGTGGTACTATTTTTGGTTACCTTATATCCTTTTGAGTGTTTTTAGATGACATTAGATTAGATTCAAGTTTATTGTCATTGCACAAAGTACAAGTACTAAGACAACGAAATGCAGTCAGCTTACTTTTTGGTAGTATACTCAGCCATGCAGTCTTTGAAACACATTTGTAAGTTATGCATCACATGCACCAAGAAGGGAGAGTAAATCAGAAATCTTCATAGATCATAGCCAGTATAGATGTTTCACTAATTTCACCATTTCCCTCATCAAAATGAGTTTTACCAAGCCTTTGATAAACTTAACAAGTTTTTCATCCTCAGTTATGAATGAGGGTTTACAAACAAACTCCAGTCACCTTTACACAGACTTTGTGAAAGGTACACAGATGGTTTTGTGTGATGCTTCATTTATGCTGCACCAACTCGAGTTCAGGTTTCACTCGACTGCATTTTAAATGGTGTCACTGTTGTGAAACTGGAAAAACTGCAAACTGAATATTTTGCCTATGTGGCTAAAAAGGAGGTTTTGAAGAGTTTGGACTCCTTGCTTCCACTTTTACTACATGTCAGAGAAAGACTTAGCCAACTTTGACACCTCTGGCCGAGGCTGATGTGCAGTTGGCTGACTCACTGCTGCTTTGAAGCTGCTTGATGCTTTGGAGAGGCATGAAGCTTGTGTGACCTGCCACCAGCCTACGTGTCAACATGGCTGTAGAGGCAGGGACCGGCGCCAATGTCCCGAGGCTGAAGTGGGTCGATGTGCAGCGCTGTACTTGCCATGAGAGTCTTGTGACTGGTGCAACTCGCAGCCTGGGCCGCACACTGGATTTAGTTTTCCCCCGAGTCGAGCTGGTCTCGCAATGGAGGACATGTTTTGTTTTGTTTATGATATTATTTTCAAGGCAGCTGTAGGCATCGTGAAAACACTGTTTATTGCACCTTAAGTGAACAATTGGCATCAAAATGTTTCTCCTTTTAGGCCAATTTTGTAATTTTGGATATGTGTATTTCATGTTTTGACATTCATATTGTGCTTTGTGTTTACTCCTATGTGTGTGTGGGTTGTTGGTCCATTTGTAGTTGAGATGATAGGTTTTGCTCTGTGTTTTGCTGTTTTTGTTCACCTGCCCAAGGACTACAGATGGAAATGAGCTAGTATCTAAATTTGGTATAAAGCAACTTCTCTCTTTGTTGTAGATTAAAGTGCATTGCACATGTTCCCTGATATAAATGAATAAACAAATAAATTCTGAGTTTGCCAACTTTGTTCAACCAGCTGGGTTTACATACATTACGTGTTACTGTTAACTTAAAAACTAAGTTAAAACTAGATCATAAGAGTGTTTTGAAAATTTTGGTTGAGGGCTGATGTTACAGTAAGATCCAAGGGCATTCCTCATTTTTTTTTTTTTTTTTTTTGTTCCTCTATTAAATTGTCTGAAATCGTTAGGCCGCTCTGCACCAATTTCACTGGCAGGCCTTATGGATGATGCATTGCATTAGTCACTATCCTCCAGTTCCCTTATTATCCCCACTGAATTTCTCAGAAACACCTTGAGGACTGTAGGCTCTGTGGCTGCTCCGCATTGAGAATAGCTCTTTTTCCACAGAGTGCATAGAAATCCTCATCAACCTTCAAAGGAGGGTTCAGACATGATTTTATATAAGCTTATATACTTCATATACTGTACAGCATAAAAATGCATCCCATAAGAGTATGTATAATGTGTAAGTTCTTTCAATCCTTTCATTTTTCCATTAACATGTAAGCTCAGAAACATTATATACATTTTTTCAAGGTACAAAGAGAATAAAACCTTATTTTGCCACTATCTGCTTCTGTCAACAATCAGTGGCTTTTTTTTTCCAAATTCGCTGCAGATTTTTGCAGTCAGGTTTCCAGCAAACACTCAGCTCACATCACAGGGTCATATTACTTTTATTTTAGCTTCTCTACACTTAATAACTGTGTTTAAACTGTTTTTTTTCTTGTGGCCTCCCTCATTGTTACACCTCAGATCTTCTGACCCCCTTGAGCTGGAGAGCAGCTTGAGCTTAGTGAAAAATAAATCTGATCTTTTAAATCTACTCAATTTTCATAAACAGGTTTTAGCTATTATTTTTGTATTGCCTGTTATATTATGTTATTATCCTATTTTAAAGTTACATATAAATAGATGATAGTGATAATGACGTGATAATAAAAATGATGTGGATTTTTTCCTCGTTATAATTATTATCAGAAGTCATCGTCTTGCACTGCCTTGACTGCTATCACAAATGATGTTATATTTAGTGAAAATCGCGGGATTCATTACCATTAATTGAAGTAAGAAGATTAACCTAAAACGAAAAGGCTCACTGGATGACAAATGAGTTGGATCTCCTCAACACAGAGCCACCTGCAGTCAGAAGTGCTCCACATTGTTAATGATCACCACTGGCAATTTTGCCATCAATTAATGTGACAAGAGGATGTTAAAGGTGTCTCCAGAGGAAGTCTCTCTTCTACGGTGTGAAAGCACAGACAGCGAAGTGAAAACGAGCCTTGTGGACTGCTGACTTCAGCAACACCATTCCCCTGTACATGCCAGATAGTGCTGGTACAATTAAGAGAGGGGCTTGTCTAATGGGGCGGCAACAAGAAGAATATGGGGGGGCCACCGGTGTGAAGTCGTAAAGGATTGTACACTGCTTCAGGCCTCAAATAGGCTTAGTCAGAGTAAACCTTGTCTTAAATGATGGCTACCAGATCAAAGTCGCAGGAGTTAAGCATGGATAAAGAGCACAGCCGTTTAGTGGAGTTCAGGGGTGAAGCCTGATGCTTACAGGCTATGGCCCTTTGCCCCAGAAACAATTCATTCTTCACACTGACTCTCAATCTCTTTGTTCATCACCACTGCACGACCAGAAGCTGCACTATTTTTTTGTGCATGATGTATGATAAAATATGTCCTATGAGTTCAGCAGTCTGTGCAGTTACAATCATGACATGACAGTAAGTCAGCATTTCCCAACTCGTTGCTATTGTGCTGGCCGCTCACTGTTCTCCGCATTCAGCAACTGAATTTTCACCGTCCAAGGTCAGCATTAAAAAACACATGGTTATTCTTACTTTACATTTGTATACATTTGTGACGTAATACCCTCATAGGAGAACTCCTTTTTCCCCAACCCTGTCTCATAAAAATTGTGTTCTCCTACAGCAAACTGCAGACTCAATTACATTTCAAGGGGAATGTATTTTCTTGTGGATTACGTTTGCTTGTAATGTTGAAATTGGTTAGTCTGAAGCCCATGTTAGGAGGTAGGTGGGGTGGCAGATGGGTCGAATGACTGATTTTTACTCTGAGTTTGAGTCCAGTGCAAATCAATAGTGTTGTTCATTTTTTGCAAACATTACGTAATTAAGTTATGACACCATAACCAAATGGCTTTTATGCCTTATCTTAATCTTTCCTTAACCTGAACCAAGTAGTTTTGGTGACTAAAGGTAGTGAAACTGGCTAAAATGCCAACCTAGGCTTTGACCAAGGTCTATGCAGTTTATTCAGTCTAGTGACTTAATCACAGTCCCGAAACTAATGTCTGCCTTGTTGAGACTGTGTGAGACATTGTGATATAAACCAATACCAACTCCTCCTTTCCAAAGTGTTTGTTACAAAATCCATGCTGCTCCTACTGCTTCCCCTACCGTAAGCACTGTCCCCCTCCCATTCCTGAAAATTCACGATGGTAAAATCTATAAAGCAGCTGAGGCAAGTGGTGGCACTGAGTCAAAAAGGCAACATTCGGAGTGAAAAAGAGAACATGACAAGAAATGTAACACACCACATCTGGCATCAGACATAAATAGTTGGCTTAAGGGGGACAACAGGGAAGGAGAGAGAGAAGTGTAGCTTTGCAGAGAGTTTGCATGCAAAGTCGATGCTGTTTGGTGCTCCTGATACTACACAATTTATCGGTCATATAAAATTGCACAGATGCACTATGCAATTTTAAGGAACAGCACTTAGCTCTGTTATACCACCTGTGTAGTGAACGGCGAAACATAAATGTGAAATGTAAAGTTACTAATTTTGTATGCTGTTTATTGTTGCTGAATATTGTTATTGATGTAACTAGTAATGTAATTAGCTGTTGCATTTCACATGTGTTTTTATTCTTTCTCAGCTGAATCACTACAATACATTGATGTTGTAATTTTAACCTACTAGCTGGAGATGTCTCTTCTGATTTTGAATGTAACATAACATAATTTTGGGAACACACTTCCCACGTTTTAGGCTGATTACAGTTATGACTGGCATCACATCTAAGACTGAAATCAGACATGATACAAATACAGATTGTTAATGGTCAACACCCTTGTCATTGGCCATCAACAGCCAATAAGATTTTCACGCTTTGTTGTTTGCTTACCAGTGTTACTTTAGCGGTCGCCCCTGGCAACTGAATGACAAGTTGAACATGGCCATTGAATGCTTCACACTGTACAACTTTTTAATTGAAAGACAACAGGAATAAATGTCTCAATCAGTGCTTGCCAGCTAGTTATGGTAACTTGTTAAAGCAATGCAACATTATGACAGCCAATACTGAAGCAACAAAAATATCTGATTTGTCTGTTTAAAACTTTGCAGCTGCAGAAGATGCAACCAGAACCTCTTGTAATGCTTAATTTGTTTGGAGACATTTTTTCATCCAGAGAGTGCACATATTGTGTGGCATGCTCTCACATAACCACAAGTTGCATAAATGTCTTTCCTCATGAAACTTTTCGGTCTTTTTTTAAAAAAATTCATTTTCACCATTATCGTTGATGTTGCATTGTTTACATATACTTTATTTTCCAGTGGAAACCACACTTGCACCTTCATTTCCACAGCTTGGCAGAGGCGTACCATGCCCCCCTTTTTAAATGACAGGTAGTTAGCTTGTTAGATTCTTAGGAAAAACCCAGGTTGCTCACTGACCAAATATAGACGAGTCAACCAGCAATGTAATGACATAATCATACAAGCTTCAGCACACCTCCATGCTCATAGTTTACTTATGCATCTGTGCTGAAAAAATGCGTGATGCACAACTTTCGATGGCCTGTTTTTCTTTCCTTTTTTTCCCCTGCTGTGCTCACTAGATCCAATTTTTCAATCCAGCGTCCAATGACAAATGTCATGGTTCATCTTTAATAATGAACACACCTAATATACCACTCTCATTCCATATGTAGAGAATAGTTTTATTATCCTCGTGGCTGCAGACCTAGTGTAAATGGAGCTGGAGACATGGGAATAATGGGCCTCCCGTCTCTTGTGGTGCATGTTCTTTGATATTCTCCTGCTGAGAATCTCTAAGAGACAAATTAATTGAAAGCGCAGAAACTGGTAGCGTGTGAGTTTAGAGGGGGCAGGGATTCGGCTCATGCAGTCTGAGCCATGCGGACAAGAAGTTTTTAACTAAAAAAATGTATGTGGCTAATGATTATTGCAATCGCGCTACTCGTGTTTATTGAACGACCCAAGCTTTTTTTGAGCATGTGGTTTGGTTTTCTTTTAAATTATTGTTGCTCATATGGATGCTGATGACGGGATAGTGCATAGCTGAGCATTTGATCAGGGCTGAGAGCAGTTAAGTGGGTGGCTCATGTCATATGTGATAGCTGATATTACTGTGGAGCTTTCATGTGATGCTGTGAACCTAATTCAAGGAAACAAATACAGGGAGTCTCCTTTTAACAACCTAAATCATGTGCTATACCTGCACCTGCACTTGCCCCCCTTTTCTTTTACCTCAAACACCCAAACAATGGCTCTCAGACGTTTAACATTCTGCCCAATTTTTTTTTTCTTTTCTTTTCTCTGGGGGTTTTGATAGTTGATTTTCAGTATATGGTCCTTACACTGCACTGCCCTTACACTATGCTCACACTTGTTTTGAATTTTAAAACTAAAATGTCTTTGCTTTCAAAAAAAGGAGCAATGTCATCCCTTCCAAAATCACGCGAGGTGGTTATATTTAACTCCTTTCAGCAGAGCAATGAGTTGATCTGACATGCTGTTCACATTGAAACAGGCTCAGAGGCACCTTGTGGCTCGCTCACTCTGCTAGTGACACCAGACTTTTCCTGGCTTTGGCCATGTGATGAAGTGCATCTGATTTAGTCATGCATGCTTTTGTTGGAGTTTGTGCCTGTGTAGTGCACTATACTTTACATTAGTGTATTATTGACAAGAGCCCAGGCTGCTCCCTTCTTACAGTTGAAACCACTGTTGAGCCTTAGCAATGGGCCATCATTACAGAAACTAGCCTTCCAGTATTGATATGAATGAATCTGAGAATTCAAACATATCGGGAATGCCGAAAACACAGCAGAAAGAATTACCCCCGTGTGTGTACAAACAGGCGTCTGCCCCATGATTCACCACCGCAGCAATAAAAACAGAAAATGTACACCATTAGCTCAGTTTGTTACCTAATTCCCCCACATAGAGCTATCTGTCAAAGTTTTATTTCATCTGTCTTGGCTTGTTACTATGGATCATTTCATTTCATCAACATTTCTAGACATCTTTCCAAGCACACCTACACTGTGTGAATAAACATATAATCAGCGAGTGTGGCATTTTCCTGCAGATGGCTCAAGAGCTGTGTGCAGTCTACATGGCAGTCAGTGAAGCTGTGAACCCAGGAAACCCTGTCTCGCCTCCAAACACAGCAGAGACATAGACACACACACACATCACTGTGCACACTGCTCACAGTGCTAAGAAAAGCCATTGAATTTGACATGTAACATAAAAACTGCTTATATTCTTTTTACTTGCATTTCAAAGCTGACTATTTCACTACTGCAAGCTTGCATGTACGTGTTTAATTTCATTACAGTTTTAATGCAACAGAAAACACACAGCACAGTTGTTATTTTCATTTACTTCATCATGGTAATAATTCATCATCATTTCATATTTTTTAAACAAACAATCTTATTTGTTAAAAAAAAAAAATGATTGTATAAGGATCAATCATTAAAAAAATGCCAAAATGTTTGTCTTTATGCATCAAATAAAACACACAGAGTCTACAAATCTGTGTATGCAGGTGGACCGTGATTTGATTTTATTTGATTTCTGGTTAAACATTTACTTCATATGCAGAGTTGAGCCACAGATTTTAGCGTGGCTTGTGCCAGCCGTCCTCCAGCACCAGACAGGCTTTTGTGTGGTCGGGGGCGGGGGCGATCTTTGAGTGGAAATGGAGGATTGTCATCAATTGATGTTGGCCCTGTCTCAGACCCCGCAATCCATTGGCCTTTCTAGTGTTAAGATGCTTTGCAGCCCTCTTTATCCTTACAAATTACCTTTAGACTTCAGCTTTTTGCAAACGTGGTGCTGTAATCTTTCACCTTGTGACACCCTCTCTCTCTCTCGAACAAGTCGATAGCTGTCCTGCAGTATTTTGATACAGGCAATTACGTGCAATGCTATTAAAACATGAAATGCGCATAAATGAGCCATTGTTAAAGACCCTGCAACAGCAGAAATAAGGATAATCTATACAGAATGCAAGCTGAAATTCGCATGGTTGTGGGTATACACAGAGCCTCCCGCAGGCTTTCTGTGAGAGTGACATTTGAAATCTCCTGAGCACTGAGAACAGTCTTCTCTCTTCATCAAGCTCCTTCCTAGAAGCTGCCACCGGAACCTTTGAGGAGATTCATCCGTGGAAGCGACAAAATGGCATGAATTTTTTATGTAGTAACTGTATTGTGGGGTTTCTTCTCATGTTCTGCTGCATTTCCTATTGAAGTCCTTCAGTGTGAGCCTCCCAGCCCGAGCGAGCCCCCAGTCGGCTCTCTCCCCTCGTGTTGGGGGAATAATCAGACAGGCACTGACCTGTTTTTTGGGGGATGGTGATGTTCAGTCACGGCCTTATCAAGAAGAGTAGTCGCCATTTATACCCCACCTTTACAAAAATTAGTCATTTACTCTGTGACCTACCAGAGAAAAGATGATAAAAATCTTTCGTGGCAGTCTGAAATACCACCGCTGTCCCCGACATTATTCAGGTGAGTGACAGCTACAATTGCACCGCCAGCAAGACAACCAGGCTGTGTGGACGAACCCTTGAGTAGCTGTGATGATATTGTATGGTGTGATGATGCGTGTGTTACAGCATCAGCAATTTATGATTGAACCTGTTTTTCTTCAGCAAAATTTGTTTTGCTGTTTTTATTTTTATTTTTTGTTGTTGTTGTTGTTTGTTTGTTTGTTTCCGTCCACACACAGGGCTGTCATTGCATTGCATTGAAAACTGTAATTTTCCATCATCTATTTTTCTCTCTCCTACACTACCTCTGCTGTTTTCATGGATGAAATTTGCCCAGAGGCTCACCAAAACACACTTTAGATTTCAGAGTGCTTAGATGAGCAAATAAAGACTGGTTGTTTTGATATACTATAATTCCATTACTCGCCTCCTCTTATTTTCTGACATTTTAAAACAGCAAACACAATTCAACTCCCAAAGCAGTTCTCAGTTCTAATTAAAACATTAATAAAGACACTGGATTGTTGTCCAGATATATTTCCATATCAGCCAGCAAAGGTGTATGTGTAATTTTTACATACATAAGGTATATGATTGCTGCCTCCTGGAGATGAAACAAAAATCAGATTGCAATGAAATCACCCCACATAGATGTTAAATCATATACTTTAGTGAGTCTCATTTTCAATTGCTGCAGGGGATTGGAGTCTGGAAACAAATGGGCTACATCAACAACACCAACGAACCTATGTTAAAGGAAAAATACAGCTAAAATACTTTAAAATCATTAAAAAGCAGTTAATCGGTTATTATGACATGCCTTTGTGCATTCCTGTGTGTTTTTGAAATTCTTGCGGATAACACACGAAGATAAAGGCTGTAACGTCAAGTTTGTTTCCTGCACCGCTAAAATGGAATTTGACAGAGGGAAAGTTTCCAACAATGTAAAACACAAACGTCCAGTTTTTAATGTGAGTCCCTCAGAATCAAAGAGCAAGAGCTTCTATCTAGACTAACAATTTTACACCAACACCGAACAAGCATAGAGGGAGAAATCCATCATAAAAGAGGCAGAGATACCAATTTCTCCACTGACAGTAGCCTCAATAGACCAGAGATGTAGACACAATAGACACAGCTGAGTAGCACGCTGCAGTTTGGGTAAAGCTCAAGATTCTCCCTTTTTTTCCCCTCAGCTGCAAACTCTCACTATTTTTTTTTTTTTTTTTTTTCTATTCCATGATTACTGCTCTTTCTTCCCTGCAAGTAAAACTAAGGGCTGGATGCAACAAGCTCACACCCACTCTCTGGGAGGAGCCAGATGGTGCTGGAAAATTCAGGAAATCACTGACTGAGGCGGAAGTATAGACGAGGCAAGTTGAGGAAGGATGGCTACCCCAAGAAGATAAATTACAACACTTAATCACAAAATAACTCCTGGAATGCATCTGGGATCGTAGATTTATGATATTTAGCAGTGTGAGGCTATCTTAGTGTGGAACGGTAATGCAGACGCACATTTCTTTTATTGAGTGCAACTATGGGATGAAAAACAAACAAACAAACAAAAAAGAATGCAGTGAACAAGCAAGCAAAGAAAAACATAACCAGGGCCACATTTACTCTGTTCAAACACGTAGGCTGGCTTATTATGAGAGTCTGTTGCCGAACGCTTTCTGCTATAATCATTTCAGAAAAAGAAAAAAAAACCTCCTCTTTTTGCAGAGACATACAATTTTAGCATATTTAGCTCAGGTGTTTCAACAGCCTTAACATTCAGCCCGGGAGAGCAAATGACAGTTTTTGGATCATGTAATTTCTGCTATTTTGGAAAAAGAGGTGACTCATTTTCAGACAATAACTGTCATATGATTACTTCAATTGAAATGCTAATGCGCTACACTTCACATACCTGAGAAACTGAAAAAGATTAATGAATTGAATTATCGAGTAACTCATTACCGCCCAACCTGCTGATTTATTTATACCATAAATAAAAACAAAGCGGCAATTCGCAGGTTCAGCGGAGGATCCTTGTTTATGCAGAGACTGTTGGGAATGTGTGCATATCACGTAGCTGCACACCAGGGGTGAATAGTCAAGAGGATAACAATATTACGGTCTGTTACAAACACCTCAAGGTAAGACGCTCAGTGCAGTGTTTTCTCGTGGGCGGTATGGGCTTATTCCTCTAAGCTGTATGTCCACTGAGGACATGTTTTATAGTAGAAATATAATATCACACCACAGTTTTTTGTTTCTTGTTTTTTTATATATTGACAGCCAATACAAGTATTTTCACTCTGGTATGGTTAGGGTTAGGAATCTGATTCCATACATTACATATTCAAAACAATAGCAGTTACAAATCTATACTGAATACACTGCGTCATGTACCAAAAAGCTGTGTTCAAATGAAGACTAGAAATAAAATTATCTCCACACACTCATTGCAGACTTTCTTCATCAAGTCGACAGTTTCTCCCTGTGATGGAAGTGACACGATTGTTCATCCCTGACCAGAAAACGCATCGCATGTCTTATAAGTGATCACTTGGAGAAGAAAGCCCTAATACAACACAGTTGAATATTTTGAGGCCTGTAATTTGATTCCATGAATTATTAATTTGTGGCACTTTAATGAATGTGAAAAGAGTTTCCTTATCATTCATAATCTCTGCAGCTGCAGTAATGTGACTCTCTTGCAATGGGCACTTAGTGGGGGTTTCCAATGGGCCATGCGATACCTTCATATTAGGTGAAAGAGATGAAATAGAGAAATATTCTCTGTATGCTGAGGGAGACATGGAATACTTGTGATATAACTTGCATGATTTCATAGAAAACTGTAAGCTTGCGGCAATATCTTCCAAAGAAAATATCTACAGACACGCTGTCAAGTCTGCTGAAGATCGGCACAAAAAATTGTCCGACATTAAGACAAAAATCCAGTTTGCAATCTTACTCCCCAAAATATGAGTAATGTATCTGTAGAAAAAACAATATTCTCTATAGTGCACTGCTTCAGGAAGAGGGAATCATACAGATATGATTGTTTGCAGGTAATGCTTGGTACAGCATGACATATTCTTTCCTTATTGAAGGGTAAAGTCCATTGATGTATGGCGGTAGAGGCAGAATAATGCATCACGATCAGCAATCTGAATATATCGCAAAATCGAAGTAATTTGATTTTTAAAAAATGGCAACCTCCTCGCCACCAATACAAACACACGCCGGAATTTAACGCACGTTTTCATTTTAGATAATATGCCAAGCTTTTAGTTCCTTGTTTGTTTTTTGGCAACATCTTTGAGGTGTTGTTTGTTGGATTATCTGATGAAGTTTACATTTCTATATGTGACATATGTTCTCCCTCAGGTTACTCCAAGTACACTGGAAACGTTAAATGCACCACCTCCTGTGTGTGGCATAAATTGAATCACTATTGCATTATGTCAGTGAGCAATAGAAAGTAGCAAATCGAACATTTATTTATTTGAAAATGTCAAGGACTATTTTGTTAACTCTGTGGAATGGCTATACGCAATCACTTGTCTTTCCTTAACACCCCTCCTACTGTCCAGCTTCCTCCCACTCACCCATTTTCCTCGTCCAATCTACCTCCTCTCTCTGGATGTTGAGAGAAAATGTTCATTTAGTTGAATCTTGCACTCCTGAACTCACCGGTCCTGTCAGAATTGTTTAATGCACTGAAACATGCACAATGTGACAGCGCAGTCTGTCTAATGTGTGCAATTTCGGGAATTTTATTGATTAATCCAGCTAACGGCTTTTCAGCGTCACAGTTTGTGCAGAGTGTTTCAGGATTTGTGTGATGCATGTTTCATATTTTGAATAAGCTTGGTCCTGAAATTCAATACTTTCCAGACATAATAAAGTTTGCTCAGTGGATACCTTACACTGTACTCTTTTTGCGCAATCATTTTTTTTAAGTAACAAAGCATAATGCTTTACAAAGTACCTCTTACCCCGAAATCTTTTTTTGTTGCAAAAATGTGTGCCATTTCCTTCCTTCCTCCTTCTCTCAAGCCTTTTTCTGTGATGTTTACAGTGTAAACTATGCAGAGGGCTTTTTATTAAGGCCATTGTAAGCGGGGCTGTATCCACCTGCAGAAACAATCAGTCTTTTTGTGATAGCTCTGCTGGAGTCTGTCTTGCTGGAAACCAAATTACACTGAGTAAATGGCCTCTGTGGTGCCAGCGCAGACATTCGGGTCATTATGATTGTTTTTTTGTGTGTCTGCAAATACGTGTTTATGTTATCTGACTTTTGTCTCCTGGAATATGTCATCTGTTGTAAGCGCGGATTCAGACTTAAAAAAGAAATCTTATTTTGCATATGACCTATGAGCACATGATGGCACCATTCCTTGTCTAATATGAAACCCAGTGCTCTCATTGATATAAACTATAACAAAGACACAGTCTAATCATACAAAGTGTTGGTTAGCTTGTTAGCCCTTCAAATTCAAGCAAGCCTTACCAGTCTATAGCTATTTATGCTATTTAGCTGGAGTCACTGCCAATTTGCGTTCCACTAGTGGACTTAAAAGGAGGCTGTGTTTTCACTCCAGCCTGTTTGTTTGTTTATTTGTTTGTTTGTTTTGTAAGGTGTCCTATAAAAGAAATAAATGGATTTGGTGAAACTTGGCAGCCCTTGGCCCCAGGATCGGTTGATTAAATTGTTTTTTAGCCATAACCATTATGCTGTGCTCACCTTGTCTTCCCCCTTTCTCTCTTTCTATCTCCTCTCCCTCTCTGAGCAAGCAGCCAACGGGCTGATTGTGTCTCGGCTGCGGAGGAAGGAGTGAGCTGACTCCACTTACTCTGTGAGTACTCAATCAGTGGGAAACATGCTTGTCTGTTGGGCTTCGTGATTTATTACATGCTATAAATGAGTGTGACCATAGCTGTTTCTCTAGGTAGAAGAGCTGCGGTAGCATACAGTAATCTCCTTTTCCTTGAGATGCTTGTGTGTGTGTGTGTATGTGGATGTGTGTGTGCGCATGCCCTCATATGCATGCATATACATTTCCAGAGGTCTTATTAATTTGGTACTGTTACAGTTGGTTGTAGATTGTTATAGGGGGTCACTGGATTATGATGAACTTAAATGCATTGCTGCCCTCTGTTATGATTAGCATCACCATGTGTGCACACTAGAAATCACAGTTTTGTATGTGTATTTTTGGAAAAAAAAAAAAATTAAAAAAATAATATACATATATATATATATATATATATATATATATATATATATATATATATATATATATATATATATATATATATATACAGGGTGACCCAAAAAAACGTGAATCTTTGAAGTGCGTATTGGCAGACATGAGCAAGTGGCAGCACAATTTTTAAAAAATGAATATTCCATCATTGTTTCTTAAATGGCATGTTTTAAGGTTTCAATTACTATGAATAAAATATTTTTCTTCCATCACTCATGGTTTTATTGGATTGTTAAAAAGTTCCCGTTTTTTTGTGTCACCCTGTATATATATATATATATATATATATATATATATATATATATATATAAACTCTTCCAGAATATCACTGTTCCAACATAATTCCAAGTGTAGTGAGTACCAGCAGCCTGAGTTTAGTCAGTCAAGTTGCCAAGCTGTGTTGTGTCTGTTAAAGCTTAAAAATGATAAAACAGTTTTTATTTAAGAGGGCAGCAACTAAAAGCTTGCTCAAGGCAACTAAAGACTAGTCCTGCCTGTCACTGCTGTTGTATCTGTCTCTGAAAACAAACAGTAATCTATAATTCTGTTATCATTAAGGAACTCAGAGACGGGTCATAATAATTTGATGAAACATGCTATAGTAACTAAGCTTGTAGTAAAGATAAGGTCTACAAATTGTGGACTTAGCTGTAAGAGGGATTGTGTTTATATATGTGTGTGCTGCAGAAATGGGCCTGCTGGCATTCAATCTTGCCATATAATCATCTTTGATTTCTTAGTCAGTGTGTGCACAGCATGTACAGTTTATGTCATAGTAAGCAAATTCTCACTTTTTTTTTTTTTTTTTTAAATCTCAAATTGAACTCTGTCATCCCCCAGTTAAATGCACACTGGGGGATGACCTAATTCACTCCATTAAAGGCAAAAGCTGCATTCATCTGTATCAATCTTTAATTTGAGGTCTTCTTCACTTTTGTCAATGGCCCACCTTTACGTATGGCGTGCTGAGTTTGAATGGAAATGACAAGATGTTAGCTCTGAACGTTCTCCCCCGTCTCTCAGCTCTGGTGGTAGCAGCTCTCGTGGAGGAATGTCACTCATTGTGCTCGCACAACGAGTGACATTCTACCACAGGAGCTGCATCAGTGCTCATATTCCCTTGAGGCTGACTGGATTTGGATGGACAGTAATTTGAGATCAGGACTGAATGTGTAGACCGGATGCATGCTAAGATATAGTTCGGGCAAACATTGTAGCGTACAAACAGGACACACTTCTATCTGTTTAATTGGTTATTTCACAGGTAATGTATTTAAAATCTTTGACACATTATTCCTAATACTTTATAAGCTATAAATAACTAAAGGTTATATAATGTCAAGCTGGTGATGCTCTGTGCCATGACTAGAAAAAAAATGAGAAATCCAGTTGTAGCCTTTGAGGAGCCTATGTGGTGCTTAATGTCTTGCTTACCATGGTATGCTCCAAAAAAACATGTCTTAATTACCTCTCACAAGGCTGTTAATGTTAATTTCTATAGTCACGTGTTCAGCCAATTACTCAGGACCTAATGAAGTGGAACATGGCTCACCAGAGTTCATAGAATCCCTCCATTATCGGCCTGGTTTGACTATCCCACAGTGGGAAGCTAATCATTGCCAAACATTAAACGAGGCAATACTTCAGTCCAGATACATACATTTAGCCGTGTCAATATCCATACCTCATTTAATCATTTTTCTACAGGTATCTTAATATCATGGGCTACTGAGAGAGGGGGGAAGAGCATTATCTATGCCATGGTGTTATTAGGGATTATCCCTGACAGATAGCTTCCCTTGCAGGCACCATCAGCTTGGCTTCATCCCATTTGGTATTTCCAACACCTGCGACCACCATCCGCTGGGCACAAGAATTATTACCATTGTATTTTTTCTAGGGTATATAAATTAATCATGGGGATCACAAGCAACTACTTTAAATTTCTGGACTGTGACCAAGAAACACATCCTCCCCAAGGATGCCTAGGACCTATGCATCATTAAAACAGAGTTGTGCTATCTGACAGAGGAACAGTGCCAGCTCCCTCACTTAAACCTTATGGGATTCCAGCCTCTGCATTTCTGCACGCTGCATAATAGCCACCATCTATGGGCAAATGCAATCAGGGTCCACGAGTTTGACTTTCAGTGCTGAGGGAAAAGGACACTTCTTTGCCACTGCGAGCAGACAAAATAAAGTTGATCAGCTTGAAAGTGAAACTGGACAGCTGACTACAGCGAACATAAATTAGCATCGATCATTGGGCAGAGCGAGGACGCTAATGATTCAAGGCTTCGGGGGCTTGTTAGACAACCTCTGCAACGGGCTTTAATGGTTCCCGTATCCTCGCTATCCACTAAATGCCCGTGGTTTTAATTCGTCATTGAGCATCCTGGCATGTATTGGCAAATGTTCTCTCTTCAATCCACACAGGCATGAATGAAATATCCAGGTATTCATGTAGATATTACAGTATTTCCTTGCAGTTATACCTTAAATAGCACAATTAGTTCAGCCCATTCGCCACTTGCTGTTGTGAGGAGTAATGTGCTCTCATTAGAGGCTGGCAGATTATTGAAACCAGAATACAGTTCTCACATGATATGATCATTATGATTAAATCTGTTAGGTCATTAAGAAAAATATCGCCTTTTGGGGGTATTTAGCCCACTGTAGCCTACAGATACAGTTATTTAAACTTCACAATGCAGCGAGTCTTAGTTGTCAGTCAAAATCATGAAACCATTTGCAAGATGTCCAGTAGCTTGGAATGAGTAGTTTAGTCTGATACTAATTTGCCTTGTTCCTTTACCCACATGGTGCTTGGCGAGCTTGTCTGAATTCTAAAACATATTGATTTGGAATTACTTACAGGTGCTGTCCTATAACAATATTGATCACAGATAAGCGTTTTGACAAAATGTCTGGAAAACACTTCACATCGATTTAAAGTTTCGTACAACAACAAAATATGGCTATGCGTCAAATTATCATATGCAGGTTGGCTTCACTCATTTAGCAGCCACTCATCCAGCGCCGTTATCAACATATGATTGCCTCTAAAGTAGAGTGTGAAAAGCACAAGGGAAAAGCGGTTAAAAGAAAAAAAAAAATCATATCTCAGAGCCTCAAGTAGGTCAAAAGAAAGCTGCTGCTATTGTTAGATGGATATAGTTTCCTCATTGGTTTCTCTAGAAGAGGCAAATACATCAACCCAGAGAGTCTCATAAGGCGAGACATCAACCAAATCTCCTATTATTGACTAATCCCTCCATATTTGATTGAGACTTATGACAAGAATGTGGGTAGGATGACAAACAAAAAGGCTGAAGGTTAAAAAAAGGGGAAACCAAATCAATAATGATGACTGAAAAGATGAAGTGTGCATGGTCACAATCGTCAGGCTCTCAGAGTAGATAATACAGAGAAGAATAAATCTACTTCACTCCCCTCTCTCATCCAGTGGTCTCCTCCTATCTCCCCTTCATGAATAGTGATTTGCGCCGTTTTGTTGCATTCATCTGTTGTCAGCAGTTCACTTCAGGAATTCAGACAGCAAAGGACACAGAGGAGCAGCAAGAATTTGTAAGATGCATATCAATAATATAAAAGTTCATTATTTTGTTTTTATAGCAGATCAACCCCGATTAAGATTGTTAGAAATTATTTGGTTCAAAAGCTTTCTGACTCACATGTGCAACAGTTGAAACCGTGGGTGACCGATCACTCTTAGAAAACATGTCAGCTGAGCCAGTGGTAAACTGTGTCAGCATGTGTTGCTGTTAACATGCCTCAAACACTTGTTGCACTAAAAAGTAATGTTCCATCACCGGGATGCCTGGAAGTTGACACATTTTCGTTAAAAGTAGAGGTTGCACCAATTGAGCAAAAAAAAAAAAAAAGTACTATGTTACCCATAACTTTGTTTGACAAATCTGGCAAAAAAAAAAAAAAAAAAAAAAAAAAAGCTTCCATTTCTATTTCTAAATCCATCCAGTAGCTCTTTCCTATCATAATCCATGGAAGATTCACTGGCTGTCTGGCATGTTTTGAAGTGAATTGAATAAGTTGCCCACAGATGGATTACTCTTTCTGGCTCACTTGAAAGAGGCCAGGTTAACTCAATATGCCTTGCCATGCTGTTATATCCTCTGCTCTTTACAAAGTCCACTTCAAATCAAGTTTGTCTTCATTTATTAGTATTCCCTGTGATATTTAACAATAAATGCATCACAAGTTTCCTTGTGTAAATACATTGAACCAACAGTTTTAGCAAAAGCTTAACATTGCCTTTGGCAGGAAGCCGTGTTCATCTGTTGCTGCTGTAAGCCTCAAATCTGTTTTTTGCTTCCCTCTTCCCTTGACTTCCTCCTGGGAGATAGTGTAGCAGCAGAATGTATACACTAAATATCAGCTCCCGAGGATCAGCTGCTAGCTGGCCCTCAGGCATGGGATCTTGGCTCTGCTTATTTGGATGAATGCATTATTAATGGCTCACCGATTTTCCTCAAGTTCCAGCCTGGTTTTCCGAAAGGCTCTGTGTAGACGGAGCATCTCCACGTTGCTCATTTGCCTTCCTTTTCTTCCAGAGCCAACGGAAGGGGAGTTTGCCCAGGAAATATTCTTCACTCTCTAGTAACTGGATGGGAAGAAGGCAAATCTTTGACCTTGGAAAATAAAGATGTTGTTGCCATGGGAACTGTTAATCCTTCTGTCACTCAAGGAGTGTCTGGCTGGTAAGATGTCCCTCAAGTCGCCTTTGATGACACACCTGATCTGCATACATCTCGCTCAGGGAGTGTTTGCCGCTTTCTTATGCATGTCAGACTCACGGTATCATTTCCTCATCTACTTAAAATGAATAATTCCAGTCTCAAAAGGAATTATAATTTCAATAGTTTTATTATCTTAACAGAAGATTGTGGGCAAAATCTTGTCCCAAGTCCTGTCTCTTGAAAATCTATTAAGGCATCAGCAACACTTAATTTACATGTCACATTCCTTTTAAAGACTTATCTGGGTAGAGCAGCAACATGGAGTTAGACATCTGGATGTGGAGGTACAAGTACTTTCTGTAACTGAAAAGGCTGCAATTATAACAGCGCAAAGTAAACTCCATTGTCACTGTAAATAACAATTAGCCAATTTGCCTCCACTCTCCCGTCCCACCTGATCCACTCTCTTACCCTTTCCAATTAAAATGTCACAGATTAATCTGGGTAATTTTAATGCCAACCAAAGGAGATTTTATTTTTGCAATTCAGAGCATTTCTAGTAAACAAGACTCACTGTTAGATTTACATCTGAAATGAGAATAAAGTTGTGCCACTATAGCAGACTGATCACTCTCTTTGGTCTTTTTATGCCCTCTCATTTTATTATGCAATTTCCTTGCTTTATGTCCAGCCATCGTCACTTATAAGAAATATGGCAAACACTATAAAAATTCACACTGAGTCCGTTCTCAACAGTGCTTTATTCTCCATTCAGTTCTCACCAACATAAAGCCATGGTATGCCAGGCTGCTCCTTCTCACTGGTGGCTAACCAGAATAACATTAAGCTTCAGTTTCTGCATGGAGCGAAAACCTCACAAAGAGCTCTTACTTTATGTCTGGATATTGTAACCACTGCAGCCCAGGCTGCAGAATGAGAAGTAATGTTGACAGATACATACTGAAGTCAAGCCAACAATTTACAAGTCATCAGACAAATGCATTTAAATTTATACGGAATATGGAGTGGGGGTCTATTGTTTGTTATTTATGCTTCCATTTCCATTGATTTAACATCCCATCTCAAGTCAGCAGTTTCACGGGAGTGTATATATTCTGCCTGTAAAGGCATTCACAAGAGATGGGAGTGCGGGATTGTGCACATGACAGAGACTGCGGCAGTGTGTGCACATATGCCCATTACTGAGCATCACATCTGTATGCATTCACATGAAACTAAATTAAGTGTAATTTGTGTGCTTGCATGAGTGTTAATGGGCAGTCCGGTTGATATGTTTAGCTTTACGGGGTGGGCCTCCTCTCAAGCACACACTCACACCCACCACTTGAATATTTCCCTGGTGAAATAGCCCAGCTATAAAAGGTTCATTAATTTGTTTAATTTAAAGGACATAGCAACCAGGGTAAAAATGAGGCACCTCCCTCTGAGGCCGGGGAAGGAAGGCCCTTACCTGAGGCAAAGATCTCTCCCACTCTCATTAGGATGATGATGATGATGATGCGGGAGGGAGAACTCTTTGTCCTAGTCAAGGTTAGAGAGTTGTAAAAAAGCATCTCATCCTCAAAGTGGAAAAAAAAAAAAAAAAAAAAAAAAAAAAAATTAAAAGTGACCAATTTTCCGACAGCAGTGTGAAAGTGAGAGCATGAAGCTACGGAGAGCCACAGTGTGCATCTGAAATATGATATCTGAGCAAAAGGCAAAGAAGTGTGTATTGTATGTGTGCATGAGAGTGTTTGTGTATATGTGCGAGTGTGTGTGAGGGTTGGGGGGCATCTATTGAAGAAACGTTAGATTTCACAGGAGTAATTAGTGCAACATCGGTTAATTACTCTTGTGTATTGATGTTTTGGCTGCAGCTAACCGAAACAACAGGCTTCACTGTGCGGTCGCGCATGCCAAAACAACCTGCATGCAGATGAAAAGTGCAAATAAGAGCAGAAAAATAAGAGACAAGCTCGTGACTTGTGTATTTACTGTAAACAGTAAAGAATGCACCGCAGTTATTTGCATGGAAAGCTACGGGGCAGTAATCATTTAATTGCTTTCTCATGTCAGTGCATTATCTGCTCTGTGACATGTACACAAGAAGGTTTATTAAATGCAAAATCCGCTCAAAGAGCCGTGTTGGCAGCTAATTATATGGGTATAGGGTTTATGTTCAGTGTTCTGAGCTGTGAGTGATTTGCTTTTTTGTGTCGCTGGCTTGGTGCCACGGTACAACTAATGTGGTTTTTCACACAGAGAACACACGCCACGGTCCTGTCTTCACCCAGGAGCCCAGTGACAGTATATTCCCACTGAGCTCGGATGATAACCAGGTGTTCATCAATTGCAAAGCAAAGGGAAACCCACCTCCGCATTACAAGTAAGTGTTCCTCCTCACTTTTGACTGTCTGTAAGGTATAGAGTAGATTGTCACAATAGTGTGCGTGCTGTAAAGTATAAGATCAGTTACTGTCATATTTGATTTGATGTCATTAGACAAAAAAAGACAGTTTACACTTTTAAATATCACATTTATACGCAACACTTAGAGTGGTGCAATTCTCCGAGTTGGGTTTGGAGTCGGTCATTTTTCCCAGGCTGGCAAAGTTGCTCAGCTGCATGGCTGGCTGTCAATTGACCAATCAGGGCTCATATTTCCCCTGAGAGTTGGTTGATGTTTTTTTTTTTTTTTTTTTTTCCTGGAGGATGGGGGTTGCATTGTTGTGGATGTCAAACAGTTTAAGATTCACCCGCTTTGAGACTGACTGAGCTCATTAGGCCTAAGCAGGTCTGAATTATTGGAAATCGTGAATGTACAATTAAAACACTTGGGGTTGATACTTTACGCTGTGTAATTGGTCGGCTTCGCAGACAAAACAGGTGGTGAGCTTGGAACCAGCATTAAGCTCGATTTGACTTGTTCTTTTAGTCGATCGGTGGAAAAATTCAAAATAATCCAAAGGTAAAATGACACAGAAAACGGTGTTTGTTTGTTTGTTTGTTTTTGTTTTTTTTTTGTTTGCTGGAAGATAAATGAGGATACACTCAGCTGCCCAGAAACGTGGTGTTAACAATAATGATAATTGTTAATATTATTTAATCTGTGTACAGGTGGAAAGTCGATGGGAGAGAAATCAATACAGAGACAGATTTGAACTACAGCCTTGTAGAGGGGAACCTGTTGATCAGTAATCCTCATGCCATCAACCACAGAGGAACATACCAGTGCATTGCCACCAACACATTTGGGACCATTGTCAGCAGGGAGGCTAAAGTCCAGTTTGCCTGTGAGTAGATACCTGTTCTGATTTTTGGATATATGCTTCGCTGGAAACATTGATCTTTGCCTTCTCCCTTGAAAGAATCAAGAACAAAAAGTTATTCGCTGTTATTTTATGCACAGCTGATTAGATGCCAAGCAAATCATTCAGGTTTTGCGCCCATTTAAATGGCATCTCAAATTAAAAGCAGGCAATGAAAAAAAAAAAAAAAAAAACAGATGTCAGCAGGTATTAGCAGGCTTAGTGTCATTCTGTCATGAGGTAAGCCTGAAATTCTATTAACAATTAGTGTACGTCTGAATTTTATCACCTCATTTCGCCAGGGGCTTAACTTTGGAACCTGACACAGTCACATCCTTAGGAAAATATCCAAATCAGATGTTTACTTTTCTTGTTATTTGCACAACTTCTTTGTTGCTCAGCGTTTTATACGCTAACAAACAGGCTACCGTGCCAGGAAAAACAGCTTCACAGCACAGATTCCCATGGCTAATCTCACTGCTTTTTTTTACCAGTGCCAGGAAAACTTTTATTTTGAAATTCACGCTCATTAAACTCGCACCGCTCCATTGTGAGAGATGACACTGCTGTTACACGGATGCCTAATAAAAACTGGCACATGAAATGAA
Organism: Myripristis murdjan; assembly: GCF_902150065.1. NCBI lineage: Eukaryota > Metazoa > Chordata > Actinopteri > Holocentriformes > Holocentridae > Myripristis > Myripristis murdjan. Next base: position 29,913,437 of record NC_043984.1, read on the forward strand.
TCAATATATTTGAGCGCGTCATGTAGCTGTCATGAAGCTATTGTTCAGGTATTATGAATGCATTATTAACTGAAGCTGGGGTTCAAGCTAAATGTTACCAATTAATAGCAGTTTGTCGTGCAACTGCAAGTCATGTATGGATGAGCTCCATTTATCGCTTGATGAGGAGTTTTTTTTAATCAACCGAGTTCAGGTTTGATCACTGTTGATATTTGCTTGATCTCTCTTGGGATTCGGTTGGTATTTCCAAATGTTTGGAGTTGATATTTCTGACTGCTGTTTATTTCCTCCTTCAGTGCAGCAGTATTTAATGAAAAGTGCAAGTAATCTCTCAAGCTCGATTGGAGAGGGGCACTTGTGCTCACCTCCCTGATCTCTTACTACCTTGTGATATTAACAAGGGACTCCAGGGTTTGACTTGCAAGCAATGTGGACAGACAAGGAAATATTCTGCAGAATGAAATGCCCTTCGCAGGATGTCACCGCAAAGTGAAGTTATTTGTGCCGTCAAACCCTGAGAGTTGTTGTTTTTATTCTGTATTCAACAGTTCTGCAGAACTTCAGCAGCAAGTCGAGGAACACGGTGTCGGTGAGAGAGGGTCAGGCTGTGGTTCTGCTCTGCGGCCCTCCGCCCCATTACGGAGGTACACCACTCTGTCCTAACTGTTCTGCATTGTCTGCTGTAGTTTCACACTCCTGCTTGCCTCAGCAATCTTTATTGTTCCTCACTCTGCTCGTTACTATCTCCCCGCAACACTGCTGTGCCTCCTTTGTTTTTATACCTGCCTTTTTCTTTTCGCCGCTCTTGTTTCTAACACTGTTTTCCACTCCCGTCTCCTTATCTGTCAGACAGGCAACTTTTATGATCAGCCACTGTTCCTATACCTGAAATGTGTCCAAACCTTCACATCTGTAGTTCATAGCCTCACACTTCTTAACCTTGAGGTCACTTTTCTCGCCCATATGATCTGTGACCATGCTGTCATCTATAAAGTCTCCACTGCTCCACTTCCCAACTGTCATTTTTTTTCTAGTTGTGGGCAGGTTATCTGTGTGTAATAAAGGCTGCTGGTGGCTGCTGTGGCCGGGGAGCGTTTATCCCGTGGCACAGCTGTGAGTCGGCTCATGTGTCTGTGTGCTGCTGATTAGCAGACCCTCAAAGTGGTCTGCCCTCCTGCAGCCATTCGGTGCCCACCAGCACAATTTCACGCCAGCGCACCAGCCTTTCTCCGCTCTCTGTTTCCAACTGAATCCTACAGCCACAAGGGATTCCACACTTAAGCAATTTGCCCCCTCCCTCCACAAAAAAAGCCTCCATCTCTTTATTTTACAGTCAAAACATTGTGTTCCCTCTTAAACAGACCTTTGTCACACATTTGATGGGATTTTCAGTACATGTTAAAGCTTCCTTGAGGTGTATTGCAAAAGCAGCAGAGGATTTGGGGTGTTGTTGTTTTTTTTTTTTTTTGTTTGTTTTTCACCACGGGGTTAAATTTTGTCACAACCCCCTTGGTGCTTGTTGATGCACCACTTGAGAAAAATGGTGATGCATCGCATTAGAAGAAGAGTCATCTGAAGCTTCTTTGAGCAATCAATAGGTAAGTGGTCTAAAAGGAGCCGTGCTGAGAGTTAAACTCTGTCAGAGGACGTACGATTATGTGCCTGTAAGTCCTCTGTTGCTGTGAGACTGCGGCTCTTAAACAGACCCAGTCTCTGATAGTCCCTAATCATGAAAGGTCTGTCGGTTTCTGCCCCGACTTTGCCTGTAATGATTTTAATTCACTGTTTTCCCTCAAGGAAGCATGTGGGACCTTTTACTGTCTGCCCAGTCAAAAGGGCTGACTGCAGGATGTCATGTGTCTGATATGGGAGGGTTTCTCTAATAGCCAAGCTCTTTCTGCACTCCCTTAACAAGCAGATCTCTCTCCCTCTCTCTCTCTTCTCTCTCTCTCTCTCTCTAAATTATTTATTTTGACATTTTGACACCATTCCCCCATTTTAATCTGTGACCAGGGACATACAGTAGTTATTCCCTTAAAAATGTATGACTAAAGCTTATACTGTCAGTAGCAGTAACGCTGGCCAGCTAAGGACTGATGTGCCACCTTGTATAGTGTCTGATGCATATCTTTCCTTTGTTTGATTTTAATCTGATACCAGAGTCTGCTGCTGTTTTAAAATGCCCTTATATGTTTATTTATTGGCAGAGAAATAGAATATGTAGTCCTTTTTTTTCTATTGATATCTCTTCCCATATATCTATTCCCAGTCTGCTGGCATACTAGCCACAATTCTATGTGAGTATTGTGTCCTATCCTATTATTTCTTTATTTTTATGTTTGCTTTTTTTTTTTTCCCAGAGATGAAATATTCTTGGGTTTTCAATGGGCAGCGCGGCTTCCTGCAACAGGACACTCGTCGCTTTATCTCCCAAAGGACTGGGAACTTGTACATAGCCAAAGTTGAGCCCTCAGATGTGGGGAACTACACATGTGTGGTGAGAAACTTGATGACCAACGCTACCGTGTTCAGCTCTCCAGCCCCTGTGGTGCTGCGGAGGGATGGTAAGCATCCTCTGTTGGCCTCCGCTGCCTCCGGTTATCTCACGCACCGAACTGACACATACTGTAGGAGGGAGGGCAAGCTTAGGAGATAAATCGCTTGTCTTGAGCGTGACACTGTTTGTTTTTGCTTTTGCTTACGAGCAAGGTTTCGCACTATTCACAGCCTCTGCACTATACGGGGTTATGTATGCGAAAAAACCCCTCTGTCTGCATGAAGGAACACATTTACATATCCAGAAATGCAGTCCCCTCTGACAAACATAAACACACACACACACACACACTTACACACATACAGCATGGGGCTTGCCACACATAAACCCCATCACAACTGGTTATGTGTACCACTTAAGATTGGAGCTGAAGCAGATATGTAATCCAAACTCATCCATCCGCTAAGCCAAATGCTGTTGTAAACGGCGTCAACATGCAGGTTCACTCTCCGCCCGTGTCAGTCACGCCACAGCTCTTACATCTAATATGAATTACAGGAAACTGCATGTTCCTGTTTTGTGTCTTGAATGATGTGATTTGCTTTTATCCCCCATGCAGCAGTGATGGGTGAATACGAACCAAAGATTGAGGTTCAGTTTCCTGAAACCCTTCATGTCTCTAAAGGATCATCAGTGAGGCTGGAATGCTTTGCCTTAGGAAAGTAAGTGTCAGCAGCCACATCGGCCCTGGTACAGTTCGGTTCATACTGGACTGTGGCATTTGTAAAGGGGCCAGGCCTCTTCTGTTACACTGAACAGATTGACAAACATGGCAGCCAAGTCAGTGTGAGCAGGAGCATGTGGCCGCTGTGACCTTTTGTGCTTGACCTCTGCAGCCCAGTGCCTTCCATCTCGTGGAGAAGGGCTGATGGAAATCCACTCCCTGGCAAGATCAAAATCAACCACTCCAACGGGGTTCTGGAAATTCCATATTTCCGCCCAGAGGATGCGGGTGTGTATGAGTGTGTAGCCGAAAACAGCAGAGGAAGGAATGTTGCCAGAGGACAACTTGTATTCCACAGTAAGAGACATGTTTTATTTTGCTTCATTTCCCATGTTGATGGTTGCTTTTCTCTTTTCAACCTAACCGGTTTCCGTCCATATCCAGTGTTTTTTCTTTTTTTTTTTTTTTTTTTGTATACAGTGTGTGTGAAATTATTTTTTAGTATAGAATAGAACACAGTACAATACAACAGAAATGCTCTTTTGGTAGTACCTTATCTCCATAGTGCTTTTCATTACCATGAAGGCCTTTTTTTTTTTTTTTTTTTTTTTTTTTTTTTTTTTTTGAGTGGATGGCCCCAGTGGGAATGGAACCTGGACTGTGTGAGCACCAGGCTCTACCACAACCACATAATTTAAGTGATACTGTAAAAAAAAAAAAAAAAGGAAATAAATAAATAAAGCTCTTCCCCCATAGTGTGAAACAGCCTTATAATGCCAGGATAATCTGGCATTAATTTGTGCCAATTATCCTCTCTGTTTTGTGATCATGAAGTTTCTAAGCACTCCATTGGCATCTGGGATAGTGCTCTTAACCACTGGAGTGAGGCATAAAGTAAGGACGTTGTTTATAAATTAGCATAGGTCTAGCACATTTATAGAATCAAAAGGAATATGTATTCAACACATATGAGCAATCAGTTTTCCGAAGAAAGTGCAGCCTTTATCGGCGAATTTCGGTGAATATCCACCACTTGTCCTCCATAGCACCCAAAACATGGATGTCATGTCAGTGACAGAAATCGGGATTATTTTCTGGGGATAACAGTTTGCTTTCTGGTTTGAAACTAACACCCCTGCTGCGTTTTGGTGCTCATTTGGAGGAGAGAACAGACAATCTTTGTATGAGCACACAAACTAAATCTCCCATTAATTGCCAGTGGAGCAGCTTGTAGGAAATCACATTTTGTAATGTAAGAAAAAAAAAAAAATTCTGGAGAGATCTCCAAATCCATAATTGCATGCCAACCCCACCAAAATGACGGGTGAATTTTGAAATCATGTGCAACACAGTTTGACATTTTTGTTAATAAATATTCAGATATTCATAGCCAAAATAATGTCTTTTTCCCAGATGTTGAACATCTGCACTGGGTCCAAACTCTAAAAGATGCTCATATGGCTATTGAGGCTAATCTGCAGTGGGAGTGTAGAGCCAGCGGTAAGCCTAAGCCTATATACAGATGGCTGAAGAATGGTCAGTCTCTTCCAGCAGAGGTAAGACTCACCAAATAACATTGAGAATATTTTATGATTCGTCACATTGTGCCCATCCATATCAACCCACTTATTCATCCCTACTCCATACAAACAGTACTGTAAAAGTCTCCAGTGGAAGTAGCATCTACCTTACTGGAGCTTAGAGAACACTGACTGGCTTCAGCTCTGGTTAAATAGAAGTATAAACTGCAAAACCAAACATATTCCACTAAATTGTATTCAAAGTATTTTCCTGCAACAAGTCAATCAGTGGAAGATGTTATGAAACACTAACCAGCACTGCACTGACTTTCAGAGCAGGGTACATGTGGAAGGCGGTCGACTGTCCATATCCAGGATTAGCCTGCTGGACTCTGGGATGTATCAGTGCGTGGCGGAGAATGAACATGGAGCCATCTACGCCAGCGCTGAGCTCAAGGTTGTGGGTAAGCAATTTGTTTGCTCTGCACCGTTTACAAAGAGTGAAGCCAGGGGCAAGGTAGAGATGGATGCACGTCGTGCTGTCACTGGAATGAAAGAACTTCCTATCAGAAAAAAAAAAAAAAAAAAAAAAAAATTCTAAACTAGGTCCTCACTGTGTGGTGGCATTGATTTTGATTTCCATAATTATTTCATAAAATAAGCCAGTTGGGCATTTGTGATGAAATGCAATTTCTCTAATTGCTGGTGATGCGCTTGACATTTGGGCTGATGCACAGCTGTTGCCCCTCCACCAAGCGAGACAAACGGGCTTAACAAGACTCTGCTCCTCAGCCTCCCCACCTGACTTCACTCGACGGCCTGTGAAGAAGTCCACACTTATCCAGAGAGGGGGTGAGGCGGTCATAGAGTGTCGCCCGCACGCTTCCCCCAGGGCCACCATCTCCTGGCGTAGAGGGGGCGAACTCCTGAAGGACAACAAGAGGTAGGGTATTGTATGCATCGCTGCTCATGCCGTTGATGGCATCTGGTAAAGAGTCTTCCTCTTATGGTCATGTTTATCTCCAGGGCTCTTTGTTATTTATGTCGCTGCTCAAGGGGACTTTAGAAATCATTGTTGCATAAACTGCCTTGCTTGGTCCAGTTAAGAGGTTTTCTTTGATAGAAAACTCACTCTTCACATGGCTGCAAATATGGGTTTTCTGTTAGACTCAACCTTACATCCAGCTGCAAAGGTTTTAAAAAAAAATCTATGATATTTAGTCTCTCAGTGTTGTATGGCATGATACAACAAGCTCAATATAATAACAATATAAGACAATATAACAATATAAGCTCAATATAATAAGCTAATTTGAAGCTTCACATCAGCTCATGTCCCTCAGTTTCACAGCTCTTCAAAGCCATCAAAGAGCTGGATGTAGATCCTATAGAGGGACAGGATCTGTTATGTATCCACCAATTAGTTTTGCTAAAACAATCCTCTTCTTCCAGTATAGCACTCCATCTCAGACTACATGACTGGCCACACCAGTCAGGGGCAGCAGGCAGTGAGGTAAAAGAAACTGTGTTTGTGTGTGCTGTGTTATTTCCGTCCTTAGCACAGCCAAACAGATTCGAGAACCAAAAGATTTAAAGTTCAGTATGAAAGCTCCTTTCATTAAGCCTCTACAGAAAGACTAGCGGCAAGCACTGGTATCCAGGTTTGTGATCCAAACCATGGTTTAAAGGTAAAAATGCAAACAAAATCTATTATCCAAAGCAGTCTGAAATCCAACAGTTCCTGAAAATGCACATTTGCTAACAATCAGAGAAAATAATCACTGTGGAGCCTGAAGCCAGTTGGTGCACCATGGGCCTGAATTAAAACAGATCTGACACGTTATCAGTGCCAGCTAACTCTAAAGCTCCGCTGGTTCCTTCTGCTTATGAAAAGCTAAATAGGTTGGTGGAAATAAGGGAGTGCAGCACAGCGTGGCAGGGAGAGCAGATCGTCAACGTAAAACTTACCATCAGTTACCCTCCCAGTGACCCAGTGACCTAGCGGGTGCCGTCCCTGCTCCTGAAGGCATTCCCTCAGGCAGATAGCATAAAATTGAGGCTTTGGGGTGCCACAAAATATATTTGCGTTTGTGTGTGTGTGTCGGTGCGTATGTGAGTGTGTGCGTGCGTGTGTATGCTTCAAGTACAAAAGTAATTTCTTAAGGAAAGAAAAGGCAGTATGACTGAGTAGATAAATAGTGACATTACCATTGTTCCACCAGCATGTCATCAGACATGTAATTGAGGGTTGCTTTTTTGAATAACGCACCATCAATTATCCTTCTGATAGAAATCCTTGTCAAGCCAGCCATAATGAACTTAATAACATCAATTTTCTGCAAGAATGTAGTCTGTTTGTTCTCTCCAGGCAAAAAGTTAGATAACCTGCACTAACTTCCCAGAGGGAAGAGAAGTCGCATTTGAAATAAAGTGGGCAGCAGGAACAATACAGTCTGCATGACAGAAAAAGGAGATAACTGTTAATTTACATACATTTTCTGTCATGAGATCATCACTCACTGCATCTGAAACCTGTATACTGTACCTGCAGATCAGCTGGCTCTTTCAGAATAGCCAATTAAAAATGCTTTTGTAGGCATTTTTTCTCCAGCATTGAGCACACAGCGAATAACAGGCTATTATCCTGTTTCCTGAATTTCCTGTATCAACCTGTGTGTGTATGCATTGTGTATGTGCACAACTGCCACGGCAAGAAATGTTTCAAAGACAAGCACACCGCTGCTATAACACACTGAAATTATAATATACATCAGCAAATAAATGTAATGGGATTTTGAAATTGCATATGCTGAGCACCAGCAGTTACCATGTAGGATAAAAGACAGTAACGGCTAAGCTGAAAACGGTGGCGCACAGCAGAGGTGCAAAAGGTGTGTGTATGTATGTGTGTGTGTGTGTGTGTGTGTGTGTGTGTGTGTGTGTGTGCAAAGTCATTACCTCTAATTCTCCATGAGCTTGCTTCAGTGAACATATAGTCAAAGAGCAACGGGCTGATTCCAGCCTCTTTAAAAAAAAAAACAAAAAACAAAAAAAACAGAAAGAGAAAACAGGACAGCTGTTTTCTCTTGCCAGATATCTATATCAGATTAAATGACTTCTAAAATCTTTAGAGGTGTGGTGCTTCAATTAAAAAAAAAAAAAAAAAAAAAAAAAAAAGATCAACTTATCTTACCTTACCTTACCTTAAAATATAAATTTAATGCTCAGTGTAGATGCATTTGACTTGTTTAATATAACCCATGTTTTTGTAATTACATGCCAAATTATAACTGAAGTGATTCTCATTACCCAGTCTTCACTTTCGTTCGCAATAAGCCTATCCAGTTTTTGGCAGCAATTCTGACCCAGTTCACCTCAGAAGTAGAGCTCTATTTCATTGAGTCTTATTTATAAAATAATATCAATGGAGACTGCATATTTATGGACGGAAATAGATTTCTTCATAACTGAATACACAAAAAGTGTGGCAGTATTTCACAGATCGTGAAATACTGCGATTTTCTCCCCTCAATCACCATTGGATCTGATATATAGATATAGGTATAGATATAAATATTGTTTTTGAATGGTGATATTTCATAATGTGTTTTATTATAGTGCCTATGGCATTCCCAAGTAGGATACCTTAATTTCAAAGTTTGATTATTAAAAAGTACAAACTCCCCAAACTGCCTATTTTATAGCTGCTCATATTAAAAAATAATCATTGCCTCTAGACACATGACATAATATAGGAATGCATTTTGTTTATGGTACTGTGCTGTAACTCTGTATCATAAGATGCATTGCAGTGAGAGAAAAGGGGATCAGTGTCTTCGTCAACAACACTCGACTGTTAGCAGATCAAATCTGTGCCATTTTCTCAGTCCAATCGTCACTCCACCCACTGTCACCCTGCCACCCTGCACCGCACCTTTAAAACTAGGAAAACACTGCAGAAGACATTTCGAGCATCAACACGGATGTCTGACATGACAGATGGTGAAGGGAACCAGCCATCGGAAACAAATAGGTGACACTTGATGCATGTTTGTGTTTGCGCTTTAATTTGTTTTGAATGACGCGCTCTATGTTGAAATGCCCATTTAGCGTGTTGACAGCATGTTGGTAATTAATTTAATACCCTGCACATAGACACGCCACAGAGTGCAAACAGGGTTATTAAAGTTAATGAACACCTTTTGGACACAACCCTGCCATTTTCACACACAGGTGACAGCACCTGGCAGTGTTCAGTGACTTATACTCACCAGGTCTCAACAGCTCTGCTATAAATTCTACCTTTTAAGAAAGTTTATAATGTTCAGTGTTTGTTGACATTGTGGAGATTGTGTAAATTTAATTCTGTGTTCATTATTGAGGTTGTAGTTTGCAGAGGTCTTGTTCTGGTCTACATTATATGGAGAGGTGTTTCTAATTTTTTGTCCTCCCCAGTTATATATGCATGAGAAGGACAGAATAGTGGAAACATCTCTCAATAATATGCAATCCAGTACAACAACATCACTAACTATGAGCCCAATGCCAAACATAGAACTGAATGAACACCTCTATTACTTTGACAAAAAGAGAACCTGAGAATTATAGGCAGCAGAAAAATAAACTTTATGGCAGAACAGTTGTACTGGATTGTATTAGATTGAGCAGGTGTATCTAATAAAGTGGCCACTGAGCATATGCCTCCATACCTGTTTCTTTGTGATTTGAACCCTAGAACTCAAATTTCCCCCTTAAATTTCCCTTTAAGCTGCTTCAGAGTTAGATTGTATGACATTGTCACATACATATTCTGCATATGATGGTTGCAGCGCTTCACTGAAGCTTCATTATGGTTGTAATAAGTGAAATATTCAAACCTATTGTTTTGCGGTGGCACCGTTACATCAAATGGAAAATAGCTTGATGTCTTGTGCATCATTTTACACACATTTCCATTTTATTCAGCAGCACATATTTGGTGTCTCTGGAAAGCTCGGGATCGTCACCAGAATTTAAAATAAAGTTCTGTGGGTTTGAACGAAGCTCAGCCACACAGCAATGGCAAACCCAGCCATGGGAGCAGCGGAGTTGAAGAAGATAATCCCATGCAAATCTGCCATGTCTCTAATTTCTAAGCATAAGAAAATGTCCCGGTATAAAATTACCAATCATCACTGGCACTGAGTGAAAACTATGAAAATCTGATTTAGTTGATTTTCACATTTTCACTTCAAGTAAGGGAAAGGTCATTTGTGTATTGAGAAAATTCTCCAACCTTTTAGACTTCTGAAACCTGAAATCCACAACACACAGGTGCATTGCCAGTAAGCTAAAAAAATAAGGCTTTTTGGTTGCTAAAAAGCAGACATTTTGGAGACGCAAAGTTTTCTCTCGCAGTTTTCAGCATCATTATTATGGTGAAAACAGGTCTCTTAATAACACAAACCCTGAGCCCTGTAATTTCACCATTTATTATGTTATTTTCTTTTTTTATTCCCGTATTTCCCCAATTAATTGCCCAGCTGCAAATAGCCACATAGTTCTTTTAAACGCCTGGGGTCTGTACCCATTTTGCGTATTAAACGCCCACCCGAATAACCGCCGGGGCGATTATTTGCATTATATTGAGGTAACCCAAAATAAGGCTATTCACCTTATTTTTGCAGAAGTAAACAGTTAGAGAGCTAGCTAACATTAGGAAAAAGGGTGTACCGTAATCTTAAATCGACCGTCTATAAATATATAGGACGGTAACTGTCATCACAATAACGGCCTGGTGCAGATCTGTGCAAAAATAAATAAAGGCCTGCAGCGAATAGCCGTCTGGTTCTTTTAAACGCCTGGGGTCCAAGTTGATTTTGCGTATTAAACGCCCGGGTGATTAATTGGGGAAATACGGTATTTCTAGATGTACAATTTCAGTCTTATCCTTGGAAAAAGAAGGCATGAGTGAAATATATAGAAGAAAGTTCCGAATGCATTTTTTGCAGAAACATTAACTTGTATTTTACTACACCTTTATTTAAATATATAGCATCTCTCATACAGAGTGCTGCCTGAACTGTTTCATATTATAAAAGAAAACAAGGAACAGGACAGTAGACATATAAAGCCAAGCAAAACAGTAATTGTTCACACAAAAGAATAAAATAGGTAAAAAGAAATAAAATACCATAATAAATATTAAGGGAAACAAGAACAGGAAATTAAAATGACATAAAATAACCTTAATTAAAAGCCAGATTAAATGGGCAAGCCTTTAACCTCCTCTTAGAAAGTACAAAGTGAACGTTCCATTCTGAGACCTAGGGGAAAGTTTTTCCACAGTTTAGGAAAGTAAAAGCATGAAGCAGTTTGACCAGAAGTCATGTAAACAACATCAAGAGCATGCAGGAGGAGAGAAGCCGAGGATCTTAGTGTTCAAACAGCGACCAAAAAAAAAAATGAAAGAAACCTTCGATACAAGAAAATGTTATGTCATGTAATGCTTTTTAAGCAAGCAAAAGCAGGTTAAAATCACTTCTGAAGGGTGCAGGTTGCTGGCGTAGTGTTGCTGGTAACAGGGCAAAGTCCTCACATCTCTTTCGTTTTTGTTAAAATTCTGGTCCGTAGTTTCATAATAATTCTTTTGGTGGACCTATAAACAGAGAATTTGCAGGAGGGCTCCAGCTGGTTTGTTATAAACGCACATATAAGCATGTCTGCATCTTTGTTGCTTGGAGAAAGGTCTCACTTTGGCTAAATCACTGTGAAACGTGACCAATTGTGAAATCTTGATCCTATACAATTGCGCTGAATCACTCATTACATTATTCAGTGCAAATGTGTTTCACAAAATGGGGGTTAATCACATGAGGTCCCAACATAATTCTAGTCCCATGTGAGTGAGGGCAAGACTGGTGGCAAGTGTAAATAGCTCACTCAAATAAATCCCTTTGGTTTGACATGTCTGCCTTGTTTATGCCTGCTGATTTGTGATGTAACCCGAATTAGGATTTTAGTGAAGGGGCTTGCTTCAAATTACACACACAAAAAAAAAAAAAAATCATGTAGAAATAAAATAAAATCACTGGAAGGAAAGTGCTCTCAAATAATAATAATAATAATAATTCCCTCTATTAACGCAGGCATGCATGTAGATAGCATGAATACACAACAGAAAGATGGAGAGTCATGTCACTTTTTTTGACCGGTATGCTGTGCAATGTGTTCATTTAACACCTTGGCATTTGCTGATTCTAATTTTAAAGCTTTAATTTCCACGGTGGTTTTGTGTCAAATTAAGTGTGAACTGCTGCCTTGCTTTTCTCCCTCGTCTGTTTTGGGGCTCTTTCTCAAATCAATATGTACCGCCACATCTCCATAGACTTTCCGTAACTCACTGGACCCGCTTCAACATGTGACCAGCGGGATTGATTAGTTATCATATTTTCCATGGGTTGGTCAGGGGGAAAAGGAGAAAAAAGTGATTACCCAGGCAGTGCACTGGGACAAGAATAGAAATTCACCGCATGGAACGGAGTTTGTCTACAAAGCAGATAGTTCTTTACGTTTCTATTTGTTTTGCAGCTCATTGCCCCTCAGGTCATGTTCTCAGTGCGCCTCCATCACTCAGTGTTTGATATTTTTGTCAATAAATCAGCGCAAAGCACCCTGTGTCAGACATGCTCTCTGGGTCTCAGCTCAGGCCGAGTGAATACATATTTATTCTTAGGAGCCAAAATGAAATTGTTTGATTTCTGAGCTGGCTGCTCACAGCGTTTCTGTTTGATTTGCTGAAACCAAAGGTCACAGCAACGAAGCATTATCTGCCTCATTTATGCATATGCTTACATGCTTTCCAACTTGTCTGTTTGGAATCAACACACCAAAATAAGCACACCGTTTATGGAATAGGGAGCACTATCAATAGCACCTCTGTATTTTCTGCATGTGTGTGTATATGTGTGTGTGTGTGCTTAGTATTTTAATCATTATGTATCTCTCAAGCACTGTCTCTCAGCCTTTCTCTCCACTGAGACCATCCTAATGTTAGGTGGCTCCATATGCACATTGCCAGTTTATTACTTTTCAGAAATGGCTTATGGTGTGTTGATAGTATCTCCACATGTTGTAGAGCGATAAGGCTGCAGGTGAAGATTCCATTCAAATTGCCTCTCTCCAGTGTTGCTCCTCTTCCTATCGCTGCCCTGCCTGGCCCTAGTGTATCCAATTAATATATGCATTTAAACTATTGTGCTGTCAATACCACGCTGACCCTACAGCAAATCTGTTCTGCTTGAACTAAGATAATTGTTATCTTCTGAGGCGTGCAAATGGGCTTTTAGAATAGATTCTGAAGCCTTCGTTCAAAATGGAAAGGAAAAAAAGAAAAAAAAATGTAAAAAGTTCAAATGGCTTAAAAAAATTAGACTGTATTTAAGGAAGCGGTTAATTTGATCCTTATCCTCATTTCTCCTGCGAGTGAACGAACAAAAGGGTGTGTGATCGATAACCGAACGAGTGAAATGAAGTCATGAGGGGTTGTGTCAGTTTTCTCAATCTCCTCAGACAGACTATCATGGAGGACGGGACTCTACGGATCGCCAATATCAGCAAGTCGGACGGGGGCAGGTATACGTGTGTGGCCAGAAACCCTTTTGGAACGTCAAGCAGCACGGGGACTCTGGTGGTGAAAGGTGCTTTTCTGTCCACAGGTTTTTACTACCTTTAAAGCAGGGAGTTTAAACCTTTATTAAGGAAAAAAAATACCAACTCAAGCATGAAATTGATAATGAAATATATAGCCATTTTATGTTCCTGCCGGTCTGACAGAAGTATAAGTCATCCATGGTTTTGTCAGCTGTGAGTTATTGTTCACATAGCAGAGTGGGGCAAACTGCTGGCATCTATAGTAACGAGTGAAGAATATTTTGTCTCCAACATTTAATCTAAAAAGAGCTGCTGTAGCATTTTTGGATTTGGATGTTTAAATAACTGGTGATTATAACGAGAGAGTTCATTTTTTTTTTTTTTTTTTACGTTGACACTGTGATTGCAGTGTGTTTAATTATTCATTACTGCGTTGTGGGAGGCATTCGCTTCCCAAGTGAAGTTATTCAAGGTCACTTCATTAGACTGATAGAGCAGAGTCTGTCTCAATATTCTAGGCAAATTAAGCTTTATTACTTTCTTCATTTGCCTTTTTTTCATATGGATACAGTGCCACATACAATGACAAAGGATTTATCTCTTTCTTCTCCGACCAGAGCCGACCAGAATCACAGTTCCTCCACTGAGTTTGGACGCCACAGTCGGACAGAGCATTGTGTTGCCATGTGAGGTGTCAAGCGATTCCTCCCTGAATCCTGCCTTCAAGTGGTTTTTTAATGGCAAACCCATCGATTTCACCAAGCAGGACCATTTTGAGATGATTGGAGGGGTATGTATACAAAAGTTCAGGACATGGAACTCAATTACTGCTTTGAGATTTCAAGCAAATGCTGAGAAAATCATCGCCAAACAAAAGTATTAGGGTTTGTGACCGATGTGGGTTTGTGAAGGCTGATACTGAAACTGATAGTTTTGCGTTGAAGCCGCTGAGAGACAATATTGAGTGCCAGTTTTCTGTCGCTTTACATTTGGCCAGATCCATACAGACAAAGACAAGGATTCAGTCTCTCTCCTCAAATTCCCACAAAGCCTCTGAAACATAAAACTGCCCTTTTAAACTGAAAATCTTTTAGAGTTAGCTTCTGTTTTAAGGCAGGGAGACTCACTGCATCTTATTCAGTTGTGAGGAACCTCTAGGATAACTTACTGCCTGTACTGCCTTTAAATGAAAAATGTATTCACAAAAAAATGAGCTATTACTGTAAATGAACAAGTGTGTAGCTGGGGTCAGAGTGAAAGCTCTCTGATACTGGCAGTGGGCAATATTGACTGGCCAATATTTGATTTTAATATTTCATAATAGGTCCATACTGGTCCAATGTATCAGTCAGACCTTAAATATATGTATATTTTTTTCATTCATGCAGGTATCTAAATCCATTTTGATTCGTATAAAATTGCACTTGAAGCTCATTTAGGTATGGAGGATCAGCTTTAAAAATGGTCTGCTCCACAGGAAATTGCAATTGCAAAGCATCGCAAGTCTTGGTCATTCACTCATTTATTCCAACCTTTATTTAAGCCCCGAAAATCACTGAAGTTCCCCTCATTTCCAATCATGTTGAGATACAGAAAAATATAATCTGATGTGTTTAGTGCATGAAAAACGAAAACTATTTTCCATGTTCAGGATAAACCCGCGGGTCTTGAAGCAGAAGATTCTTAGTAGAGTGAGTTTGGCAGGTCCTGTGGTCCAGTCCAGTATAGATGTTACACAGGCTGGTGAATGTTCAATAAGGGATTTATGGATCAAGCCTCTGTGCTAGACAGGACCAACCAACTCCGAGCTACAGAATGTACAAAATAATCATAAATATGGATGAAACTGTTACAGATCAATAGAATATCATGGGAAGATGGCATTTGCCTGTAGGCCTTGTGCTAGAAAGCATGCACAGTATATACAAGCATACCAGCAGATGTTACCATGTTCAGTTTCTTAAGGGAAATATGTAGACAGGGATGAGGGATGAAATTTCCCCAGCCAGGAGGTGTTCTTACTGTATGAGTAAATCAATCAGCGGCTTCCCAAACAAAGGAGCACAAATCTCTCTGATTACAGGATTTATGCTCCCTCTGCTTGAGTACATAAGGCCCGGGAAAGTAGCTCGTACAATACTGACATTATCACAGCGAGCGTCGTCACGACAAGCTCTTAAACTTCAGGAAACCATTGATTTTACACAAAGGAATTAAAGAGTAGCCCTGGTGTATTTTCAAGGCATTTCACCAAAAAGCTGAAAATCAGAATAATATCCCTGCATGCCTACTATTTTGTGCCAGTTCCTCAAAGTGCCTAATCACTGGAAATTTCCTATTAATTTAAGTGTATCTTCATCATTAGGGTTCTGCAGGGGACCTAATGGTGAGGAACATACAGCTGAAGCATTCTGGGAAATATGTGTGTATGGTACACACTGCGGTTGACACGGTTTCAGCAGCAGCAGACCTGACTGTTCGAGGTACGCCCTTCCTCTTTACTGCATGTTGCATTTTGCAGCACTCTTGTACGGGAATTTTCAGTTTCTTTTTTATTTTTTTTTTCTTGCGTTTCATGAGATTATGACGCACGCATCTTAACAGCATCTTCAAAAAGTAAGTTCTAAAAAAAAAACCTTGCTTTAATGTATGTTCAGATTGACAGCCATGAACTTTTGAAATCACAGAATTATGTTTTAAAGCATCTCATGATCATCACATTTACTGCTGGAGTTACAGGTAAATCATCCTGAAAGCCTCAGAGACGATCCAAGAGATCAGACACGAGCTTCATGCACGACTTAAAAACTTTCTCTAACACGACTGATGTTTCAGCGTCATAAACTGTGAGGAAGACATCTTTGATGTTGAAACCTCAGTACTATAAGTCATTTAATATGCATACATGAAGTAGGTAGGTGTGCTCAGCATCAGTGATTTCAAGTTTACCTAACCCTCCTGCTACCTTCAAATTTACTAACATCTTTTATCAACTGCGGTTAAGTTGACTCCGGCAATTTAAACTTCCAGAAAATCATTATAAAAATAATTGTTACCCAGGTTTGTGTATCAAGTACTTTATTATTATATAGTTTTATTGACTATATAGTAAATTAATTGGATCTCACACTACTACAGGTATGGCTATGTTAGGTGAGGGCCCTAAAGCAGAGACAAGTTTTTTTACAGATTATAAATGTTTCAGGTTTACCACTTGTCCACACTAAATTAGGAAAAGTCATAAAATTATGAAACCAAAAAAAAAAAAATGTTAATCATGTATTTTGAGATGCTGTATCATGCATTTAGAGGTTTACCTGCTGACAAGTTTACAACAAACAGCGTGATACCTTCTGGCTTAACTGACTTGATTTCTTGGATAGTCTCATACTGTAAGTGTCCCAGGTGATTTACTTGCACTACAGCATCTTGGACTAGCAGCACCCTCTGTAGTTCAGCAGGCACTAATCAGCAGTGTTGGCAGAAAAAAAAAAAGGTAATTAATTACTCGTATTATGTATTACTGTGAAAACTTAATTAGCTTGACTGTGTTGCGTGATACAATCAAAGTAGCGGGAATATCTGCAGTCAGAGAAAATCAACTTTCTTGCAGTTTCTCATGTCCGCTAGCTCATATAACGTCATGTGTGCCAGCGTCGTATGACAATAACGAATCATACTTAATTATGAGTAAAGCTAATCATGGGATGGAGTGGGATGCAATTTTGGGGTAATTCATCTCATATTCAGAGGGTTTTTATTACAAAAGTAACACATTTTTTCATTGGAATGTATTTTTTCTTTAATCAATTTTTTATTGGTAGCATTAATTAAATTGAGAAATTGCGATCTGCAACGCTATTTGTTACTTGGGTAGACTGCATGTTATTACGAGGAATATGGGCTTTTGAAGGCAAATATGAGTGATGCTATTTTTGCATTAAAGCTGGTAATGGGTGATAATTTTGTGCAGCGGCTGGGTATCTTTAAATTTGATCACTTTCGTGTCAAAACGGGGTAAGTATTTGGTGTTTCCCACAGACTTTTCTTAAGGTCAAGTGGAAAAGCCTCTGAAAGTGCATTTAGACCATATGACAGTAAAACTCTCTGCTGAAGCCCATCATAATGAAATTCATTTAGCATTAGCAGATCTTTAAGCCCATGGTGACCTCCCTACTCCCGGCACCACAGCTCCTCCAGTGATATGGAAAACTGCGGGATCCATTACTGCCTTTACATGAAGAACTAATTTTTACAACACATAACTAAATAATTAAATGATTAAATAATCCATGCATAGAAAATTTAATTTCATTGCAGGTTTTACAGAGTGTTTTCATGTAACTGTGGTCAGAAAGTTACCTCTATCAGATCGGCAGTGAACCACATACCTGATTGTTAATAAAAGACAATTATCAGCCTGATATATCAGCAAACCAATACAATATATCATCTAACCCAACTCATTACTGCCAAGCTCCGCTAATCAGTGCATTAATTTGGCCCTTATTCCCAACAGGGTCCATTATATCCTCACCAACCTTCATTTTAGGTATCGTTAGCTGCATTATGAAGCACTAAACATTATGTGGTTTGAGTCTGCCAGCAATCAACCAAGCTAACCTTGATTGATTGCATTTGTTTCAGCTGCTATTGCACAACGAAACTGCTGAAGGTGTCTGTCCTTGTTTCCCGGTGTGACAGGGCCCCCGGGTGCCCCAGAGGGCCTGGTTGTGAGTGAGATTACTGATACCACCGTCACGCTGTCCTGGAGCTCTGGACCCGATAACCATAGCCCTGTCACCATGTACACGGTGCAGGCCAGGACGCCCTTCTCCATTGGCTGGCAGACTGTCAGAACAGGTAGCACACCAGCACCACCACCAACACCAGTATCAACACTTACTGGTGACTGTAACTTGCTGTGGCACTTAGTCATTACAGCACAAAGCACTTTGAATTGCCTCTGTGTATGAAATGTGCTATATAAATAAAGCTGCCTTGCGTTGCCTTGCCACAAGTAATGTAGTGCAAGATTACTATGACAATATGTGTTTGGGGAGTGATGTAAGAAGTCTGTACAGCTATAAACATCAATTTAAAGCTGCTGTAGGCAATGAATGTGACAGATTTTGGTTAAAATCTGAACGGCAACAACTGCTGAACGTAAGTCCTGCCACACACAACCATGACAGGTGCTGCGAACGCGCAGAGGAAGATTCGAGGAAGGTGATTTGATTTGAACGCTGAAAAGTGGGCGTGAATCTTAGCTCTGTGCTGCTGAAGTAGGAAATAGATTGACAGGTGGATGTCATGATATTTTATTGAAACTGGTTGGATCATGCCTACAGTACATGAGCACGCATAATTTTGTTTTACAGGAAGAAAAAAAAAATTGTAATTTGGAGCATATCATTAAATAGATGTACAATATGACCAGGGATGTGATAAAAAGGGTTTAAAAAAAAAAAAAAAAAAGCATTTTTCATTTCATCTTGACTTTCATGAACAAAATGGCAGACACACAAGATAGTGGATTGTGTAGAGGACAGGGGACAGGACTATTTCAGACACAGCCTTAGAGTGCAAAGGGTGCAAGGAGTCATTATTCTGTTGCTATGCAGCCACCTAATTATCATTAGCTAGCTAACCTGAAGAAGCAAGTAGAATAACACTGCTGAAAATTAAATTACAAAAAAAAAAAAAAAAAAAGAGAGAGAGAGAGCCCATTTTAAAATGGAGGATATAGCCTGGCAAAAAGTTTATGTCACTAACCAGGAATCTGTGAAAGGGCGGCTTACTTCCCTCCGGCGCTGCTATTTTTATTTTTATTTTTTTAAATGTTTTTTTTTTTTTTTTCCTCTGTCTGATACTGGCAAAACTCAACCACCCACCCACCCACCCCCCTCCGAAAAAAACACACAAATTCCACACGTGCCACATTCAAATGCAGGCCACATACTATAGTTTGGAGGAGATGAACGCTTGCTATGACCGAGCCATTGAAAGTGAATAAAAAAAAGCACAGACACATTCAAAACACACACACATACACACACACAGTCTGTGTGATCCTGGCCTTGGGACTGAGGATTCAGTGAAAAGTCTTTTTTGCTGTAAGCCTGAAGCAATTGCACCTACCTCTGACCTCACCTTTTTTTTATTGTTGTTTAGTTTTTTGTTTTTAGAGCACAATTTTATTTGAGACAGACTTTGATTTAAAACATGACACGCAGTTCAGAGATATTTTCAGCTCAATGGCATTAACTGAATCAGGATTATTTGACAAATTATTCATTCCATTTATGTGCAAAGTCTCATGGTGGCACGCAGACATCGATTTGCAATATCTACAATCAGTGCAGGTGCAAACATAGTAACACAGAAGAAGAAAACATGTTTTATGGTGGCCTTGTTGCACCAGAAGTTAACTGAGCATAGTGTTTTATTCAGATTTTTTTTAATAAATAGTGTCACCTTTTGAGTTTGGTGTTCTGTTTCTTTTGAAATGCTTCTATGTTGGTATTTTAGAGAAAAAAGTGAACTGTACTACAACAAAATATAATGTATCTCACTTCTAAATTCTTTAATCCTAGTTCCTGATTCTGTGCCTGGACAGATGTTGCATGCAACGGTGAAAGATTTGAACCCCTGGGTGGATTATGAATTCAGGGTGCTGGCAATCAACAGTGTTGGTGTAGGAGAACCCAGCACGCCATCAAAACAGATTCGAACCAAAGCAGCAGGTACCCTCTCTGTTCTTTGTTTCCCCTCATGACAAATCAATCAGTCCCACTTAGGAAATGTAATTAAACCGTCTGATTAGTTTCACTTTCACTCAGTGCTTACTGTGATGCCACAGACTATTTAAAATATGTTTTCAGTTTTCACGCCAATCAATTGATTACTGTGCATTTCTGATTACCAACCAACTTAACGAGGACTACACCTACTTCACTCGCCTGACTCGCTCACGGACAGATGTTAATGATTTACCGAGAAATGACAGGAGAGCCACTGTGTGTTCGTTTATCCATCTATTTAGATGACAGGCTTTATGAAGCCGTGTCCTCACAGCCTATTATTTCACCTTGTCACATGGAAATCACAAGTTCAAGTGGAATTATTTATTGAAAGTAAGGATATGCATGGCACCACTCTGGGACTTCAGCCATGATTAATTGATGATGGCATCAACAGAAAACATGTGAAACATCCACGCATGCCATGAGCAAATGGCATTAAAGAGTCTATTTTGAGTGGATTAGCTGAGTAATTCCATCCTACTGGTTGAATCACAGGGGGACACATTTCCTGTTGTGCTTCACACATGGAGGCAGCATACTGCACGCAGCTATTAACAGCTAGTTCACATGGCTGGTCATGGCACTGTCAACCCAATCCTCTGCTGCGCGATTACCCTGTTTTGTGTACAGAAGTATCTCTACAGAGCGCCTGTGATCACCTTATTCAAAGCCGCCTGCTTCGACAGAATCCTTTGCACCTGCCTCAGACGTTACAGTCCAGCCCAACTGATGATTAAATTTCCCTTCTTGTCCGTCCAGCTCCTGAGGTCGCACCGGTTAACGTGAGCGGCGGCGGAGGAAGTCAAGGAGAACTTGTTATCATATGGGAGGTAAGAGGATCATGGACATATTTGAGTGGGCATTCATTGTGACAGACCATTTTCCAATTCTTTTGACAAGAATGGGCTTTTGGCAGAATTATCTGCAGGGATATGGCTTCAGTTAAATGGGTTTTAATTAAAGACAGAGCTGCCCTGATTTGCTGCCTGCTGACTCCCCTCATTGTGTAAATCTAAATGAAGATGCAGGGGTGGTGCGTATTTTTTTTTGTGTGCTTAAATCTGAAGTTTTATGGCAGTTTTACCACATTTTTGGATGTGATCCAGCACGCACAAAGATGCCCCATCAGAACACTATTCTAGACTTAAACCTCCAGTTCTCCGTCTCCTTAGTTCACACAAAGTGCTGTTGACTTGACAGTTATCTGAGACGAGAAAGGCATAACCTGTCTGTCGCTATCCTAGCCAGTTCCAGAGGAGCAGCAGAACGGAGAGGACTTTGGCTATGTTGTGGCTTTCCGCCCACTTGGCAGCAGCACCTGGATCCAGACAGTGTTGGCATCACCTGATGCATCCAGATATATTTACAGAAATGACAGCATCGCACCACTGTCCCAGTTTGAAGTGAAAGTGGGCGTCTACAACAGCATCGGTGAAGGGCCTTTCAGCCACATTGTCAGAGTGTTTTCTGCAGAGGAAGGTGAGCGTCTTCACACTATATAATGTAATAAATTACAAGTATTATTTTAAGGAAATCTATGATTTCAGTGCTGTATTCATAATTCATGATCAATCCTGTTTAGAGCCCTCCAAAGCTCCATCAAGAGTGTGGGCCCGCACTGTCTCAGCCACTGAGATTGAGGTGTACTGGGAACCAATTCCCTCTGGGTCCAGTAGTGGGAAGATCATTGCATATGAGGTATGAAAAAGAAAAAAAAAAAAAACTTAAAATAATAAAATAATAACGCTGGCAGGAAAATTCAAACAATGGAGCAGACATTAATCCCAGGATGATTGACAGTACAATAAGCTGGCGTTCGTTTGAATATAACAGCCGCTGGTGACAATGTGGAAATATTTCTACACTAAAAAAAAAAAAAAAAAAAGAAAAGAAAAAGGCTCGTGTTAGAGCGGCAGATTTTTCACAGGCTAATCTAAAGGATGAAGAGGTCTGTTCACAGCTGTTCCTGTCTCCAAAGGAGCCAAATACGCGAGGCTGCCTGAGTGTTACTCTACTTATAAAAAAAAAAAAAAAAAAAAAGCTACCAAGTGTGAACATCATACATCACTATGCTCCACAACAAACACTCCTGTGGGATTTAGATGTGAAAAACCTGGAGGAGAAGAACATTCTCTCCAGAATATTTTACATAGTATAGAAAATCTTTGACCTCTTAGACGAATGACAGTTTTATTGATTTGAAAAGGTGAAATATCTGGGGAAATACTTGTGTGTTAGAATGCTGATGTTTGTGTTTGCACCACTAATTTGAAGAATATAATTTCAGAGGATTCAGAGGAACCTGAGTAAAGAATATGCCTTACAGACAACAATGCATTTTCTCCCTCAATTAATAAAAATGGCAGCAATGGCAGCATAATGAACTTTGATCAGCTTTTCTCAAAGAGTCTTGTGTAAAAGACAGCAAGCGCTGGAAGCAGACCTGCAATTGTTGCTTCGGCTGGAAGAGTACCATTAATACATGTTTTAGGCTTTCAAACTGTATTCGAGCAGCCCCTTTACTCCATTAAAAATCAGAGGTAAATGCACCAAAAACACAATGAAGAAATGTGATTACACAACACCCCTCAGGAGTTCATTAATCCAAAAGTGAAAAGGAAATACAGTTAACAAACCACACATAATTAATATGTAAAGTGAAATAAACTACCACTTAAATGTTTCTGGCAAATAGTGACAATAATTTAGACCTGCTATGAACAACAGCAGTGCATTAGTAATATGATTACCACTGCATCTGATGTTAACACTAAAACGTGCAGGATCATATGATTCATAAGGCGAGTTTTGAAATCAGAGAGGTGGTGGATAACAGCTTCACAACTTCCCTCGAGCCTGCGAGAGTTGTGAGATTCTTCAATTTTGTATTAACTGCAACAGGCAGGTGATGTACTACGTTTGTCATTTTGCAAAGGAAAGACCGTCAGCAGATAGGTAGCTAGTAAGACGAAAATGCAGATGATGCAGATAATGAGTACAAGAGGCTCAGGTACTCCATCTCCCTACACCAGAGGGCAAACAGCATATGTTTCAAAATGCCATGCATTGTTAAAAAAGTAATTTGTTATGTTTTTAATTTTGTCTTGATCTTTGCCGCTCAGCTCTCATCACTGTGGTGTTTTTGCACTGAACTTTGCAAAGATCATTTGTTAGTCAGAGACGCCGTAACAGTGATGTCTTTCTTTTGTATTTTCCGTTTTTGAGGTGAGTTTCTGTAGTAAATGACATGTTTAGAACTGCAAATGCCAAAGCTTTCATTACCTGGGTATAGGTTGAGTCGCTATTGTGCTATATCAATTATCAATGTCACAGTCACCAAACAGAAATATACTGCATTTATTTGAAAATGTCACAAATTAACACTTTAAAGGACAGTCTGTGTGGCGTCTAAACACTGACCAGCTAAAAAGTTTTTGAGTTTTGACTGGCTTCAGTTGGTTGCACCTCAGTTGCCACCACTTCATGGATTTGAAAGCACTCTCTGTAAAAATACAGGTTCTGAGTTCAATCAACAAAAGCTGTACAAGAGATGTCTGGCAATATGGCTGGAGGTCTGCAGTAACCCTCATGTCTTTGGTCTAGGTTCTCTTTTGGGAGGAGGGATCTCAGGAGAGTGAAGCTGAGAAAGTGAGGGTTGTGGACGCAGCAGCTCTTCTCTCTGGCCTGAAGGGCAGCACAGTCTATCTGATCTCAGTCAGAGCCCAAAACAGCGCTGGATTTGGACCCTCAAGCCCGGCTTTGAATGTCACCACCAAGAAACCACGTGAGTTGACACATAGGCTACCGTATGCCACATTTACCATCATATCAGGACGAGATGATGTTTCCCTGCTACAGCTTGAAGATCTCCACATTTTCAACAGAAATCAGTTTTATCTATGGATTTAAAATCAGCAATAACCAGCTTCTTGATACTTCTTGATACAGTATACTTGATTTTTCTTGGTAGAGGTATAGCCCCAAAATGACAGTTTGGGCCGATATGCTACATATACAGTTAGGTATTTGGACAGTTGAAATGAAGTAATCAAGAAGTGATTGAAGTGCAGATTTTCAGCTTTAATTTAAGGAGTTGAACAGAAATATGGCATTAAGCTTTTAGGAATTACAGCCATTTTTATACATTGTCACCCCATTTTCAGAGGCTGATAACTGAGAGGTGATAACTGGAATTCCTTTCAGTTATATCTTTTGAAATTTGTTGTGCACATTCATGACCACGAGAGGGAAAACGTTCATTTTGGTGACCCCATGGCCTTTCCTTATTTGCTACCGACAGGCCAAACTTTCAGTGTGTGAATGTTAATGTCAGTAAACAGCACAAGAAGGCACTTTGCATTGTCGGGTCAAACAGGAGGACTGAATGATTTAATCATCGGAGGCAGCCATATGTAATACAGTCCAACACTGGCTGGTCAAACTGTTGAACTAGATTATGCACCAAGTTTCAAGGTGTCACTGAGGACCCAGGTTGTTTTGGGAAATCCCCTGCTGTGATTCACTGTTAGCACATCGTGTTGTGTTATTGTGAGGAAGACTGATAATTTGGATTTTTATTACCTCTGACTGGCGGCATCAGTTAGTGCACCGCTATGTTTATCACAAGTTGACACCTTTCCACAGTTTGTGACGCCAAGTGGGAGGTATTTGAGCCCACAAAAAATGCCCGCATGCCCTATTTGTAATTACCACTGGGCGTGACTGTTTTTCCCGGTCAGCAGTTTGTGTTTACAGAGCAGTAAATCCGATATGACATAAACGCAGCATTAGGACCCATGAAGTTTCAGAAGCAATTCCAAAAGTGAGACCAAAACTTACATCCAACCTGACCAAAACTATTCCCACCCATCAATGATATATGAAAATAAATATATATGTATGTAGGACATGGACTGCTTTGCCCCCTTGGATCTGCCTGAGTGTGAACTTTCCATTTCATCCTTATTAGCTAAAACTCACACACGTTAATGAAAAGGTGATTCAAATTATGGACCATGCATTTTCCATTTTTGTTGACCTCTGCTTTTCTGCAGTGCATTCTTGAAGGTTGAAGAGTATGCGTTATGAAGCGCATTCTGCTCTGAGACAGGATGATTAAAGCAAGACTGATGGCAGAGTTAACTTGGAGAATTTCAAGTATTGATGACATTCATTTGTGCACTGACTTGTACAACTTGTGTCTGTATAATTACATATCGTTCAGCTCCAAGTCAACCTCCAGGGAATATCGAGTGGAACTTGACCAACTCCAAGATCTTTCTAAATTGGGAACATGTCAAGGCAATGGAAAATGAGTCTGAGGTGACAGGATACAAGGTGAGTTTGTCAGAGTAATAGCAGAAAATCTAGAGCTGGGGAAACAAATAGAGCCTCAGCAGCTGTCATCTCAATAAATGGCTCTCTCATTGCTGTGGAAAGATAGACCTCAGCACTCCAGTGTCATATTATGGATTGGCCCTGTCTGGCCTTTCAAAATTAAAAGATCTGTTCCAGGTGATAAAATGAAAAGCATCATACCACAGAGGGAATTCAGCTTCCTCCAACCAGTACAACGATGAATCAAATTTCGACCACTTTGCATAGTCCTGGAGAAAAACATTGCTTTTGATGATGCTATTCACGTATTGTTTTCCTTATAATATATATTTTTGTTTTTGTTTCTCTCCGGAGATGTGTAAGCTTGCTCATTTCTGCGGCCACATTTAATGAACAGCCTTTTGTAAAACACTGCTGTAAGGGGCCGTGTGGCGCATGCGAATCAGTCCGGTAATTCAACAAAGGTACTTCTGTGAATTCAAAAAAAAAAAAAAAAAAAAGTTGCTTGTACAATTTTTTTCCTTCTTTTTAAAACTACATTTACTGCTTTGAATTTTGGCTCTGCATGTTGTCTGTTTCTTTTCAGCTGTCCTGAAAGAGAGCGCCTTGATTTCATCATGTGTTTTGATTGAGTTGAAATTACATGACTAAAGGTGTGAAAAGGATGTCTGAAGTCCTCTCTTGATGTGCCTACCTGCTTCCATGCTGAGTGACTGGGACTAACCCAGCACTTCACATGGCATTTGGAATTCATAACCTCCCCTGGAGAGGAACTTTATAAATGTATAATGAAATTTGTGCAACTGTATTTGGCTGCACATACTGCTGAGATTGTTTTTTTGGTTGTTTTTTTGTTTGTTTGTTTTTTTCCCTAAAATGTGGCTCTCCAGTCAGTATCCTGAAGTCACAGTTATCGGCTAGGAATTCATTTCACTGAAGGTTTGTTAATTGACATCTGTTAGGGAAGGGGAATGTGATGTTTGCTTTAAAATGCTCGCCGTGTCTCCACTCCGGCTCCAGGTTGTGTATCGTCAGAACTGGCATGGCAGGACTAGCGTGCTGGAGACCAATAAAACCAGTGTGGAGCTGCAAATCCCTTCTGGAGAGGACTACCTCATCGAGATCAAAGCTCTGACTGACGGGGGCGATGGCAGCAGCAGCGGCCCCATCCGGATACCAAAGATGTCCAGTAAGTTTCCAGTTCCTCTCACCATACAAATAATTACAGTTGGAACAGATCAAAGAAGCACAGGAACGTGCACACATGCGACTGAATACTGACAGACTTTTGCTTTAACAAGTGCTTCAGAATACATAAGTTACAATAACACTGCATCATGCAAATAAGAGATCAAATATATTTTTAAAAGCATGGCTGCACTGAAAAGATCACAATGCAGTTCAGGTAGTTTGTTAATATATTAAGTGTATATTTACTTTTTTTTCCTTCTTCACAGGTCTTAACTCAAAAGGATATGTCAGTCCCAGTCCAAGCAAGATTTGCTGTTTTATGGTTTTTATATTTTCAGTGCTGATTTTGTAGCATACAATGCCCTTAAGCTCTGCATTTTAGAGCAATATATTTTATGAGTCGCTTCTACATGTCGAGATTGTGGAATAAGCAGCTATTTAAGAGCAACATTTCTCAACTACTGGTCTACAACCCAGAACAGATGATGGGACAATTCTGACATTCAGTCAAATGCCCGCAAAGCTGTGGCTGGACTTTTGGTAATAGCCACCAGGACTGTTCTGAATTGTTTTCATGTGTATTTTCAGGACCGTTGCAATCCACCAGGACACATGTGTTTGATATACTTGGAAAGATGAATTTGTTATCTTTCATTTGAGCACATTCTCATCTGTGTGCAGTGAACCTGAGATCAGGATCATGTCCCCATTTCTAAGCCCCTTTTTCACCTCTTTTTGCCTCAACTTTTTTTTTTTTTTTTGAGCTTGCTGTGACCTCTGTGAATGTTACACACCCAAATTTCCATCTTTCAGTACTCTCAGAAGTTTATTTAGGTGTAAAGTAATATTGATCCAGTTTGGGAGGTGATTTGGGTCTCAGAATCTAGAAAAATATCATTTTAGTCATCTTCATTTCCTTTTCTCGCCTAATTTTTACATATCAGCCTCAAATTATCCACAGACATAGCCTGATTTGATCAAGGCCTACATGTTGTCATTGCTGATTTTATGCAAGAAACATTTTATATTGTGCTGCTTTTAAACAATTTTGTCAAGAAACATTTTGGTAATATTATGCTGCTTAATTAAATGGGTTATAAAATAGGGACAGGTGCAAGCCAAGTTGGGAATAACTATTCAAGAGCGTTAAACAAAGTTGTTTTGCCTTACAAAGTCCATGCTGTTCTATTCATTTGTCAGCCAGTCTTTAAAAAAATACAGACTGATGATTTGTTTTGCAAAAGGGCAAGCTTATCACAGGTAGGATGTTATTTGCACATCTGTACTTATTTTGTTTGAAAAATTGTATTTTCTGTAACAGTGTGTGGAAAAATGCATTTCTCTGCAATGCTGTATTAACCCTAAAGTGGCAAACGTGTTTTGCAGCCACTAATCACCATCTGGGGTTTGATCAGTTTAAAATGAATGAAAAAAAATATATATGCCCAAGTTTCACTCATATTTTAGACTGGAAAAAAACAAAACAAAAAAAACTGAACTTCATCCAGATTTGTGGCAAAATGTTTATTTATCATTGTACTGATGCTGAATTACTGCAATACTGATCCATTTTAAAGAAACCTGAATTCTTATAATGATTAGTTTGATCAAGGAACACAGGTGGAATTTGTTGCTGTAGACTTGGTTCATATTTGACCCTGGAAGATATGTCAAATCATATTTATCCCATTACTCCATGAAATAATGATACAAATTTACTGAAGACAAATTGATTTACCAAGTCAAGAAATTTTGAAAGGATCAAAGAAATAACCATTGAGTTGTGAATATAAGTGTATATCTGGGATCAGATATGAGCCCAGTTGGTTGCTTGAGGGTTGACAAGCAAGAATATGTTTGGTTAGTGATGTATGTGTGTGTGTGTGTGTGTGTGTGTGTGTGTGTGTGTGTGTGTGTAGGGGTTGGGTGGAGGGTAAGAGGACAAAGGAAGAACACTTCAGCTCGTATTGGAGCTTGGTTCAGTGCAACTAGGACACTACACATTTTAAGTTGAAAAACAAAGCGAGGAAAACAAGTCTCTTAAACCTTTTTCCTCGGTGACTGGGTTAAGTTGGTGTGCCTCAGAGCCGTCACTAAGCTGGCTCGGACCATCCACAAAATGTACAACAACATATGCACCACCATAACCTGCAGCTAATCTCGTCACACAATGGCGACTTGATAAAAGAGGCAAAATTTCCTCGAGAAGTCAGTGTGTAATTTCCCTCCAACATGCATATCCAGTCCAACATTTTGAAATGAAAGCGTTCATTTCATGCCGATGCAACAGTTTGCTGACTGGCTGCAAAGTTTGAGCGACCAAGGCACAGAAAGCCACGGCGCACCATGACCAAATCAGTCCTATGCATCTGATCAGGAAGCTGGAGCATCTGCCTACATTTGTTTAGATAAATGAATATGTAAGTGTGAAGTTGTGTGTACAGGTGTGGACATAATTGCAAAATAGTAAGAGTATCTAATTTGAAGCTTTTCTCAAAATGTGTATATCCTGCATCGGTGAAAGATGTGGTATGGCTCGCTTCGTTTGCAGTTATTGTTGTAAACTTGGTGTGAAGCACAAAGGGTACCAGTGGGTTTAAGGTGTAAAAGAAAAAAAGATCAAAAAGTTATATGCATCATATATGTGTTAAATGAAAGAAATTGATTAAGCCTGTAATGAAATGCTATTGTAGGATTTTATGGCCCCTATTTCTTTGCCATACAGAGCTTTTATTAAGACAAGCTGATGCCTTTTTCTAAATTTTATATAAAATTGCTCATCCGTCATGCCTGTTTGTTAGTGGTTTATGGGATTTTGAAATATTTCTGACTTTATTTTATTTGTGTATTCATTTTATGAATGTTACTGTAAACAATTTGCTGAGTCATTATAGCTGACATGGTACCCACTTCTTTCCAACCTCAATATTTTCTCATGGAAGTCTTTCTGTGTGTCACTCAATCGTAACAAAAACTGTCTCATTTTCTGTTTTGTGGATAGAAATTCTCAAATGTATATTTGTAGTTATGCAAAATCTTCCTCATTTATTTCTGACAAATGTGCTTAAGGTGATTTAATATTTTGTTGCTTTAGTATCTTAATACCATTGTATTAATATGCAAAATATCTCTGTGAGATGACAGCGAGACAATAAATTTCATATTGAAACCTTTCAGTTCATCAGCATAGTTGGGTTTGTTTGACTGAAACACCCACAAGACTGCATTGCTTGGACTTTATTTTTTTCCAAAATTTCAAGATCTTTATGACATTTCTGCTTTATTAAAAAAAGTGCACAGTGCAGAGTGACAATAAGTATAGTTTGGATATGAACCAGTAAATATATTGAGGGCTCCTTAAGTCAGCGTTCCACCAGGATGTGGGACTAATGGTTAGAGAAACCGTCCTGTACCTGACAGGTCCCAGGCAGCTGAAGTAGCAAGACACTGAATCCCTCGCGGCTCCTGTCCTGAGGCTGACCCTGACCTCAGGACTCCCCGTGGAAGGGAGCGGCAAGAAGATGTATTTCCCCACGCTAAGATCAATACAATATCACCAAAATAGTAAACACTTCCAAAAAATGGAGACAGAGAGAAACAGTGTGTGCACGCGTGCATGAGAGAGATAGAGGGAGATCACACGTTTCTTCAATTCATAACGA
Organism: Myripristis murdjan; assembly: GCF_902150065.1. Taxonomy (NCBI): domain Eukaryota; kingdom Metazoa; phylum Chordata; class Actinopteri; order Holocentriformes; family Holocentridae; genus Myripristis; species Myripristis murdjan. The sequence continues at coordinate 29,943,805 of NC_043984.1, forward strand.
AACATGAGATTTTTCCATCTGAGAAGAAATATTGTATAATGCAATCCCAGCAGGTGCTGAAATATGGGTTTGTGAGGAATGTAAAAGCCATTCACCACACAAACAATTAGTAGCCTTCACACTGGTGGTCTAACTGCTGAGCTAAAAATGAAAATCCATCTTTTATCATGCCAATTAACAATTTGAATGATGCCACATCAGATCTTGTAAAATGAAGCTGTTTCTTTTCCACTTCACTGGCTTTTACATAGAGATAATGTATTTCAAATGGAGTGTATGAATGTGTTCCCCCTAAAGGTTATGTTATGGATCTTATGTATGGCAACATGTTGCCAGATTCCTCATAAACACACTGACGAGCTTGAGCAATCAGCCGTCAGGCAGGCAGGCCTCGAGATGTTTTTCTTCTTGTTTTTAAGGCAGGCCTTGTTGAACAAGGAGACTCAAATGCAGAAGTTGGAGCATTCTTAATCTGCAAAGAAGCACCTTGAGCTACTTGGCCTGAAAAATTGGTTCTGTACTGATAAAGCCAGTCTCTGGACTGAGCTGTGTCAGATGCATAATCTTTCAAGTAAACAGGATTATTATTCATAAGTAAACCATCATCTTAGTGAATGCTGTGCAGGTATTTGAAGAGACTGTTGTCTGTCTCACTTTCAGTCTCATAATATTACCCAGTAGTGAGAGCGTTGGAACCTTTCATCAAAGTTATGTATACACCCACAACGTTGATATCAGTAGCGAGGATCCTGGGCTGAGCCAATTAAATATATGATGGATTAGGCAGTTCATCCCCGGCGTTAGTCTTGGAAGATATTATCAGCAGAGATATGACTTTACTTCACAGCTCACTGGAACCTTTCTGATCTTGGCTCATAATCACTATGTCAGAAAGAAATTGACTTACTGTAAATATGTTCAACACTGCAGTATATACAGCTAAGACTTTGGCAAGATACAAACATTACAAGTTGTGCATTCACAGGAAGAAACTGAAAAACATCTAAGTATCCATGATATTAACCAAACAGCCTCAGGCAAGTGGCTTGATGTGTTGGAGCAAATCCAGACCCTGGCTTGACATTTTGGAGAAATAAGAAATATGCTAAATTGGTCCAGGGCAATTCCTGACCAGTCAAATTTCAGGTTGCTTCTTAAGCACCTACAAGAGCTGAATGTTAAAAAAATGGCCACATCCAGAGGAGACTAATGGGCCTTCACCAGTTTCAAGGTGTCCTCACACCATCAGTCACCATTATCGATGGACGGCCCCTGTAAACCCAACATACCCCTCAGTCCCAACCTCTGAGGGTGATTAAATTAGAAAGAACAAAAACAAGTACACCTCTTGCTCTCTCTCTCTCTCTCTCTCTTTCTACTCTAACACAAAAAAATAAACTTCAGTGTGTTGTCCTCCCAAGATAAATTAGGATAAAAGATAGCATTCCAACAAGACTAATAAAATAAAACAAAGGTCATATTTTGATCTTTTCATGGTCATTTATTTTCAGTGACAAACATGCTGACGCATTTTAGCATAAAGCCTTCTTCGGGGTGTGTATGTGTGTGTGTGTGTGTGTGTGTGTGTGTGTAGCATCAGTAAACTTGCTGCTTTTAAAGACACATCTTACAGTCAGCAAGCGCGCCAACACCTGTGAGAGCAGGAGGCAAAATGCACTCAAGACCAACAAGTTCACAGGATGTTTTCAAGATCACACCACACCAGAATGACAAAGAGCATCATAAATAAATAACATGACTCATATCACGTAAAATGAAATGACTCATACACTTTTGTATATCCATTAAATAAATGGATGGATATAAACATGTACTCCTGGAGCCAAATGTCAGCCACTACGGAGACATTTCAATCTCAGCAACGTTAAACACTCAAACCTCACTTAGTTTTATTTTACACAGAATTTACTGATAAATTCTCTGAAAATTCATTTTTTCCCATAATAAAAATTTGACATATGTTTAGTTTCAGTATTGGTATGAGCCTGCTGTTGACATCTTAACTACAGATTATATTTATAGGACTTACATTATACTTACTTTAGGACTTTTTTCTGCTATTTTTGAAGTTTACCTCATCTGCAGATGAACGATTATGAGCTTACATTCACACAGGGCAGCTCATGCTGCATTCATGGGACCTCGGACGTCAGACTATCATTTATAAGATTTTGACATGGCATTTAAGGTGTCAGCTCAATAAAAACCGATGCTGTCTTCCTTGGTATACATACACCTTGGAGGAAAATTCACTTTCAGCTTTTTGAGAGCATTTATTTCCTTCAAGGTTACACCATGAACATAATCTTAGTGCAGGTTGGAAATTTACAAGACGGATATTTCAAGGTCCAGGTTCCCATGAATGCAGCGAGGTGTCTCGCATCCAGACACATGGTGTCCCAAGTGAGCGTCCGCTCCCTTCAAAGGTCGCATGTCAAGACTGTGGACGACATAGTTTCAACAAGGCTGTCCAAATCCAAAGTGTCCTCTCAATGCAGCCCAGCAAAATTTGGGGGAAATAACAGCTGTGTCCTTGGTTGTCCTCTGTATACCAAGATGCATTTCGCTCAGCTATCATTTTATAAAGCTACAGCGCCTGCAAGTGAAATGCAGAGTGAAAACTACCTACAGTTGCAATGCAAAGGTAAGTGTAGGGTGTTTGCAGTGTTTCTCATTTTAATCTAGACTGCAAAATTAAAAAAAAAAAAAAAAAAAAAATGAAACCATAACTTCACCTTATATTTTCATTTGCCATGCAAAGCTAGCATCACTAAAATTTAAGTAAAGCAAGGATTATAATGGTGATTTCATATCTTTGGAATTTCAGCTACATCTATTTTTTAACACCAGCGGATGCTTGCTCTAGAATAGTAGTGACGATTTGATCTCGAAAAAGGTGCGGCAAAGTTGGGATCTGGATTTTGCTGCTCAAAATCATGTTGCTTGCTTGTCTATATCCACGTCTTTCATATTGGAGCAGCGTATCCACGGTCAGTGTTGTAATGTAACCAAGTACAAATACTTCATTACTGTAGTTAGGTAGAATTTTCACATATCTGTACTTTACTTCGTTATTTATATTTCTGACAACTTTTACGGTCACTCCACTACATTTCCGAAATAAAATGTGTACTTTTACTCTTTGTTACTCGTTACTACAAAATAAAAGTTGAGTTGGTGACGTAATATCTGTTTGTTATCGTTTCAACCGCGGCCGCCAAGTGCGAAGAAGATGCTCCGCCACAAGACGCAGTGGGTTACCCGGCCGCTCATACACTATATTACCAAAAGTATTCGCTCACCCATTCAAATGATCAGAATCAGGTGTCCTAATCACTTGGCCTGGCCACAGGTGTATAAAATCAAGCACTCAGGCATACAGACTGTGAAACAAGACATTTGTGAAAGAATGGGCCGCTCTCAGGAGCTCAGTGAATTCCAGCGTGGAACTGTCATAGGATGCCACCTGTGCAACAAATCCAGTCGTGAAATTTCCTCGCTCCTAAATATTCCACAGTCAACTGTCAGCTCTATTATAACAAAATGGAAGCGTTTGGGAACAACAGCAACTCAGCCACGAAGTGGTAGGCCACGTAAAGTGACGGAGAGGGGTCAGCGGATGCTGAAGCGCATAGTGCAAAGAGGTCGCCGACTTTCTGCACAGTCAATTGCTACAGAGCTACAAACTTCATGTGACCTTCAGATTAGCCCAAGTACAGTACGCAGAGAGCTTCATGGAATGGGTTTCCATGGCCGAGCAGCTGCAGCCAAGCCACACATCACCAAGTGCAATGCAAAGCGTCGGATGCAATGGTGTAAAGCACGCCGCCACTGGCCTCTAGAGCAGTGGAGACGCGTTCTCTGGAGTGATGAATCACGCTTTTCCATCTGGCAATCTGATGGACGAGTCTGGGTTTGGAGGTTGCCAGGAGAACGGTACATTTCAGACTGCATTGTGCCGACTGTGAAATTTGGTGGAGGAGGAATTATGGTGTGGGGTTGTTTTTCAGGAGCTGGGCTTGGCCCCTTAGTTCCAGTGAAAGGAACTTTGAATGCTTCAGGATACCAAAACATTTTGGACAATTCCATGCTCCCAACCTTGTGGGAACAGTTTGGAGCGGGCCCCTTCCTCTTCCAACATGACTGTGCACCAGTGCACAAAGCAAGGTCCATAAAGACATGGATGACAGAGTCTGGTGTGGATGAACTTGACTGGCCTGCACAGAGTCCTGACCTGAACCCGATAGAACACCTTTGGGATGAATTAGAGCGGAGACTGAGAGCCAGGCCTTCTCGACCAACATCAGTGTGTGACCTCACCAATGCGCTTTTGGAAGAATGGTCAAAAATTCCTATAAACACTCTCCTCAACCTTGTGGACAGTCTTCCCAGAAGAGTTGAAGCTGTAATAGCTGCAAAAGGTGGACCGACATCATATTGAACTCTATGGGTTAGGAATGGGATGGCACTTCAGTTCATAGTATGAGTAAAGGCAGGTGAGCGAATACTTTTGGTAATATAGTGTATATGAATACCCACAGGCTTTCTAAGTTGTTTTCGGCAGCATCTTTGTGATTTTCTGTGCATTTGTTGAAAAACAGGATGACATATTTTAGGCCATTTTCGTCGTTGCGAATGCTGAAGAGTCGGGCTTTAATTTGCGGTTTCCCTCGTTCGCCCTGCGTCCCATATGAAGCTGCGCGTCATACCAGACTTTACAGACCCCCCAAGGTGTGTCTGAACTTCGTGCGTGAAAGTGCTTCATCTTCTGGCAGTCTGTTATGGCTTGGTGGTGGGAAGATTTGTCACGTCCTTCTCGGCGGAGTTTCTTTACCACACCGGCGAAAACATTGTTGCTGGTGGTGAATTCAACGTCTTTTAACAGACACCAAGCAGCTCCTCAAACCACTCATCCAGGCTCAGGCCACCCAGCAAATCAAAATTCACTACAAAGTCTGACATTTTGTTTACAAAAGTCTTGAAACAAATGTGACCTAATGAGTAAGTTGAGCGCAGAGTAGTTGGTTGCTAGGCAACGCTATGTCCGTTTACACTGGTGCAGGGATATTTTGTGCTGTGCCACTGATTTTACAACGGCATGGAACGCGGCTCAGCCAATCACATTTAAGGATGGGAAGCACCGGTTTTATAATTTCAAATAATAACTCGCTCTCATGACAGTTGTTGCCAGTTGTCAAGTTCAGTTTGTCCAAACAGGGAGGCTGAGAGACAGAGAGAGCTGTTGATGGTGACAGAAGTTTAACGGTAATGTTAAAAAGCTGAAGCTTTTTTTCTCCTGTACCCAGGTTGCTTTTACTGTAAGGAAGCCACAATAAATTCATTATCAAAATTCTAACCGCTCACTTTGTTTAAATACTTTTACTTCTAATACTTAAGTACAGAAAATATCAGAAAATTACTTTTGATACTTAAGTACAGTAAATGTCAGGTAGCCTACTTTAAGACTTTTACTCAAGTAATTTTCTAAAATGTGACTTTAACTTCTACCAACGTCATTTTCTGGTAAGATACTTGTACTTTTACTCAAGTATCGCTTTCAAATACTTTATACAAGACTGTCCATGGTGAAGCTCTCGTTCACATGCCAGGGAAGGCCTTTACACTCACATGGGGCAGAAAAATACAACTAGATGGGTAAGAATCTGAACTATCACTTTAGATGCTTAAATTACCATTGTGTTACACCACCCTTAACTCATTTTTATGTACTTGCTCTTATACTTTCTACTTTCGTTGTTATGGCTTCATGGCTAATCGGTGTACCTGTACCTGTACTGATAAAACTTGCCACAGCAGTCATATTTGCACATACCATAGGCCTAATCCATATACCACTTTGTTTGTCAGGTCATTTTAAAAATGAAAACTTGATAAGGCTAATGACTGTAAAGAGATTCAGCAGCTAACATCAATAAAGTCTTGCAAGAGTCATTCCCACTTTACAAAACTGCTGCACAATCTCCTTTGACTTTAAGCTGGCTGTTCTGGTAGTGCAAAACTCAGACTTAAATATGTAAAGCAATTGGAAGAACCAGAGCTTGACTCACGGCTTGTAGCTAATCCTTTATTCATGGAAATCTCTCGGGAACGGTATCATTCAAGGAATGGCTTTTTTACCTTTGCTAGGCTCGTGCATGTCATGTTTCTTTAAAACCAACTCTGCTCATTATCATCACATGACACCTCATGGGGTGGTCCTGCAACTTCTCAGGTCACCTGATAAGCACATGGTGATCTATAATGAACCAAACGCAGAGCTTTTTTTTTTTTTTTTTTTTTTTTTCTTATTCAAACTACTATGGTTACATCCACATCATACGTACGCTGCAAAGCAAAGTTAGAATATGGGGTTGGGGGGAGAGATGTTCCTACACTCAGTGTGAAAATATAATATGTTGTTCATATTGAAGTTGAGTTGGGGGGTGTGGGGGAAACTGACAATATTTTCTAGTGTTGTCGAGGTGTAGGCTGCTAGATATGTCAGAAAGTGACAGTGTGTGGACCTGAGCTGAGCTCTAAAGTAGGGATAAAGTGGTGTGATGGACAGAAGATTGGCTGAGAATTAAAAAGACCATGAGCCCTCTCCAAGCACCACGGGACAGCTGACAGGCAGCCTGTAGAGCTCTCCTCCCAGGTTCACGGGGAAAATGCTCTCTGTGGAAGACCACTGCTGAAGGCTTGGACTGACAAACACTGCCGTCATAGCTCCCATTATTCATGGTGGTGTGTGGATGAGCCCAGCGCGCCTTTGGAGAACCTTCCCACTTCACTGGCTGTGCTAGTATAAGGCTTTGTTGTGTTTCACCTCTATGCAATTGTCAAAAATTCATTAGAAGCACTGCAGTCCTTAAAATTAAATGCATTGGATTACACATTAAATGCTCATCAATCCCAAATCAGGGAAAAACACCTTTTTCCCCAAAGGATTTTTTGTGTACAAAGTTGGCATTACATATTATAGGGACCTACTGTAAATAAAAGGTTTCAGAAATTTTGCCAGTTCATCACACTGAAATAAATATCTTCTCGTTATTAATATCTTTGCCATTTCACATCACATTTTAGAGTCACCTCAACCTACCTTAGACGTACTTTTATGGTCCATAGTTTGGAAGGTACCATCAAAAATTCAAAAAGGTTACTGTCTTTGCTCTGCTGCAGCTTTCCGCTCTCCATACTGCACGTCACACTGAATTTCAATTTACATGTGTAACATTATAGGGGATATTCCTGAGCCAGGACATTTGTCAAGAAAAAAAAAAAAATACTGTACAAGTTAGTACATGGTGGAGTTCTCGCAGTGGCCCAACTGTTGGATCTAAACTAAATTACAGTCTGGCTGCACTGTGTGAAAGAAATAGTCTCTGTAGTGCAAGGCAATTGTTATCTTATTGTTGTTAACTTACACTGATTCTTGGGAATTTGGATAAAACAGCTTTTAATTTTGAAAAAAAAAAAAGTGAGTTAAATTACAAAATCTGAAGGTATATCCTTATAGGCCAAGGTCTTGGCTGTTCAGCAGTGTACTCCTCCTGCAACCTCCTCATTTTGCATTTTTTTCATAAAATAGGCGTTTTTCCAGTTATTAGGCTACTTTGTTTTTGTCAACACCGTCACCGTAATGTTTTTTTGAAAAACATATTTTTGTATTAAAAGAGGCTAATACTTTAATAATTCAACAGCACCAAAGAAACATATTGTAAGCATATTCATTTAAAACAAATATAACTGCCTCTGACGGTGGTGACACTAATCTGACGGTGGTGACAGTGGCCTCATTACAACATACAATTCCAAAATTTATACCACTCAAGTCAATGGCTTCTTGTTTAACAACTTTATTTAACTATTTGGTACAAAAAACAATAACAATCCTGAGCACTGTTAGAAGCATTTTTCAGACTTCAGTCATCACTGTCAGACAGAAAACCTGACGGTGGTGACGTCTGACGGTGGTGACAAAAACCTTCTCTTTCACATGATAAGCAAGAGTTGTTCACATTAGCCAGCTTGTTTTTGCCCTGTTGCTACCTGCATCAGACCTCTTCTTAAAAAGTATACATTTATGCCATAATCTAATCTAATATTTTTATACAAAAGTGACGGTGTTGACATGTTATGGTTGTGACAGTAGCAGTGTCCAAAAATATGAAGAGATTTAAGAGAAAATAGCAAACTTCCAGGAGCCTGAGTGGTCTTGAAGCATGCAGTAGAGCTGAAGGTTTGAAAAGGGCTCCTCAGGAATGTATTTGACCTTGTAGTTTTTTTATTATTATTTTTTAAATAAATATCTGACGGTGGTGACGAATATCTGGGACACATTTTGAGCAACCACAAAATAATAGTAAATATTGTTCAAAACTCATTGTTTGTAGTTTTTAATACATATTATGATGCACTCTTTAATGTGGTAAATATATTATTCAATGAAATTATTACTTTTTGTTGTTTTAATCAAGTTGAAATGATTATCTCCTATCCGAGGACGACCGGTTTTGTAGGCCATGGGCCAACATATAATCATTAAATTAATACAAATTAAAAATAAACCGATAAAAGAACCTTACAAATGTGCAAAGGACCCCCTGATTATGCCATTGATTCTTTTTATTCATTAAAATGTTGTAAATTTCCAACAGAAATAGCATTTTTCTTAGTGGGACATGATTTATCCAAATTCCCAAGAATCAGTGCTTACTGTACATCAAACGTGTTTATGTTGTTTAGCGGTTTTCTTCCTTGTTCCCAATGTGCTTTTAGATTCAGATTCAGCTTTATTTGTCCTTTACAGGAAACTTGTTTTCACTTGTTTTACACTTTTTAAAATGTTTAGTTATTTATTTTAAGGACTATAAGTGGAACAAGATTAGGAATTTATGGTCACAATTCAGGACCAGCGCCTCAATATCACTCTGTTGCTTGCTCAGTATCTCAAACTCAAAAAGTGCATACGATTCCAAATGCAAATACAAGTTGTGATAGATGCTCTGCTCTCCAAAGACCCGCATGTTGTCAGAGGGCAAAGAAAGAAGACTGAACTGAGCAACCATCTGCTCAGTTCAGTCTATCTCCTCAGTCTAAAGCCCCAAACCCTAATGCATAGTCCCCTCATGATGTCTCAAGCCAACTGCAGAATGCAGCAACACCAATCTTACAAGAGCATTCCATTGTCACACTGTACGAGATAAATTTCCTAAAATCTTGATTGCAATGCGTGTGATACTGTACAATTTCCAGTTTGCAGCATTTCAAACTGTCTGATTGGTCTACCTGCAGGAGGATAGAGCAGAAAAACGTGAGGCTTGGCAGCAGTGCTGAGATCCAACAGGGTGTGGCTGCAAGCCTCCACCTTCGCTGTCACACCATGCAACTATGCCAACTACCAGAGTGAGGGGAGGAGAGGGAAGCCAAGAGGTCTCACTCTGAGTCTGTTTCTGTGCACCAAAAAAAAAACAAAACAAAAAAAAAAACAGACAAAATCAAGACAAGTGATTTTTTTTTTAACTCCTTGAACTCAGACCTTCCCTTAAATTCCCCCTTTAAGTAAGACATAATGGCATGTGTACTCCGCGTCATGGTTTCAGACGGTTGCTTTGTAGACACGGGTCACAGCAGAAGTCACACTGTCGCACTGTGGACCCAAATTTCACACACTGTCAGAAATTTGACTCAGCCTGTGGTTACAGTAGACCCAACTTGGCTGTCGATGAGCGTGTCACACGGTGCCCTCTGGGACCCCCAATCTGAACCAGCAAACCTGTCTCTGTTTGAGGAGATGTCTTCATTCAGTCACCACTACAAGGCCTATATTGCAATTGAAATGTATTCAGAATATGTGGGAAAAGTGTGACTGTTTTTTTGTTTCTTTTTGTCACATTTTTGACATCGCTGTTATTTCATATTGATGTCGCATATATGTTATCCTCTAGTAGATATGCACAGTTAATGGGACACCCGTTGACATAGCTCACCTAGAGCATGCACCACTTATCAAGGCTGAGTCTTTACTGCAGCGGCCTAGGTTTGCGGCAATTTGCTGCATGTCATCCCCTCTCTCTCCCCTGCCTCTCCCCTGCCTCTCTCTCCCCCCCACCCAATAAAAAATGCACAGTCAATTCAAAACATTAGATATAGTGTAGATAGAGTAGCAATTCAGAATTGAGCATTAGGGTCTGCAATGTGACCATTTTTCACATAATGCTAATACTGTAATACTGCAAATAATGCCAATGCAACACTGATACAGTTCTTTGAATGTCCTTTGAATATCTCCTTCCAGCATATTTATGTGTTATCTACTGTCATACAGTGGAGTATGTCTTGTCTGCACTATAAATGAGATTATGATATGCTCTACCTGTGTCTTGTGTCAGCCTTGCATTAACCATCACCAAGAGGTACAGCACACACTACAGCAAATCAATTAAAACCATCCACCATCCAAAAGTACTTATAATTAATGTAGGTACAGAGCTAAAATGTTACTTTATACACTTGGAGACGCTGAACATCTTTTTAATCTTTATCTTTCTAACTGACCTTCATCAGTTTACTATGCTGTAGGCGCGTCACTTTCTTGCAGTCATTCAGTACAGAACAACAATACCTTCTTATCTGTTATACCCTGTCAAACGACCTCTTGCTTTTCAGCCCATTAATGCATGTACACCATTAACCTTAGAATCCCCTGGGGTCCAGATGCTCCCTTGTCGATCAGGAACCTTCCCCTCATTGTAAATTATTGATCAGGGAAACATGAGTTTATGTCCTGTCTTCCGTTGCCTACATTTTAAGTCTGCATCTACAGTACAGTGGAGGAGCTTTTAAAGCGCGCATATCACGAAAGCAGATATAAACAATGACATGCAGTTTAGCATGAACCGACAGGCAGATTCATCTTTGACTATTTAAATTCACTGAGCCCTCTGTGCTTATGATACTCATGTTACCATTTGCTGTCTCTTGCACAGTTTGTGTGGATTTTATGTGAATACTTCCACCTGTGGGGTTGCTGACAATTTATTTGCACATTTTAAGTCCTCAACTGCTTAAGATTATTTTTATCAGTGAAAGAGCAGGGGTAGCCCAGTCTGAATTCAACAATGTCATTTGAAGTACTTGTTTTTTTTTTGTTTTTGTTTTTTTTAACATATTTACCAAGAGACAAGCCGCCTCTAAACATGGAACTTGTGTGCAGAGGTCTTGTGTGAAGGTAACCCCATTCATAAGTCCCTGCTGAAAAGATGCACCAAACATATGGTGAACATAAACAAGGGAAGCATCTTCTTAAACCTAAGGGAGCATGGAGCTCTTATGAGCTGTGTTCATTAGCCCCAAATGAACTTTGAAGGTGAGACAGAACAGTGCAATAGAGAGTATACGAACAGCAGATACTGCAGCTTTGTACAAAAGATGTGATTTATGTGGTATAGAGTGCTGCAACCATGATTAGCATGGCACTGAATAATTGTTTATCTAATTATGGATGTGAAACCACATTTTAGGCCCCAGTCTGTTCTTTGTTCCTTGGAGAAAATGGTGTAATTGAGTGTAGCACTCAACAGATTAATGACATGATTTTTGTGACTTGGCAACTAGTCCTTATTATTGTTGGCAAGAGAGGATTGTTACATACTGTGTGTAAACACTGATCTGATTTGATGAAATGATCCCAGTTCCCCCAACTCGCTGTTAACTCTCTAAAGGAAAATGGGCTCATTTGTTCCAATTTCTCCGATGATCCTGTGGGCAGATTGCGTTCCAAAGAAAATTAAAGCAGAAGACGTCCCAGAGGTAGGACCCCAATTAACATTGTCATCTTCTGTGTTTGAATATTGCTCAACATTGGGTGACCGCAAACATCCCAAAATCTGTTGTGTGTCATGTTGTGTCTTTCATTAGGGGACTCCTACTCAGCGATTTTGTCTGTAACTGTTTTTCAGCACTTCATAATATGGTGTTCAGTACTTTAATATTCCATGGCTCCAGCCAGTCCATCTAGATTAGCAGCTGATGTTTGGATATTTTATGCTTATTGGACTGCATAAGACAGATTGGTGTTTGTATTTACATCGTGGGCACCACTGACTAGCCAATAAAGCCACTCAGAAATGCTTTTAGTTTCACAGCATGAACTGTCCATCTCATACAAGCGACTGGAATTGTCTGACTTTACATTGGTCCGTGAGCTATCTGCCAACAAGCCTTCTGAATGCAGATTTATGGAAGATGTTATTGTATTTTATATGTTTGTCATGCCTGACAAACACACACTGTACTCATCAATGCACACAGATGTCAACACCATGGAAACTTAATGTTTATGTCACAGTTCATAAATACCATAACAGGCATGATTAACGAAATACTAAAAATCCCTCCAACAATAAAAAATAATAATAATAATAATTCTGCCAGCAGAATAAAACCCAGCAATATCTAAACCAAAGTTGTTCAGTGTAGTGGCACTCCTCCTAAACACAATAATGTACACAACACACACAGACTAAAACTGTATCAATGCAACATATACAAACCCAGTCATGTAATATCTAAAAATCATGCGATCATATGGAACACAGAAACATCCCAAAATAGCTGGATTCTTGACATTTACACTCACGGCTTTAAGACAGGCTCTTCCACGAGGCTCAATTTCGAAACTTGGCTCAAGGCCGTAGTTTAACAAAGCTGGCTAAGAGATAACATCTGCGACCGCATGTGAGATCCTTATGAATAACTGGAGTGACAAAGAGAAGCCCTCTCCAAGTGTATAAGATAAAACTGCTTTCAGTTCAAATACAGCCTGGAGCCATACAAGCATTGTGTGAGTGTGGACGATGCATGTAGCTGGGGATGTGAGTAGACTATGTGTGTGCATGCCAGTGTGCCTTGCATGTGTGCACTTAAGCACCAGTATGCTTGCATGAATGCATGTACAAGCACTGGAATTGGTATATTTCACTTTATATAATTCATGAATTTCATTGTGGTTGATTGAAGATGGAAATGCAGCAAAGCCTCTATGCGTCTTTGATTGACAGATGTTCCTCGGAGGCATCCATCTCCAGAGAGTGACTGCTCAGTGGTCAGGAGAGCCCGGTAGCTTGACTTGATGATGATAGATGACGCCAATGGGACAAGCCTACCTCATGGATCAAATGTAAAGAAATGTGACATTGAAGAATAGCTTGAACGAAAAGTTTCATTTGATCAAACAGTTCTGGATTAGTCTCATCATTTCACTCATGGAGAAGTGCATGACATAGCTACATGACTGAGCTTCCTGATTCCCTGGAAATAGGAGAGCACATATCTGGGAAGCAAAATGCTCAAAATATTCTTTGGTGTTTTATTAACCAGGGAAGACCATTAATGGGTGGTTATTATGTAGCACCTTGACTGCATTCCCTCTTTTGATTTTTTAAGAATTCAGGCCATTTGCTAAATCAAATTTGCCTGGGTTCTTGAAATAAGAAAACTGCAAGGCCTTTTGCTGAGACATTTTGTAATACAAATAAAACCCAATCCAACTTATTGGGTTACAATTAGAAGCAGCTCGGACTTGACCACGTTCCTCCAGGCTATAGGAGAGCAGCCATCTGTGAGGGCAGTAAATGCTGTTGAAGCATCACTGAGCAAAACACATCCAACCAAGCTATTTTATTCAAGGAAATACAGTCTATGCTCCAATGAAAATCCAGAGAAATGGTTGGATAAAATTGGATTTGTGGTACTTCCATTGTCTCTCAACAGAAAAAAGATACCAATTTATTTTTATGGAGGTGGTTTAAACAAACATGGAGGAGACTCTTGCCGCTGTCCAAACTCGGAGGAGTCCATGAGGACTCATTCAACATTTAGATGAGCCTGTCAAACATCAGCTTGGCTGCCGTCTCCACTCTTTAAAATTTTCACACATGAACCCATTGTCATTCATTTGCAACGGGTCTTGATGATGCAGAGGATGTGAGGCTCCTCTTAATTGCTTTAGCAATGAAAGAAATATGAAATGAAATGAAAATGAATATGTAACTGGCAACTGGACAACTCAATAATAAACAACCTTTGCTCAAGTTTTCATGCTGATGCCATATAGACCCCACACCTGCAACATACACATGGTTTGTTAATGTACTTCTGTGGAGTTTATCAAGCAAAGAGAAACACAATTCTAACTGCAATGTGTGTTATGACAAATGAATACTCCACATCGAGGGGCTTAACCCATTTTGCAGCCTCAAAAAATCTGACTATGCCCATTGCACAGTAAGCAAATGTAAGCGCTCATTCAAGTCTGTACAGTCTACTCTAACCTGTAAGCCAGGATAACATGTGCCAGAATGGCTGCTTGTTTCTGACTCCTGGGAAACAGGGAATTAGACTCCTCTGCCAGAAGCGCTTCATATTCAGGAACAGAGATGCTACATCAGGCTTCCTCACAGACTGATCACTGTTTTAAGGGATTTTGGACAGATGGGAGGGAATGCATTTTCATTCATTAGTTGCACTAAGCACAATTTTTAATGTAAATTTAGCCACAAGCAGAAATGAGCAGGGTCCAAGCAACATGCAATCTTACTGAGCTTTGGTGTTTACAGTTTATGAACACTGGAAACTCGATTCTGTTTAAGGAAGCAATGAGACCAACCACATGCTTGTTTCATCATTACAATGTATGCAGGAAAAAAAATACTACAATACAATTTTCGACTTTAGTTAGTTGACCACACGGAGACTGAAACCCTGGACATTCAGATTCCCAGATGGTGGCTTATTGACTGCAGCACGGCGCAAGTTTTTCACACACCTACTCCCAACTGGAGCCAGTGACATCATCAGGCATGGGCGAAGTGTGCAGCCCACAGACATATATAGGTAGACTGGACGCCTTACGGTGGAATCCCAGATTCACTGTGCATTATTGTATAACCAATACAAGCGTTCAGAAATAAATATCTATTCCCCTTGAATATTTTGAAGTTGTAGTGGTATAGTTGTTATCAAACAAGACTTATTATTTATAGACCTGGGTTAAATTCTTGCTAGAAGCATGTTTTTTTCCCCTCAGATGCCCATCAGAAAGCATACTTTATCATTAGACATGGCAAATTTTAAGATGCCTGTCAGTCCATTTGTCATCAATTTCGGTTTCTCATGGCCATATATTAAAAGATTAGGCCTATGGAAGAAATATATTTTGTCAGTAGAATAAGGACACATTATCAATTTTCAAGGTAAATATATGCACATTAATGTGATAGGCATATTAGTCTAAATAGTGTAATGTTGATGATTATCTAAAATGTGAAAACATGCATATACGGTTCTTTGTCAGAGGGCCTCATTTGGTCATTTTCTTTCTGATATAATCAAATTCTCAAGGCAAATATATACACATTAATGTGATAGTCTAAATAGTGTAATATTGATGATTATCTAAAATGTGAAAAAATATGGTTCTTCATCTGAGGTTCTCATGTAGTTATTGTACCTGTGAACACTCTGCCAGACCACCAAGGATCACACACACATTAGTATTCAAATGATGGCTCAGAAGAAAGTCAAGCATTAACATTAGACCCAAAATATACATTAAGCAGTCTATGTTGTAGGAATGGCTTGAAGGAATTTGTTTAAAATGCACAGAGTACAGGGTTTTCCTTAGATTTTTGGGGGGGCTCAGGTGGTCCCTGGTAAGTAATAATGGGTAAGTTATAATGACCAATGACATTCTGCTGGTTTGGGGTGTACAATCAAATAAATTGGTGAAGTTTGATCACACATTTGTCAAAATAGAAAATGACATGCATGCAATACTAAAGTACTAATTACAGTCTCAGCGCCTTCGTGTATTATTGCAAAACATTAGCTATTTTGGTGTAAAAAAAAAAAAAAATGTTGCAAAATCAAAATGGATTGCAATGGATTGAAATTTTTTCAACAACTTAAGATCAGTGAAGTCCATAGATGATGGTAAATTTTGGGGTGAGATGTTGAAAATAGGATTTTGAGAAAATTGAGAAGAGGTCACAAAATTTGACATTTTTAGAGTGGAAGACGATTCGTGCAAGAATGCAGATGACTTGAGAGATTAAAATGATGACAGAATTTTAACACGAAACCAAGCCATTTGATAATTACAAAAACGTATAATTGATTACTACAGCGCCACCTTGCAGTCAATGAGTGTCTTTTTTGTGCCTCAGTAGTGGGTAGAAGAAAGAAGGAAAGCAAGAAAGAAAGAAAGAAAGAAAGAAAGAGAACAAAAATTATAGGGTTCCAGCAGTTTTAGGGGCTCTAGGACCCCTAAAGATACTCAGTCTAAATCCCAAACTGGGGCTGCAAAATAGATAAGCGTTTCTTTATTGACGCTGTTCCCTGAAATAGGATTCTAGTGTCTGGATTCTTGTGGGAAAAGTTCTTGCAACACAGGAAGTAATGCAACTACACAGTAAAATCCAAAGCTGTCTCCTACACAGAAGCAAGCTGGTGCTCCATCCAAAAAAAAAAAAAAAAAAAAAAAAAGCTGGACTCATCAACAGCGACATAACCTGTTTTCCATCTCCAGCAGCCACTCAGAGGAGGAACCTCAGGTCTGAGTCTGAGTTTGAGTACACAGTCCACTGACATGATGCTGTTATTTCTGGCCAAGACCTTCAAACCTTCAAACTTTCAAACAAGTGTGAAGTTGCCTAGAAGTTGTGAAGTGCAGCTTTAAACAGCTAATACCATGTAGTGGTAATGCAGTGTGAGCACTGAAACCACTAGATATCCATTGTTTGGTGTGAAAATTGGAGGACAGAGCTTGACAAATGTGAGGATTGGAAAGCAGAGCACTTGCACACAAATGAACAAAGCTGAGCCACTAAACCTGTCGACAAAGACAGATAGAAACAGCGTCGGAGGGATTCACCTCAGACAAATAGCACCTTTCTCCAACTCAAACACACCATACAAACACAGAAAAGATAAGATAAGATACTATTTTCTGAAATTTGTTTTCATATCACATTTAAGTGCTAGCTCAAGCAACCAGACCAGGAGCCATATCACAGAAACTTCCTTATGTGTAAATCCCATTTCAACTGTTTGGAAACTTTGGTAGTTAGGAGTAGGGCCTGAAATCACCACCGGCTTTGGAGAGGGCAACCAAGCCACATGGGGCTCTCCTGGATGTGCTGCAACTGACCAATACAGTTTTTTTTCTTCACAGACAGAGATTTTAAAGGTGAGGTGGCTGACAGAACACAAATATCTCAGTCTGCTTTGTCAGGCAGTTTAACTAAGGTAGCAGCAGGAATTAGCAATGTCTTGCCCGTCAACTGTAGCAGGTCAGAGGTTTCTTTCAGAATAAAAACAGTGGTTATAGAGGCATGCTTAACTAATTTGTTTATTCCTCTTTAATTGCATTTACAGAACCAACAAAATGTGGTTGTGTTAAGCTTATGGCAGACCGCAACAGTGTGTTTCAGTCTGACCTAATCTGAGATAATTTAAGATTAAGTAAGATAATTTAAGATTTAAGATATGGAGTTTCTGTATACAGTCCCAGAACTGTAAACGTCACTACCAATAGTAACCTCTGCCATTAGCATTGATATTTCGTTTCATCATCGCCCTGAGTGCTTTGACTTTATCTACAAAATTTAAGAAAACTGTTCCTCTTAACTACCTCTTTGTTGTGTATTACTGTTAAGTCGGCTCAAGTCATAAGTCACTTTATTTGTATAGCACGTTTAAATGCAACAAAACATCGCCCAAACATATCAGACAAAAAAAAAAAAAAAAAAAAAAAAAAAAAAAAAAAGACATTAGAACAAAATAAAGCAAGACGTTAAAATTAAGACAGGATAAAAATAAAGACACTTGAACAAAATTCAAAGTTAAAAAAAAGTAATAATATTAATATTAAGCCATTGCAGCAGATTAAGTCATTAATACTTAACACTTTTATTGTAACATCTGAACTTCTCAAGGAATACTGTCTTCATAAAGCCAAGGCTATTTTTAAATAGCAACTGAAACCTCATTAATTCAAATCATTATGGCTACATAAATCTTAAAGGTTAACCAAAAAAAAATTATGTAGACCCTCCAGCCAATCACAAGTGAGTATTCACCCAGGGCATGGTATAACATTTAGCAGAGGTGAATCTTTTGACACACAAGGAAAGAGAGTAACTCTGGTTGCATTGGTAAAAACAAGGTACAAATGTAAATTGTGCAGAAAACTTCATTTAAAAACATAAAAAATGTAAATGAGTGTTGAACAGCAGCCTGTACAATGGCTAACTCTGTGCAGTATGTCTTAGTCACGGTGTGAGTATGACGGATACGCAAGTCAAACTTTGGTCTTGCTTAAAGTGAGTCTGCAAATTAATAGTAAATGCATGCAGCCGTCCTCATTATTTCGCCGGAGTCCCGCAGTTTGACTGTTCCTCTGGCGTTCTCCAGGGCTTCTGTTTCATCTCTTTTTGCCTTCTCACACAGGGAGCTATCGTTTGGACTCGTGAGTATCACAGCGTACTGCCAGAGAGCGCCGACTTTACAGCCAGGGAGTGATCACATCGTCACAACCTCACTGTCTTCTGTTGCATCAGTGGGGAAAAAAAAACAAACAAAAAAACAAAAACAAATGGCCAGCCAACGCAAACAGCGGGTAGTTCCTGAGATGTGGCTCTCAGAAGAAATGTACACGAATGCCATGGGATGTACGAAGGCATTTTTATTCACCTTAACACCCTGGATTGTGTTGTATCACGATGTTGCTGAGGCATGTGTTTCTTTGCCCAGTGATTGCATTAAGTGCTGTTGTGAGGCATGTTTACCCTTTGCCTTTGAGGATGCCTAGTAGGTGGTGTCTGCATCTCTCATGGCTGTATATGCGAGCTGGATGGCGGCGTGGTAGTGCACCTGTCTGAATGAAAGACTAGGCCGGGGAGGTTTATAAATAAAATTGACAGCAGGCACCTTACTGAACCATGACTTGAATGTTTAAGGGGTGGCAGCATTTTTGCTAGAGGCCAGGGAAATCTCTAGCTCTAAAGTGCAGCCAAGTACACCATCTCCTTACTAGGTATAAATATGAAATAGGGTGGTTCCCATTGGACGGGCTCTGTGTGGAATTACATGATGTTGTTGTAGTTTGTGTCAAAGGTGTGCAGTGGGAAGGAAGTGGGTGGGGGCAGTGCGGGGGGTTGTGCAGGCACAATTGTTGGAGACGCGCTGAATTTTAGAGTTAATTTTGTTACCTCAAGCTAGATCTCAACTTCAGCAGAAATACTCTACAAAGGAGACAATAGTGACGAGGAGGAAACTTGCATGACTGCTGAGACTAAAAAAAAGCGGAGAATTACACAGGATTCAAACTGTAATGAGTCACAAAACCAGCTCGGGGAGCAGATAATAGATTTTTTTTTTTTTTTTTTTTTTTTTTTTTTCATTTTAAATCTCTGTTGAATCTTTTCAGCTTTCAGTTTCAGGTGTCTCATGATGGATAACCTTATCTCAAACAAATAACAGTGATGTCAAAGACCTCTGATGTACAGTGGGAGGGGTGAAAATTACTTGGGTAAATCAATACTTATCAAATTCTGTTATCACCTTGAGACCCCGTATGAAATGTTTGTGTGTGTTTCATTAAATGCAGAGTGAATCTGCTGCTGGTGCACATTTCATTGCAGGAACTATATTTAGAGGACAGGTATGGCTGCTCCTTTTCTACAACAGTGGCTGAACTCGCACGTTTATTGTATGTAGGGATCATGTCATGAGGGGGTTTGTGGGTTCCTGGCTGCAGTCAGTTCAGAACATTAAAAGCCTTTGTTTTGAACATGTATTTGTCTGCCCAGCTGTGACATCTGCATTAGAATAATAAGCAATCCATCAAAGCGCTCAGTGGTGGATCAAAGAATGCTGTTAACATACATGTTTTACATTATGTTACATATTAATCTAAACCTGATATACCCACTACAGCTACCTCTTCCTTTTTACAAACGTATATTCCTGTGTATAATCTTGATATTCTGCCTTGCTCTGGCTCAGATGCATGAAATCTGGCTCCATCTAACAAAAAAAAACAAAAAACTAATTAACTAACAAAAATCTTCCTCAGGTTATGAAACCAGTCATCAGTCACCAGTGCATATTCTCAGAGCTAGTGGGAAACATATTGGGCTGTGTGACAATATCTGTAATAGTCCAGTTACTCATAAATATTTGGAATCAAATGTAGTGATTTTGTAGGATTTCTCCTAAAATTGACTACCATATATTCTACTCTGTTTAGCAAGTGCTCAGCACTGCCCCCGATGTCTAAAAGACAGCACTGCGTTTTTTTGTCTCAGTAGTCAATGGCCTTGGCTGGGCTTTCTCTCTACACAGGGTGTGCATGAGCTGACACATTGTATTTAGAAGGTATCGTTTCATGTGTGTTTCATCTTCCATTCTAATGACACTATGGATCTGTTCATGCAAAGCCTATACAGAGAGAAAGCCCGACCAAGGTCACTGACTGCTGTGCGACGGAAAAAGCACAGTACCACATAATCTTATTCTTTGTCCACAGGTTCCCACACACCATGCTGCGCTCACTGGAACTCAGACATTGGAGATTTGGTATTCTAAATTTCTGACCAGTAACAAGATTTTTGTAAGATTGCTCAAAACTGGTGTGGCAGCTGGAGCTGCATGGCATTCTCTTGAGATTACCAACAATTACATGCAGTGGTGATCAAATTACTTTTAGATTTACAACACTCACATATGTTGTATGCAAGTGTAATACGCCCACCAAGTTTGGTCCATGAAGTTGTTCCCTGTCACTCGAGCAGGGGTGTCCTGCTCCAAAAGGAATAAAGTGGATATAGACTGGAAAGCAACATGATTTTGACTGGCAATACAAAGCTGAAAATTTGTTTTGACGGATGCACAACTACACACACTGTTAGTTGTTTCATTGTCTTGCCATTTTCAGCCTCCTGGTTTCCAAAGTGGCAGAACTGTTGTCTGCTGTAGCACTGTCACTGTGTTATTCGGTAATATGAATATGGGACCAGAGCACCACTATATGGAGATAAGGTGGGTGGGGGGAGACAGTGGGTGGGGACAGGAGGGTTTGGAGTTTGGCCAAATGCATGAAAAGAGGAGCATTTTGCAGTGTTTTTCATGGATGTGTGCATGTGCATGTGCCCTAACATGTTTTTTAATCAAATGCTGTACTGTTGGGCACTTGCCTTTGAACACTGTGTGCATGTCCAACTGAACATCAGCTACTGACTTTAATCACCTGAGGGTGAACTGATTAAGCCAGGTTTAGTGAAATGAATACAGCAGTGGCACATTTGTGCTCAATAAGATCGTTAGTGCTGACAATAACAACACCAATATTGTATTTCAGAGCTGCATAGTCCAAAATACCAGTTTACAAGTCATAAATAGTTTCAGTGAGCAGTTACTCCCTAAAGGACCATAGAACTGTTTTTGCATTTTCTATACTGGACACATAATTTCCATTAGTACCAGCTAATTTCTAAAGTATGCCATACTTCTTAGATATTTGGGAAATTTATTTTATTTTACTCAAACATTCAGGTGATAAACGTACAGTACCTCTGCTGATTCGGCTAACGTTTTAACTCTTCAATGTTTAATTCAGTTCACAGACTCTTCTGTGAACTGAATGTGAAGATGTGCATTTTTTGAGATGTGCATTATGTTGCGTGAGTATCTCTGCATGCATGCAACATTCAACAAAGAGGAATAAATTAAAACTTAACTTCAACCTTGGTAGTTAGCAAGACCTGGTTTGTCTTAGGGATTTGATTTTTCAGAAATATGCAATGCTGTTTTGCAGCAGGTGCATGCACCAGAAGAAATGGAACTTATCAAATCAGTGCAGAAATAAAAATTAAATGACCACACAATGATAAAGTAACTTATACAGACATAAATCTGAGCAGGATGTTCACTGTGATGGATTACATACAGTAAGCAAGCTTCAAGTCTCTGCAAGTTCATTTTCACACCCTGAAATCAATGGAAATGAATGGGTGCCCGGAAGGTAGTGAAAACACTCTCAGATATCAAAAAAAAAAAAGAAAGAAAGAAAGAAAGAAAGAAAGAATGGTATGCTTTAGGTTGGTAGTACTCTTAAGTAAGTATATGTGAATTGCAGTAAATGGGCTAAAACATGAAAAAAGCACACAGGTATGCTTCCTCAAACCCTTGGAGATGATAGCCCGACATATTTCTCTTGAAGAGGCGACAGTCTGGCTCACACAGCGACACACATGGTGCTTCTCTCCCTGGGACTCCAGAGGTCAGAGTAGTCCTCCTCTTTGCAAATTTCCACTGTCCCTTTTTCTTTCAGGCTCACTGTCAACTGATTAGTACACCGTGTCCCAGCCCACTTATTACACTGCCAGCCACAGGGTTACGCTCCAATAATTCCTTAGTAGGAAATGGGCGATTCTTCTGCATTCTAACCAACTATGCTTAGTTTCTTAGTGTGCCTTTCTGTGTTAAACAAGGACACGCTAATTTGGAAATATAAGTTGAGCACATCCTCTTGGGACTTTGCATCAAGGCAATTGAAAGCCCTAAAAATGGATCCAAAACCTGAGGTCATTTATTTGATTGCACTTGCAATACAGAGGCATAAAAAGTATACTCTTTCAGCAAAAATGAAATTTCATCCATGTTATAGAATATAGTTGTAGGGGATGTAAGCTGAGGAAGAAAGCACTTTTCTTAAAACATAGTCAATACCTTGCACAACTGCTATGGCACCTTAAGGCAATATCATACCACTTCTAAAAGCCATAAGTGGATATTATTGAACTACTGTCACTATCTTCTGTTCCTATACAGAGACTGTAATTGAAAGAGCGTACAAACATACTGAATTGGCCTGAAGATGCTTCTTTGTAAAATCTGGCTACTTCTTAATAGACACTTGTTGTTGAGCAATTAGATGAATTACTTGGTTTGGTGTGGTTTAACGGGAGTGACCTTAGTGAATGAAAATGTGAATGTCCTAACAGCATCATCTCCTCAGAAGGCCGATCTCTCGAGGGACCTGATTAGGTGAGAGTTGAAAGAAGAGTTGCTCACCAGGTGGGAAAACACTTATACTGGCCATAATGAATAGGACTGGACAGGATATTTGAATGTCATCTCTTCCTCCAGAGACACTTCCAATTTGAAACTGTGTAATAATAATGTCAGGGAAGAGCCATGAACTTGGGGTGTGTTATCACAGGAAAGGCAGCACTGGGTTATTATCCATCTCAGGGGTGAGAAAAGAAAGGGAGAGAAAGCCAAAGCACTGTATGACTTACTTTAGTCAGTTAAATGACACCTTGCTTTGTTTTTTTGTTTTTTTTTCTCTATAAAAAGACATGCACTGGTGTGAAATTATTGTTCCCCATTTAAATGGAGTCACATGAGGAAAATATAAAAGTATTTTAGGCCTAACATTATATCATTATGAGTAAATTAGTCGGCTTTTTGAATTTCACTGTTGGCAAAGATTTATATGGGCATATGGACCGATCTCACTGAGCTTAACATCCTCAGATTTTTTTTTTTTTTTTTTTTTCCTACAGTGGAAGCGCAGAGTGTGTGTAACACCTGCATGGTATTACTTTTGGATGTGCTCCACTGACAGGCGGTGCCTCATTGGCTGTCAGGCAGTCTGTTGTCAGGGACATCATTATGAACCCTCTTTTCAGCGCTGACAAGTCCTCCATCACAGTTTTCAGCCCCCTGCTGCTGGGAGGAATCCGGTCCTGTCACCTGAGGCGAATCTTGCGGGCAGTCTACTTTTTAGTTTGTGTCACAATATAGCATTGACCTGTTAGTGGCTTTTCTACTCGTATAGGGAATGTGGAGAAGCTCTGTTAACAATATGACAGCTTGATGGCCTGAAGTTTTTAGTGCAACAACATAGTTATCAGGTGGCTGCTTCCTCGTGCCTGACAATTAGGATTAAAGTGAACAAACCCCAGATTACAGCATATGAAGTTGTGCGGACATATTCTTGGGGACGTGTTTCTGGGACTTCCATGTAAGCCACAAAGGGCAAACCACAAATGTGTCACCTGTTGCACAAATATTTCACTATTCATAAACGTGTTGTTTTGTTTTGTTTTGTTTTGTTTTTTGAGTTGCGTAAATTCATACCCTCAAAACTATTGTGATTTGCAACCCCTGAATATATTTATAACCTCTGAATACAAATTTTTGATTTCACATAAAAATGAAACAGGTTTTACAAATACACAATGTTTCCACAAAAAAAAAAAAAAAAAAAAAAAAGTATGTAAAATTATATTTGTGTATTTATAGTTTAGTGCTCATTTGTGGATCCCGCCATGTGAATTTATGGCCTAAGTGACATTTGTGATTTCCTTCT
This sequence comes from Myripristis murdjan, assembly GCF_902150065.1. Taxonomy (NCBI): domain Eukaryota; kingdom Metazoa; phylum Chordata; class Actinopteri; order Holocentriformes; family Holocentridae; genus Myripristis; species Myripristis murdjan. The sequence continues at coordinate 29,968,268 of NC_043984.1, forward strand.
TTTTATTTGTGGATTTTGGCCCAGTTCTCACAAATGTCACTTGGGCCATAAATTCACATGGAGCGATCCACAAATCCACAAACAATATTTTACTTATTTTATTTATTTATTTTTTTTTTGCTTCGAAACTTTGCATGTTTGTAAAATACATGTATTCAGAGTACATGTTTGTAAACCACTTGATATATTTGTGTGTATGAATTTACACAAGACAAATAAAAAAATACATATATACATTTGTTAATAGTGAAATATTTGTGCAACATGTTACACATTTGTGGATTGCCTTCCTACATTTATTTAGAGAATTTAAAGCCATTTAAGTCATACCACAAAATATGGATATGATATGGATATACTGTGTCTGGATTAAATTATTCCATCTTTTCACAAGCTAAAAACATCCAATCTGTGACTGCCTCAGTCCCTTAAAGCACATTTGTTGCTTCTGCTGGATGGCAGGCTGGGGCATGATGATTTATAGTTTTACTGCCTCAAGGAAAACCCTTCAAGGGACCGTACAAGTCTTACTTTACAAGTATCTGGTGAAAAATGAAATTTCTTGTTTTCACATTCTGCATAATGCTGCACATGCAATATACACATTCATTTCAGTCAATATTTCTCAAAATGAGCCATCAGAAAAGGAAAAAAGAAAGCAGAAATAATAGGCTTGACTACTCAATGCCACTTCAGTGTATGAAAAATAATGAATAAAGCTAACACTCCATTTTAATAGTATGCTCTATCTGGGTTACAGACAGTGCAGGCAATATACACATACTGTTAAAAGTTGTTGGTAAACCATTGTCTATTAACTCAAGCTCACAACTGTAACGTGCACACACACACATACACACACTTGTGCCAATTTTTCTTTTACTGCATAATTTATAGCATTAACCAATTTGGACTTCTTCATTCCCTTGTGAAATTGCTTCGTTATTCCAGACTGGTTAGTGCGTCTTTCTCAGGACAGATACTTAACTGCATACAACAGCTGCACTTCAAAACCATAGGACAGAGACTATAGCCCTGCTCAAGCCTACCAATCTGATTATGCATGCAATTCATTATGTTTCCATGCTAACTTGAGCTTCAGCCTTTTAATTTGTTAAACACTGCTACAAGGCCTTGGGCATCTCATTCGCACTGAATTGTTGCCTTAAAATAGCAGTGCAGATGCTTATTTTGTCCAGAAAGGCTGCGACCTGCCACATACAGCTGTTTGATAGTTGTGTTCATTTGCAAGTTCACTCTGGTTCATCTGCCTTTCACTCAGGTGCTATAATCAATATGTGCAGTATGGCCATGTGTTCACACTCATCTGCTGATTGTGAGACTACACCTTGCAAATGATGTGCTGCAGTGGCTACATCCTTTTTAATTATACAAGATCCACTTTTGCCATTGCATCAGACTTTTTAACATTCATGTGCATAACTTTGTTGAACGCCTTTAAGTTTTATTGGCTTCTCTGCTTTTCTCCATCAATCACGCAGTGCCTCCTCTCGACTGTTTCTGATGCTGTTACTGCAAGATGGCTCCACCCTGCAGGCTCCTCGCCGCTGGTGTGACTCCTGCAGGTGCAAGGGCTCGGTGTGGGGTTTTATCTGTGCTGACAAAGCAAGAAGAAGAAAGGAAGTCATAGTGGTAACATACTCTGAAAAACAGAGTTTTCTCTTGTGCACATTGCTAGCATTAAAACTGATGTTTTGTCAAGAATTTAGTGACTACAATTTGTTAATATTAGTTGAGATGGTAAACTAAAATGTGTACTTTTTCACTCACACGATTTTTATTGTTATCACTGGGTGCAGGGAACATCATGAATCTGCAAGATGTGCTTCCTTTGCAGAGAGAGGCCTATTGGTTTCCCCAGTTATGGATTAGAAGCTTAATCTTTATTCCTCTCGCCCCCGTTTGACTCCTCAACTGCACCTGCTATCTTCCAACAAAAAGGCCTCAACAAACAGGTAGTAACAGTAATGATTAGCTCATTAGCACAGCATGCCAATTTCGTGCTGTTCCTGGATATAAATCCAGCATTTTACTGAGGATTATTTTACAGATCTAACGTTATATCAGACGAGGTGAGAGCCAGGAAAGCCCCTCAATCTAATATGGAGCTAATTGCATCAGATTTGGACTTTATCACATCAACTCTACTTCTTTCCTCCAAAGTGAGCATTTTTAGTAAATGAGCTCATCAGTGAAGTTCGTTATGAATAATTTGCTAACGTATCATTGCAGGAGTAGTAAGACGCATCGTTTTTTTTAATATTCCAACAAGGAGAATATTTTCTTCTCTGCACAATAGATGAGTATAGAAAATTCTCCATTGTTAAATAGGTTTACCATCCCCTTAATATATAAACTCAAGTGTATCGGTGGCTGTGAGTGTCATCCACACTCCCTGCTCCCCTGACACAATTCGAACTTCAGTGGAAAAAGGATTTTCTGTCTTTTTTCAGCAGATTTACAGCGAAAACATGGACTGCTCAAAATCTCCCTAATGCTTCCACCTTCCGCGCGTAGTATCAAGACAGTAAGAAAAGCAAAAGTAGCTTGCCATCTAACACTGCAACTTAAATATTAAAATAAATACTTAAATACTAACAATAACACTTATTGTTAAAGTATAGATAATGTTTGGTCTTTTATCAGTTACAAAAACATGATTAAAACAAAAGACACATTATCTTAGATTCAATTTGCATTCAAATTATTTTTTCCAAAAATGAGGCCTATAGTTTGTAGACCCTTGCCTTACATAACGTTAGTCTAGTGTAACAACAGTTATCAGTTGAGTCTGCACGGTTCTTTTTATTTTATTTTATTATTACTGTTATTATTTTTTTGTCAGTTGTCAGTCTAAGCAGTTCTCACTTCAGCTGACTTTCAGCAGTTTGGCAGTGTATCTTTAAACTGTCTCTTAAACCAAGTCTTATGTGTTTTATTGTTTAAAAATAAAGAAACACTTTGATTTGTCAGACATTTAAAGTTGGTGAAATATGCCGTGCTCCTGAAATGTTCCAATATTCCAATATTTCCAATATTAAAAAAAAAAAAATACACTCAAATATGAAATGTGTTAAAATTTGTTTGATCATGCAAGTCTTTTTGTCTTTCTCTCTTTCTTTCTTTCATCGGTTTTATGCCACTGAAGATGAAACTTTTGAAAAATGCTTTCCAGAGAGAAATCTTCAAAAACAGAAAAGAAAAAAAAAAAAATGCCAACAGTGACAACAGTAATGCTGATGTCAACGTTGTGATTTTGCTTCTTTGCAAACGCCCCGAGCGCAGACAGTGATCTCACACAGCTGCAGCTTTCCATGTCCTCCATTATTTCCGACAATTTGTATTCGTCATCTACGGTAGGAGCCCTATCTTGTCATCTGTCCAGAGGAACAACTCACCCCCGTTATTGTGCAGTTTTGGACATTATTAAGACATTTTTAACCATATGTGTACTTGCAGCTTGGCACTGTCGACCAACCACTGCAGCCACTCCTCAGTTTCTTTATTGTACAGAGATATCAAAAAACAAAAACAAACAAACAAATAAACAAAAAACACTCCTCTCTAAGAATGGAGAAATAAAGTAGTAACATGCATTTTCAAAAATATCTGCTTTCACACATGGCCATGACCTCTCCAACCTCTCTCTCTCTCTCTCTCTCTCTCTCTCTCTCTCTCTCTCTCTCTCTCTCTCTCTCTCTCTCTCTCTCTGCTGTTTTTCCCTCTGCGTTTCTTTCCCCGCACACCTGTTCTTCATCAGCCTCATCAGTCCCTCGACTCCCCTCCCGTCTTTACCTGCTTACCACCGACCAATCAGCCGCCTGCTCTCCACTCCACCAGCTGCATCTTGTCCACTCATTAGTCTTCCTAAACCTGTCCTTGTGCTCCCAGTCGCTGCCACTTCGTCCTAGTTGTTTATCTAGTTCGCTCCTGCCATCCTGTTTCTGTTCCTATTGCCTGTTGTTTTGACCTGTTTGCCTGGAAGTCCGGTGCTGCTCCCTGCCTGTTGTTTGAGCGCCTGTGCCTTTTGTGTGAACTGATTACCGTGCATGACCTCCCGCCTGCCTGTCACCTGTGATCTGTCTGCAGTCTCCACTAAAGACACTGAAGCCGAAATTATATTTTCCATTTACATTGCCTTTTGTCTGTGTCTGAGCCCCAGTGGCGACACAACACATGAATCACATGCACACACACACACACACACACACACACACACACAAATAGGTGTGCTGACCAATGACTGATTCTCAAAAACCATATTCCTGGGCACAATATGGAAACATCAGCACTGAAAATCCAGAGAGGCAAACTCATATCAGCCAGGCTCCCTCTTCTTAACCTGAAATACAAGTCTAGCCAATTCTCTGGCTGTATATGTTGCTAACAGTCTCACTTTTGCCTTTTGAAGTCAGTTTCTGAGCAGGTGCAATTGGTTCAGCTCTAAAGGCCTGAACACACACTATGTGATAATAGATGCACCATTTGATGGTGTTAGCGTGATGCAGGGGGGGGGATTTGAAGCATCAGCACCGCTGCATTTCTGCACTGCAATGGATAACACATCATCTACAGTTTATGACAAAACACCTGCAGTCAGCCTCTTCAATTTTAAGAGCACATATTCATCTATTTTTGGTCATACATATGAAGTATCCCACTATAAAAAATGAATCACTTAGTTTAGAAAGAATACTAGACTAACTAATGTTTGACAAGAAGTATTAAATGAAATATAAAAGATACCTTACAATATAGATACATTAACTTTGACAACTTTAGAAATACAGATATGTAAAAACAATCACTTTCACATCCTTTTGCTGCACAACACACCCTTTTTTTGGATGTAGTGGAAAGACTCAGTCAAATCAAATCTCACACAACTCACACAAAAAAGGGTGAATATTCAGCAAAACTAACAATAATGACAAAATCTTACCGAGTACAAACTCTTACCTCAACCCTAACTCTATTGTAAGTTGTTCTGCATGTTTAAGTTAACCTTTACCGAGCTTTTTCTTGTGCGTAACGGATGAAAATGAGTTCAGAATGTGCTGCTGTCACCTGATCCAATTTGCAGAAAAGGAACGTAATATTCACTTAATTCATTTCTTGTAGCGCACAACTGGGATTTGTGTTCATTTCACACAAGTTGATGACTGGTTGTGGCTGAACACACCTCATGAAAATCAGCCACTTCAGTGCTGCAAAAACTTCAAAGTAGTAGATGGCGGTTCCGAGTCATTACCACTGGCCTGGTGAGTCCACTAGATCCCCGAAAACAGTCGCATTTGAAAAGTGTCTGTCAAAACAATCTAGGTCATATTGTTAGGTGAATTAGAGGGTAATATTTCCCCCAGATTAAATGTCATGAAGGATCAATTTTCCCTCCAGATTGAATGACAATCAATAGTACAAAGCCATAACTGTTTGATTGAATATTTTCTCCTTGTGAGAGAGAGAGAGAGACAGGCTCTGATTCAGCTTGCCGTTTCTTTACTGAAAGATTTCTCATATTAACCTCTTGCTTCTGTGCACAATTTTCACGTTTGTCCTAAAACAGCTCTGTCGTCAGTCAAAGCAAAGTTCATTTGTAAATGTGGGTTGCATTTTCCTAGTTTTTGCCGTCATGATAATTAATCACGTTAAATATTTCATCACTTACTTCCCTGAAGAGCTCGAGGTGGCCTCAGTTGTCAAGGACTCCTGTTATCCAACACATGCACACAGGTCCAGTGTTATTTCCAGCTAAACCAAAAAACAAAAAGCAATTAAAACACATCCTTTCAGCACAACAGCAAACACACTATGGGACCTACATATATCCAATTTCCAATTATCTATTGCCTGAAACCTGCATATATTGAGGCATTAGATATGATATTTAATTAGTATGAGCCACAGCACAGGAGTAGCCTGTGTTCACCGATTGTCAGTTGTTCTGTAAATACAAACCACCAACTGAAAAAAAAAACAAAAACTTTTTTTTTTCCCCCCTGTGGAGTGATCTCCCCCCGGCATCATGGACATAATAAGTGTGTCAAAACATGTAAATAAACATGGAAATCCATCAAATCCACCAAAGTAAAATATTTTCAAAATCAAAAAGGTCGCTAATATTTATATCAATATAATCAACCAAAGAAAGGATACTTTATGAAGTTTGGTTTTATTTGATTTTCTATATATAAATGCAAATAATACTGGATGTGGGCACACGGCAAGAATGCCCAAATCAGATATGAAATCCTGCTCTGTGATTGGATGTGTACACAGCAGACCTCTGGCAGCCACTACAACAAACAAGGAAGTGTGTGAGCAGTGTTCAAGAATTATCAAATGAGCTATCATGGCTGAAATGTTAAAATTATCCATTTATTATGCACTTAATTAAAGATGTATGAATGCAGAGTGTTTTGCAGCGTACCTTGTTGAAAGTCAATTGCTTTTTAGGTAAAAGTTGCTTGAGATCACCTGTTGACCGGTGGTGGAAAGAGTACTGCAACTTGCCACTCAAGTTACTTTGAGGATATTTTACTTAAGTAGAAATAAAAGTACTGCTGTAGAAATCTACTGCAGTAAAAGTAACAAGTGTCTCATTTAAAATGTACTTGGAGTAAAAGTGATTGAGTTCCTTTTTCTGAACAGTAACTGTGTTAGCTGTGATCTTTCCCATGCAGTATACGGTTCAAACTACATTCCTTTAAAGGGGCATTCTGCGTAATTGTGGACGGTTATTGAACTGGTGACCCTGTAGCCTCAATTGATAAATGTGGAGTTAGTGCACAATACCATGGTTGAGGCTACATGGTTCTCATCATCAGGCCAGGCTATTTTCCTCCTTTTTTCCACAATTATGCCACATTTGTAGCTTCAACAGTTTCTTAATATATCATCACTGTCAATACATTTTTTAGTTTTAGTCCTTTTTATTCTTACATAGGTATATATTTATATGTACATCTGTACATAGCAGTTAATTGCTTGTTTGAATGTTTGTTGGAAGTTGAAAACAACAAAAAAGTAAAACCAACAAAGTAGAACCAGACTCCTCTTCTCATTTTTTCCAGCTGAGCTTTTATTGTAAAAGGTTCCACACTCTGTCACTGCTCATTTGTACTCTGCAATGGATATGATTTAAAATGTAGTCAAGTACAATAGTCAAGCAAAATCTTTAAAAAATACTCAAAGTACACAAAAGTACACAAAAAACTATTCAGTTACAGTAACGTGAGTAAATGTAATTAGTTACTTCCACCTCTGCTGATGATTGTGTGTGTGCTTTGGACTGTCATGCTCTACGGTGAAATAAGTGATGAAATATTGAAAACAGTCATCATTATGGTAAAAACCTGGGGGAAAAAAGGTAAAAATTACGTACAGAATTATGTTTTTTTGTGTCCTTCAGGGTTTTTTTTCCCTACATAACTGCATATTGAAATTACAATGCAAAGGCAACAATGGCAAGTTTTCCATTTCAATACTTCCATGTTCAGCAAGAAAAATAACAAAGCCATAGCCGATGCTCAACAGCGGGGAAAACAGTGCTACTTACATTGTGAGGCAGGCACTGAGCAGACGCTGAACCGGAGCTAGTGAGGCAAATATTGCATGGGGAATTGTCAGTGATGCAGAGAGCCACTGGCTTCAAGATATGCCACCCCATCGGATCCACCTCACGGACCATGCTGCTTCCTGTCAACATATTCAATATAAGATAAGAGCCTATCTCCACACAGCAGATACACAGGTAATTTAACCTACAAGGAAGGAGGTAAAAGATATTTCTTGTCTGCTGTATCACTGAGGTGGAAAAATGTAGATTTGGTGTTTGTTTCTCTAGTGCCATAGGTTTTAAATGCAGGCGTATCTTATGTTCCTTGAACTCTCAACAGTCACATTCAAAATATCCATTAGCAGAGCTTATTCCCTGTGAGAACTTAAGATCTGCATTCACTCAGCACTGCCTGCACTGACCCGCTGCTTTTAGCGTTAGAGCGCCCCGAGCATTATGCAGCTGATGAACCTGAACATTTTGACAAAAACCGGCAGAGCTCAATCGCCCCCGTCCGGCATCTCTCTGGCTCTGAATGGCAACAAAGCTACATTTTGGTGCTGAAAGCCACATTAGTAAAAGTTGTCATTCGGAAGGTTTAAGAGACAGCAGCATACGTTGTTTTGCTTTTGTAACCTATAAGCAGTGGAGGAAAGAGTACTACAAATTGTTACTCAAGTAGATGTACTGCGATAAAGATTGACTGAAGTAACAGTAAAAAGTGACTCATTTGAAATGTATATGGAGGAAAAGTTACTGTGTCACTTTTTAGAAGCAATAACTTTGTTATTTGAGATTTCTTCCGATGAATTCCTAAAAGGATGAGAGCACAAAGTAGATTCTTCTAAAATCTTTCAATCAATGAAAGTCCAGTTAGATGCTTTTGCATGCACGTAGAATCTGTACTGGATGTGATTAAAATGTAGCTGAGTACAGTACTTCAGCAAAAGTATACTTAAGTAAAAGTAAAATTACTGAACACTCAAGGTACAATCACACACACACACACACACAAAACTACCTTATTGCAGTACTTTGGGTAAATGTGATTAGTTACTTTCACCCCCTGCCTATAAGCTTTGTGATGGTTTACAACACTGAGCTCACTGATTTAGCATTACTTCAACATATTTACCACTGACTCTGAATTTTGATTCAAAGAAAAAAGGGAAAAAAGTGCAATATGGAAACATCCAGCAAATGAATGACTATAATTAGGTGAAATATCTATTTGAATTTAAGCAAAATGGAATAGATAAGTTCAGCAATCACAGCACAGCAAGGCAAATAAATCAGATGAGGCTTGTTCAAAGACGAGCGTATGCTGTGTAAAATCCTGTTCAGTGAATTGTTTTACAACATCTTTGATTTTTTTTTTTTTTTTACAGTGTAGTCTTACATTTTCATAACTCCTCATATTTTTATTTTTATCATTTATTTATTTATTTATTTATTTTTTACCATATGCTTGCTGAGCTGCTGCTACATTTTTTTTTCTCTGGTTCTCTCTTCAGCCATCAGAAGTTGCAAGGAACTCTTTGACTAATTAAATGGGAGACATTACACTTTTATAAATGTTAGTAATGCGCTTCTGCTGTATAATGTTCAGGAAGGAATGAATACTGAGTGTTTTGTGGAGGACGGATGCAGAATAAATGCATACAGAGTGACTTGTACGGTGGTGTACATTGAGCCGCTCAGCTCCTCAGACAGCACAACCTCCTCAAAGGAGAGCGCAGCACAATTTCGTTTTTGTCTCACTGCCAACATCGGATCGCAGAAGGACATAAAACACTGTTGATTTTTATATACATTCTTTTACTTTACTGCACCCTTGCTCCAGACTGCCTTACTGTTCCTTGTGTCATCAAAAAAATATTCAAGAAACATATTGCTTCAAAGGGGAAATAAGAACCAGATCGTAATTATATTAAACATTAAATATTCAGTTGTTTTGATCTGTAGTTTTCTTATTTTGTCTCCATATTTGGTACTAAGAGCTCATATGATTTTTTTTTTTTTTTTTTTTTTTTTTTCTCAGTGTGCATGATTTTCCTTGGATTTTCTGGCGCTAAACTTTGAGTTCCTGTAGGTGGCACTCTTTTCTTTCAGCCACGGTGGTTATGTTGTGGCCGCTGATTGATTCTGTGGTGAAATGTACACCAAACCAAAATGGTGATTGACACTGGAGAGAGGAAACTAGGTTAACGGCACCTGCAGCAGCGGCGTTTAGGTGATAAGATGAGGGTGAGGGCAGATGGGATTCTCATCAGATTAGCAGATAGAGAGCAAAAACTTGAAATAGCAGAGCACAAAGTTATTTTCAGACATAGCAGACAAGTGTTGCTGTAGCTATAAGCCAAACACAGGAACAGAGCCTCCTAGCTGCCCCATTGTACTAAAATGACAATGTAATTTAACTAATGTGTATTATATTGGTAGAAAAAAGAAAAACTATGATAAAGCAAAACGATTGTCACAAATTAATAACAGATGATGGAGGTTGGACTCAATCAAGTGTTCTCCTTCCCAATGCCTGTGATGGCTGTCTGGCAAAAGGTACTACAAGATTAATAGCTGGATGAAAATTAACAGGGGAGGCCTAATCACATCGAAGGAGATTCTTCTGGCTGTTAAATCCAGATGTACTATGAACTAATTAATGATCCACTTTTGGCATGCTTCACTTATAATAATGATAGGTTATTCCTCTCGCTAGGAAAGATTGATCACTCTCTTTTTGAAACATGACATGAATGCTAATTATTGAAGAAAAAAGAAAATGCAAGCTCAGTGCAAAGATATTGGTGAAAGTTAGTTTGACCTGGCTTTACCAAATCTCATTCGCCACTACAAGTCCTATTTATTGATGATGTTCATCATAACAGTTCTATATATAAACAAGTATGGCACTGTTGCACATTTAGAGAGAAAAAAACATTTAAACTTTGGTTTCTTTCATAAATAACTGGTTTATGTGAATTTTGGTGAATAGCCACTCGGTCTCAGTCCAGAATTATTCATGGGGGCTGACATCTGTTGTTGCCTTGTTGCTTTCTTTGACTATTAAACAAATGATAAAATATTTACAGCATCTGTTTTTCTATGCTAATTACCACTGCACTCAAAAATATCTATTTTGCCTCTAAATTTGGGGTATGTGAAGCTTCATTGTTCTGGTGGTACATAAAAATTGTCTGAAGTAAATACCAGGCCTCTGGAACAATTCAAACCCTAAAAGTCATGTTTTGTCCACACAGCACTTTCTGTTGCCTTCCCACAGCCCCACTGGAAAGCCTGCAGTTTAATTAAGGAAATGTAGAAGTGTTGAATTTTTAAAGAGATAAACTATGTGATTGAGGGCCATGCAGAGGGAAGGTTGCAACATGTGGGTGGGTCGCCTCTCCTCTCCACATGGCTGATCCCAGGACCAGCTGACTGGAAAGTTGCCTTCCAGTGAGCTGGCAGCCAGTGTGTTTGCTATGGAGAGACCGAGGATAAGCTGACAAGCCTGCTGTTAGCACAGGGAGCTATGATGTGTATGGCAAATGCTATCATTATATTTCTTTGGATTAGATAAGCAATTAGCGTAAATATGTGCATTGGTATACCAGGCATGTAAATTTGTTGCCAAATGCTTTGGGAGTCAACATATTATAATTTTCTCAATGGTCTGAAAAAGTAGCTGATTTGTCGCAAGCTGCCTCAGAGAAATAAAGTTGCCAGGGGCACTGAAATGTCACTAAATCTAGCAATAATCTTGCCAAGCTGGCAACAGTGGAGTCAATTGGCCAGGGACAAAGTGGTTGATTTTTTTTTTTTTTTTTTTTAATCAGGCTTCTTTATTCTATGAGAGCTATGCCATATCCTTTTTAAAATATGATGAAAATAACTTTTTGAAAAATGTCGTCCAAAAGAGGAGAGGACCGAGGCCCCCTGGAGCCTATCTGGGGCCTGGCACTTCCCTGCTCTCAATTACTTTTTGCTAACTAACTATTTTTTTTACAATGCTATTCACAGTTGTTATGTTGAGTGTAGCTAAGAGCACCCAAATGTTGGAGCAGAGGCAGGCTGAATGGTGAAAATGACTTTAATATGCTCGTGCAAGTAAAAACAGGCTGGACTGACAAACTGGCAAGACAGACAGCAGGATCTGACAAAGACAGCGACTAGACAGACGACTTAACTGCAGGCTGTTAACACAAGCAGGTACAGAAAGGTCATGTCTGGATGGTGACCCTATTTGCAAATCTCTCACACATGCACACTTCATTCAGCACTGTTTTGCTTTACTCTGCCCCCAACCTTAACCTTAACCGCACTCGCAAGATTTCAAACCCAGATTTGTGAAAGTAGGGTTACCATCTAAACAGGACCCAGACAGGAGACAGTTCACATCAGAGCTATTTCCTGTATTTTAGCAGGCAAACAGCAGTGACGTCAATGTTGCTTTCCAAAAGCATAAACAGAAATCTATTTATATGGTGACTTATATGTGAAACCATGAGTTAATAGTTAAATCTGAAATAAAACTTGTGTTTCTTTGCTTAATGGTGCAGTGCAGTTTTTGGTTGGAACAGCCTCAGCCCTTAATGGTACACATCTGAATAATCCCGGTTGAGAGCTTAATTGATTGTGGTGGTCAGTGTCATGGAGAGACTCCGGACAGGGCAGTGAAATTCCTCAAAAGGGCAGCCCTGTCCTGTCCTGTCCTGGCGGCTCAGCTGGCTACAAGCCTACCTCAGAAACGCAAAGTCTTGGGTCTGAATCCGGCCTGGAAGCTTTGTTCCTTGCCAGCCCTCTCTCCCTCTCATCTTTTCACCATGAACTACACAATAAAGCAGAAATGCCATAAAAATGATCTTTCAAAGGGCACTTCCCCTTAAATGCTAGGGGGGCTCCTGGGGCATGATGCTCCTGCGGGAAGACATTTTTGAAAAATTTCTTTTAAGGACTCCTTTCTGGTGATAATGTACTGCACACGGCCTTTCAAGGCAGAAAACACCATTCACTTGCATTTCCCACACTGTACCTCTCACCATATGTGTCGCTTGGTTTTTACAAATAAACTGATTTGTATAAACCAAGCACTGGTATGAGTGGAAACGATGTAGGCCTATGTTTAAAACTGTGCATCGAGGCCCAAATAGTTGCATCTCTCACCTTTTTCTATTCATTTTGGAGAGGATTGGCATTTTTTCCGCACAGACTGGATAATGCAAAGAGGCAAGATTTTACGGAGAGGATGAAAACATTCATGTGGCATTAAACACTCACTGCTGACCAATATAAGCCTTTGAGGAGAGGTAAGGCGTGTGTGCCAAGCTTGAATAGCCGAGATATAGTGGAAATACTGCGGTATAAATGCCTGTCAGAGTGGCTATAAGCCCCTTTCAGCTTACAGCTCTTCAGGTGATCAGTGTTTGCAGAGCCCCTTTCAAAACTCTAACTTGCTGTTTCAATCTGACAAGGGCACCTAGGACAAAAAATGTAAGAGGTGTTCCCTTGTGAAAACTTGATACAGAGTGTAAAATTAATTAATTCACATCTGTGATGGCTGCATCTCAAGACCCACAACACGTAGCCTAACTCTACAAAGAAGCTCTTTTCAGGTGTTCCTACCATTTTGTGTGTCAACATGAACTTCAGTAACAACACATTGGTTTGGTTTTCACATAAGATTTTTATTTGTAGAATTTTTGCACACATTTTAGTTTAGTTTCAATACTATATGACACATTCTCTTATTTCTAGTAGCATTTTCCATATGTTACTAATGTCTATTAATATCTACTTTGTCTTTGAATTATCTTCTGCCATCCAGAGCTGCTGAAGGGTGAGGCCAGGCTTAAATAGCACCTGGGAGCAGATGGTGGGAGTTTTTAAAGTGACCTTTCCTCTCGGCAGCCAGAGGGATGTAGTAGTTGCTTTATTGGTTAAAATTACTATCTAACTCTGTAAATTGTTAAGTTATCTGCAGTGGAGTAGTTGTTAAAACCAGGGGTTCCCAAATATATCTGTGTTTGGACCTACATGTAGAGGTACTATTTGTCTTGAGACCCACCAGTTATCTTTTTGTGAGGTAAAATAAAGTGATCAAAAAGTAGTTGAGCATTCAAAGCGCTTATATTCATCATTATGGCAAATTCTATATTTGCTCTGTATTTTTTTACCACTACATTCAATACAAGAATGTCAATTAAAAAAAAAAAAAAAACGGAACGTGTTGGGCGTTATCCCTATCGTTGTTTTTAGGCAGTGCCTTTTCTGCTCTTGGTTTTAAATTTAGCTATCTGTTGTCAGATAGCTAAGAGGACCATTTCTAAGTAATTGTCACTCATGCAGAGCATCATTGTCAAGCTGTGTATGAGCACTGACCCTCACTGCATGATTTATAATTGAGAAAAGAATGCATTGGTGCAGCCTCCCTGTGATCTACCTGACTCTACACCTGTGTGTTGAAAGTTGAAAGTTAATTTGCTGTATTTGTTGTATCAGTCTACCTCCACTCGTGTTTTTAGCCTTTATGTGAGTCAGTTTGTTCTGTTCAGACTGAGGTTGAGCTGTCTGTTTTGTTGACCTCCATCGTATTTTGGCGTCCTTCATTTATTTATTTATTGTAAAAATGTTTCTCACTTTGCCGGTTTTGACGCCCTTGATTGTTAACTTTTCGGGGGAAAGGAGGTAGATAAAACCCTGAAATTTCTTTCACTCTGCCTGCAACTTACTGTGTTCGTGGCTTGGTCCTTCGCAACATCATTGTTATGCTAAGTTTCGCCTTGGAGTTTGACAAAACATCCTCCCCTACACAAAGACAGAGAGACGCAATGGCACACATGGGAGCTGAGTGTATCGCCGCTGCAGTTCTGCTCTCTTGCTCCTGACTACAAGGCAGGCATATACTAATGTCTATCTCCTCTTCTATATTATACCGAACTTTATCTAAATTAATGGATCCCTCCGAGGTCCCTAGGTCCCAGGCTTCAGTGCCCTTTTAGTTAACGTACGTCCATGCAGTAGGGAAGACCTTAAATACTATGATCAGCAAATGTTAGAATACGCCTTACAATAAAATCACCTGGTGCTTGGCTTGGTAGGCACACAAGGTAAGACAGGTTTATTTGTATAGCACCTTTCAAATACAAGGTTAAAGACATAAAAACAATACTTAAAAGACACAATTCAACAGAAGGGAAACCAAATAAGGGAATCAATTAGAGAAAATAAGAATAGAAAAATGTTGCAGTGTACTACAGGTAAACCAGGGTTTGTGCAAACAAGACAGTCATGTCTGTGTGGCCTGACCACATCCAGTCTGTGTGTGTGTGTGTGTGTGTGTTTTATTGTCTCCTATTCCTTTTACAAATATGCATCTTCATAAAATGCATGCTTCTATGAATAGCAAAAGGATTAATGAAGACAGTCGACGTGTCGGTGGTACAAGTCAAGTTCATTTGCTCATCTACAGCAGCAGTGTCTACAACAGTCCATGTTAGACTTTGGGGTCTTGGTGTGTGGATGATTTGTTCTCTGAATTGTCTCCACGGAGAGTTCACCAGCGTGCGCCTAATGGACCATGATGATAATCACTTATCATCCTCAGCAGTCACTTCTGATATGTTTAAAATAGGGATCCAGTGATCCAGAGAGTTTGCGTCTCCTCTGAGTAAGCATTTTGAAGAGCGAGCGGAGCCACACAGTGGTTACATCGGCATTTACAGAGACACCAGCCATTGGTTGTCCTGCTATTAGGCTCAGAGAGAGATATGGTGTGAAAGTTGTCATTAACACGTCCTTCCAAAAAGGGATTATAGAGCACAGCCATAATATGACACATGCCATGATTAGTGTGCACACACCCACACACACACATTTGATATTTCATATCAGTTTGTTGTTTTCTTCCTGTTTACAACTTTGCCGTTTTCTAATTTTCTGTAGTCATGTTACTGTTAAGTGCATGGTTCATTGTAACTTCTTGTATTTGGTTTGCCTTCTATTCTTCTTAAATTTACTTTTTCAATCACTTTTTTTACAAAAGCCCCTCCAGGGACAGCTGTTGCAAATTAGCATCCGCTACAAACACTATGATACTTGCTCTGTATTTTAGTTTGTCTGTGCACACTGTACCGGCCCCTTCCAAATAAGCCATAAATAAATAAAGAGATAAAATCCAGGCTGACGTCAGAGTGATTGATTATATTTATTTGTCATAGCAGAATGACTCAGTTGTTACTGGCAGTATTTATTATGGATGCATCAAAGCAATGAATGAAATGTTACACCACAAAATGACTCCCAAACAGGGATTTGAATTAACTCATAACAAAGCAAGAATGACAGAGGTCACATGTCAGGTAATTAAATATTGCCCTTTGCCCCTTCTAATGCAAATTCCCTATTACAGTCATTTGTGTATGTAAATAAAGCAAAAATAATCAGACACCTACATGTAAAACAGAGACATTTTCAAATCGGATATAAGCATGTTTTACTTAAACAAATTATGTTTCAGTTGCAGCAGGTAAAAGTCTGTGTCATAAATAGCAGAGTAAGCCTCCCTTTGCTCTAACACATCAAGTAAAACATCAATTGCCAGCTTAATAAATGGTCAGAGAATTAATATATTTTCTGAAAAAAAAATGCTAACATTTCAAGTTTTCCCTGCTTTAGATAAAACCGACAGCGGCAATTAGCAAGTGGAATTATAAAGGTCAGCCAGACCTTTATAATCATAGCTGACTCAAACAGTCAGACACAGCTCACAACAAATAGGCATTTATTTAACCTCAGCTTCATTTTATGTCCTTGATATTTTGAAAGAATTTCTCTGAAGTGACTGAAAGGGCTTGCGACTCTCTCTACAGTTTGTGCGTCCATTGCCCATTTGACACTCTTCAGTCCAACATACAAAGAGAACAAAAATCAATACACTTGAGGAGTGGTTGGACGGCCTTTATCTTTTGTGGCGGATGATTTGGCTGTGTGAATTATTCATCAGCAGAAAGCTATGGCCTGCACTGGTGAGCTCTGAGGATAGGAATAACAGCTTTACCTTATCACTCTTAATCTTAGAAGCTGCAGTAATGCAATTCCTAACATTTAGCACTTAATGGTGTGTCAGAGAGGGAACATGATCTAAGACCATTAGGGCTGTTTTGTGCTGAGGTTCAAAACAGGCTTTTCCTCTCTTATCTTATGCCACTGAGCCGGCTGAGGAAGTAGAAAGCCATGAAAGGTGTGAGGACAGTCTGAAATTTTGTGTACAGTCAGCCTGTTTGGCAGGGTAAGTTGCTCAGCCTTTTTGTTTTCCTCTCCTTGTAAATCTTGCATGCGGCATTGCACTGTATTATAAATAACAATGACTTTTTCCAGATGTGAGATGGTTTAACTGAAAGGGAAAAAACCTCAATCTTTAAGTCTTTGTGTCTAACACTGAATGACGACCATATTTGGGGTGTGCATGGGAGGTAACCTCTAGTAACTGCACAGATAAATAATCAGCAGGTTGGTTGACTGCAGCGGTTGATGTGAAGTTTGCACAATCGTGTCCATCTCCACAAGCTGGATTGAGGGACATGAAGTGAGATTTTTCCTGCCCGATAGCACCAAAAGACCATAGCACATCTGCAGAGGGTCGATAGAGTTGCTGATTAATGCCAGTCACACAGCTATCACTTCACCAAGTGCTGGGATTTCTGAAACTCACTTCCCATTTCCTGTTAACAAAAAGTGGTGGATGGTGGCATGAGCAAGCTAATAAACAAGTGACAACGCAATTATTATTATTGTTGCAGTATTTTGCTGGACATTCCCGTTGGATCCCTGCACTAATTAAGCAGTTTATTTGTCCCTCTTTTGACTTTATTGTCTGCGTGAATTACAGGCTGCTGTAACTCAAAGGAACAGGAGGTGTGTGTGTGTGTGTGTGTGTGTGTGTGTGTGTGTGTGTGTGTGTGTGTGAGGGAGGGGGCTGCACTGGACTGGAGACCCTGCCGATGTTGCAGTCCTATTGGTTGCCAACAGAGGTCGATAAGGTCATAAATTACATAACACCCCTGTAAAGCAAGAGAAAAAAAAAAAGAAAAAGAAAAAAAAAAAAAACAGAATCAGCAGTAGTGCTTAGTGTTGTTGCAAAACAATCCAACATGGCCTGGATTGTCTTTATGCCTCCTTGAGCACATTTTACATTTCATCCACGTCCAGGCCAGTTTACACTGAGCGTGAATATATCTCATGCTGTTTACCAACAAGTCCTTGTTCCAGCCCTCTGGTACGACCCACAGGACCGTCTCTAACAAGCCCAGCAGCGGCGTTTCCTAAATTAGCAGTGCATACGACCCACAGCAGCATTTCCAACACGACCCAAAAGGCTGTTTCCTGAGCTAATGAACATTTGCAAGCAAGGTAGCGGGCTAATGTTCCCTAGCCACTTGGTTAAGGTTAGGAAACTGTTAGTGTTAAGGTGAGGAAAGGTTCGTTGTAATGGTTAAGGTTAGGAAAAGGTCATGGTTAAGGTTACAAAACATTAGCTATCATTAGGTAGCGAATACTTGCATAAACACTGCTCTTAATTGGATTTGAACTCGGGTTGAGTGACAGGCATGTTGATTTGTTGCTCCCTTAATAGAATAGAAATGTATTGCCACTGTTAAAAACAATGAAACACAGTTTAGCAGCTCCAGCATGACAGCAGAATCATAATTAAATAAACACACTTCAGAATAAGACAAATAGCAAAATAGACGATGAAAATACTAAAAAATAGAAACAAGTGAAAATAGATTAAAAGTAAAGTGCAAATTATGCAGACATTCAGTCCCGGACATCAGTCAGTCCTCAGTGCTCAGTGTTAGTGTTAGGGGTGATGGCAACAACAGCTTGTGGGAAGAGGCTGTTTTTCAATCTGTTTGTTTTGGATTTTATTGTCCTGCATCTTCTCCCTGAGGGCAGCGGAGAGAACAGCGAGTGTCCGGGGTGCTTAATACTACACCAGTGTTTGTATTACGGTATTATATTGTATTATACCATCTAATACAGTACAGGACCGTGCTAGGTCACTTAACATTAATATATTAATAATAAGATACTATACAAACGACATATGGGGTCGCTTTTTCATTTTCAAAGTGGTTTTCTTAACAAACGGCACAACATGCGAGCGCATTTGTTTTACCTCACCGGGCCTGTGCATCAAACAAACATGATATTGCCACAGAAAAGGATCTTTTATAGCCACTGTGACTTATATTTCATTGTCTTCCTCAACCTGAATGTCAATTATGCATTTATTATGCTGCTAAGTCACCAGTAATCACATGTAGCTTTGCTCTTTACCTGCTTGCGGCCACACTAAGCGTAACGGGCATTTTAATGTTGCACAGGCGTATCGTAAAGAAAACCGGAGCGAACCAGCCCTCATCAGTGTCACCGCTGATAGCATGAGTGGCCAGGTTAATAAAGTTTACATCTACCGCAGATCCAAGATTGCTGGAATGTAACACATATCAGTGTAGAGAAAGTACAGTTTTAATCTTGGTATACATCACTTGATTTTTTTTTTCCCTTTCATTTTTGCAATATTTATTGAACGTATTAGGGTTAGAATTAAACTGAAATGGAATCAAATCTCTGAGGATTTTTTTTCTGTGAGTAGACGATACCTAAAAAATATTTTAATGCATTGCAAAGGACTTTTAGACACTTTAAAAGAAATGTAAGGCTAAGCTTACTGATCTCAAATCGTTTTTAATGATACAGCCACAATGCCTTTAATGTCATTTTTTTTTTTTTTACATTCCACTATTAGAACAAAAATTAATCCAAATATCTGAAGATAAATGAAATGAAATTTTAACTGCTGAGGTAAACTGCTGAAGCATGTTATTCATTGATGTATTCTTCCATTTTTTTTTTTTTTTTTTTTTTCCATGTGTTTTGTTGTGGTTGTCCATTACAAGAGGAGCAGAGCTGCTCCTGCATAACAACCAAAGCTTGAAAAAAAAAAGATGAAAGTGAGCACTGATGGCTGTGTTTACAGCAGCAATGAGAACAACAGCGGTCGCTTTTGTCGTCGAACGTGTGGCAGGATTTGAGGATCAATGAGCATTCTGTTTCAATCCATAGCAATGATTCGTGTCACTAAAATCAGCATTATGATGCATCTACTTTTAAATAGACAGTGGCATCCCTTGTGTGCTGTTTGTATATGCCATTTACTACGCTACATGCCTATTACAATGAGTTAGACTTGTTACTATTGCGGTGAGAATCACGCCTTAACGACGTGAACGAGGAGTTTCCCCAAAGACTGATTAAAGAGGTTCACAAGGTTGTTCTGCATATGCCCAATTACTTTTTAATGAAGACTAGTGGTGCACAGCCACATTACGCACTCGTGTTGTGCTAGCGTGTGCCTGCTCGCCACTAAGGTGCTCATTCATCAAGCCCATGAGTGAGAAATAGCAATTTTTCAGCAGCGCGCCAGTGGTTTTGAGTTTAGCATATATGAACCACCCTCTTGAAAAGCAACTCCAATTATCCTATGCTAAAAAACATATAATGCAAATAACAGAGCAATATTTCCAAGTCCTTTTAGAAATGTCACAGAAATGGTATAGCGATACAATAGGGAATAAGAGAGGAAAAACAGTCCAGTAAGTTCACTCTTAACTCATTTGACCCATAAAAGATCTTGTGTGGGTCACACAGATCGTTTTTATCCACTGGACCAAGGCGTGTCCTTCAAGGTATTAAGATTATTTGAGTGTTTACGACTCTGCAACCTTGCATCTTAGTAAAATAAAATGATTAACATGTAAAAAATTAAATTGTATGGTAAAGCAACAAAAAATTAAATATGTTGTGAGGTTACAGAGATATAGGGTAACCAAATTACGCTGATATTTTGGGCCGATATTCAGTATCTTCTTAGTCTGACCATTTCAGCACTTCCTCCAGAAATATATTCATGTCAGAAATTCAGTATTGGAAGATCTTTGCAGCATGGTGCCTCACAACTTATTTTCAAAGGAAGGGAAAGTAGCTACAGACATTGCCATTAAATACCAAAAAAAAAAAAAAAAAAAAATCCCAAATTTGTTAAATACAAGATGATTGAATTTAATAAATGAACAAGTTGTGCGTTTGAGTTGTGAGTTTTCCACTTTTTATGTATCTCTAGTCAAGTGGGAATGCCCATCACCTATCATCAGATAACATGATTCACTAATATTGTATATTTAACAAAATGTTTGTCCAATATGTTGGTATAACCATAAAACTCACTACTGAGTACAGCTGAATCAGTATAAACCCCTCTGAGAATGTTGTAGGAATAGCCTAATATGGTGTTTTTAATTTTTTTGTTTTATTTATGTATTTTTTTTTTTTTAAGTGTACACAGATCACTACACCTGTCATATCATGCAGCTTAACGGTGGCAATGCCTATACATATTTCAAATTACATGTATAGCTGAACAGAAATGGAGTGGAAGTGGCTGAGATGAAGCTGATCTTAAGTTTAACCAGGTCCCTAGTTATTTCACGTCCCTGATGTGCACTCTGTGCATTACGGCAACACAGTACCCTCCACGTATCCTTGTTAGCGTGTCCTACAGCAGCTCGGCAGGCCCTGCTGACACCGGGGAACCGCTCAAAAGGCTGCACCTGGAAAGGCGTGATGAGATGAGATGTGCTACAGTGAGCAGGGAAATGAAGATCAGTGCGTCACTCAAGGGTGATGGGGTGGCACACTTTAACACACTACACTTTTCCACCACTAGCTCCTTACTCTCTCTGCTGCTGTTTATGATCTTTCTCTGATCTGGAAAAAGGAAAAGAGGAAAAAAAAAGAAACTAAAAAGAAAAAAAACATCTCAGTAATCACTGAAGTGACGTAGGTTTATCCAGGATATATGCTTCTGTCTTTTCTCCTACTCTGCAGCTTGGAGGCTTTAATCTTACGAAAAGACCATGTTCTTGTTTTTTTTTTTTTTTTTTTTTTTTGGTATCATCTTAGGAACAGCTTGGGAGAGATTACACAGAATCAACACAGTGTCCTTTGCAAGTGTTTTTTTTCCCCTTGTAATTAATTTCCATTTTTATTTGCACATGTGACAGAGGTAATTATCTGCTGCACCTCTCTGTGCAGCCTGTGTGTGAGAGTGTGTTTCTAATCGCTGGTCTGTAATATCTCTGCTTAGTCCTTTGCTGTTCATTAAGAGTTAATGAGCAATGATCGGGAATAGAACAGGAGCTTTGCAGGTAGTCACATCCATTCAGATGTGTTTACAGTCGAACGGAGAGGAAGTTATTAGAATATCGTGCATCACCGATCATCTGAGCACTCCTGGATTTTTTTGAAAGAGAAAATGCTTTCCCGTTTGGAAAAATACATCAAGGCAGATCGGTAAGAGCCTGCCCGACCTTGCTTCCTCTTTACAGGAGATAGAGTGCTCCATTTATTTCGGTATAGGAAGATTTGACCTGAATCTTGCAAGAATCTGAAATCTGAAACCACAAATCAGTGTTTTATTTCTTTCTTTCTTTATTTTATTTTATTTGTGCACTGGCATGTACAGTACACACAGCACACATTACATCACCTTTTGTGCTTAATTTTTAGCAGCATTCTGCAGGATCCAGCTTTACCTCGAGGCGTCGATACTTCGGAAGATGTAATGTCTTCATCAGCTTCGCATTTTGGCAAAACTCCCAGGCTGTCTCTTAAAGCGATGCCTTTACAATCTAAATTTAGCTGTTTTCCCCCCTTATCATGAGCAAATGGGCTACATTTCTATAATGCTTTTCCAGTGTGCCGACCAGTCAAAACACCTTACAGTGTTGGCCTCACATTTTTTCATTCACACACTGATGGCAGAGGCTACTGTGCAAGGTGCCAAGCAGTTCAGTGTCTTGGTCCAGGACACTTCAATGCGCTCTCTGGAGGAGTCGGGGATCAAACCAGGAACCCTTCGATTACCAGATGACCGCTCTACATCCTGTGCCACGGCGGCCCAAATAACAGCGTGAAAAAAACATTTTGACTTCCTCTCATTCTCCCTAACAGCAGGTTAGCATAATGAGCACTGGCCATTGGAAACCAAGGCTGTCAGCACCTGCCCCATGCTCACAATGCTAATTTTAAATGTGAGAACTAAACTAGAAGGCATATTCGAAAAATATATGCAAAGGTAGCACATCCGGAAATTGTTCAAGTCAAGACAGACAAAATACTCACATTTCACATGTTTATTTTGGCATGCATGATAGTGGAAAAATGCTTTTTGATTTTTGGTCTCGCACTCCTCTGAGAACCCCATTTTTTGAAGTGCAACCTTTTTTCCCACATACCTAGAAGGCACTCAGCTGAACACAACCTCCGCCAACGGTTTATGTTTGTTTGTTTATTGTTTGTTTTCCCTTTGATCTGGTTTGATTTACATTCGATTTTCTGACAAAATTGCAGGGGGAACGCAGTGCTGTTTGGCAGCCAGACTTTGAAGTTGTGGATGCTGGACTTTCCCACCGACACATGAACGCAGCATAATTAATCGGGTTTAAAAACGATAATCATCAAACGGCGGAAACCTCAGATCTGAATCAGGACCGAATCAGCTGATCCCTGAGCCAAGGACTATGTGTCCACCAAATTTCAGCCAAACCGTTTACCTTTTTGAGATGAGTGAAGCCATTCCAGTGCCCACGAAATGCCAGTGACGGTGCCGGCCAAAACACTTCTGAAATGTAATCCGGGCTGATTATTGGCTTGCCAAAAGGATTAGTGAAGTAACACAGTTCCATGAAAACTGTGTTACTCACCTGTAACCGACCAGAGATTGTGTTGAGATTACGTAAAGCTCCACGAGTTGGCCTATGGCGCTTTTATGGCTCATGTTCCATAGTGTGAAAATGCCGTGTGATGATGTCAACTTCTTTAATACTCATAGACAAGTGTGTGGGGGGAAAAAACTATGTTTGTCTATCCATCTATCCATGTAAATAATTTCATCATCATCATGGCAAATCGCTGGAAGTCATGCAGGCCATACATTTATCCATCAAAAGTTGCACAACAGGACAAATAACAGAGACATAGAGAAATAATATTCCTCTCTAGCTGGACAGTGAACTACACCCTTGAGAGTACACTAGAAGAGATTTCTGTTTCTGTTTCTCTTGTACTCCTACCATTTTTTCCTCCGATTTAAAATTAATCAGTGCATCGTTCATGTCCCATAATTAATCTATTTGTATTTAACCAAATGCTGAAGCAGTCGGGTTAACAGCTGCACACAGCACAGACAGGCTAATTTAATGTATAAAAAAGTGCCTGTAAGTATATTCCACCCAGACCCCTCTCCTGTGTTTAAGTGTCTGACAAAGAAAAGCTTCTAGAGAGAAAAGTGAGCGGTATTGGTCACAAGAGGGCATGTCACCCTATAAAGCAAGCAAGTTGCTAATGACTTTTTCAGGAACTAATTTTCTGCTTTGTGGCACAGCCCATAAAGCAAGGTTATTTTCCTCCATCAAGGGATGAATAGAGATTTAACTGTCTTTTCTGTTTATTGTCTCCCAGCAGCATTTATGTGTTGCTTATGCCACAAATTGGAGAGGGTCTCTGTTGACTTTGACTCGCACCCCATGTTTTGTTTTTTTTTTCTTCTATTAAAAGCGAGGGAAAGACAAAAAGCTCAAATTCTTGTATTGAGGATGCTTTTACAAGAACCCCCTTAGCTTGCTTGTCGTAACATTTCACCTTCTTAGCGGGGTGCGCTGTTTCCCATTTTGACTTTTTTTTTTAAAGGGCAAAACACAGCATTGCAGCAAACGACAGCATTGTGACAGTAATGCGGAGTAGACAGAATTAGCCTTAAAATGCTGAGCTCTTAGCGACATTATACAAGCGCTCCCCATGCACAGTAATTCCCCCACCCGCTAACACTTCCACAACTCTGATCCAGACCCCAGGGGTGAGACAAGACAACATGATTTTAATATATGAGGAAGGATGAGGTTCTACTAAATGCATACATCAGGGCTTCACAAACCATTTAATGGTATACGGGCCACTCACACTCAATTAAAGCAACTTCCTCCGTCAAGACATCATAAAGGAGACAAAGCGGTTCTGGTGGGGTAGTAATTCGGCAAAACAGAATACACATTAGAGAAGAAGCTCGCCATACGAGTGTTTCCAGCTTTATCAGTCAAACTATAACCTTAGTGATGTATGACTGCAGTGCTATGACTTAATTATTACTACACAGGAAATACTGTCCATCCCTAGTAATGACCCCGTTGGCCATCGATAAAAAGGCTTGATAAACGCAGACTTCCTGAGCATGGATGGATAAATACAGCCTGACTAATGAGACCCGGGATGCTGAGGATGACAGCTCTGCTCTATATCATGTGCTGCTCTATGGTTCAGGGGCAGCACTGGAGGAGCAGGGCGAGGTGGTGGTGGTGGTGGTGGAGAGAGGGGGGGCTTTTATGGGAGGCTTTGAAATCTGTGTGTGAGCTCCCTCATTCACGGCTGGCTTTCAAACACAATGGCCATGTTCTCCGAGAGAAAATAACCTGAGGTATCAGGGTGACAGTAATGAGAGATTCCATTTTCAGTCATCTGGTTCTATCTGCGCGACTCTCGAGTGCACTCTCAAGTGAAAAGTAACGGCATTGATCTTGCCCAGTACAGTATACTGGAATTAATCTTTTGCAAGAGCTTCACAATGACTTTGGCACGCATCAGATTAGCAAAAGTTATGGGTATCGCTTTACAGTAAAAGCACACAAAATGCAAACAAACCTGAATCAAGTACTATATTGCAAGTAATGATGAGGTACAGCTCATCATTGCTTCTTAGGAATGCATCATTACTTTGTGGTTTACAAATACTAATTTATTAATAACAATGATGCATAAGTAAGTAATACGTAAGTAACAGTTAATTATTTTGGGTAAGGTGAACTTTATTTGAAAGGACACAAATATGGTAATCATATAAGTAGTCATCATCAAGTATGCACCACAATATCTGTGCAAATACTCCAATTCACAGTGTAAGGCACAAGGCCACTTCTTTATTGTGCAATATACTTTTAAAAAATAACACTAAACCTACCATTATAGTAGATTGTATATCTGTATAATGTGAAGAGTGTATATGTAATGTCAATAAGCATACCACTGTGCTGCTACCAGGATTTCCATTGCGGTTTATGATACTATTATGTGGTAGTGCAATATTCTTGCAGTATAATGCTACACACTATGTGTTTATTAACATTGCAAGGTCATATTTTGTCTACTTTAGGTATGAAATAATGTGAAAGGCACCTATTGTATGTATAATGTATAAATGGAAGATCTTTTTTTTTTAAATCTTTCATCATTTTTTCAGCCGTTTTCCTCTTCTCTGTTTCTTGTGAGCTGCTTTAACATGTGAATTTCGCCAGTAGGGATCAATAAATTTTATCTTAGCTTTTTACTAGTAACAACTCAGTATGATGCACTAATATACTTGGCACACAAAAATAGTAACTAACACGGAGGTAATAAGGAAGTAATGATTTGTTATTGGTTATATGTTGTTTAACAGCTTATTCTGAAGTATTCAGATGGATTGGCTGGATGGGTTATTCAATAGATTAAATAAATGATTGTTATGTTAAGGATTCATCAGGAATTGATATTTTTAATATTTGGTTTATTAACAATTTGTTCTTAAGCAAATTATCATCTGCTTGATTCAAATTTCTTCAAGAGCCATGTGTTGAATATTAGTTAACTAGCAGTTCATTCATGATTTTGTATTGTATTGTTCACTTTCTTTTGTCTTTCTTTTCTTACTAATTTACACAGGACGTGTTTAATCCATTACTTGATTTTTTTTTTTTTTTTTTTTTTTTTTTTTTTTTAAATTCAACCCAGCTGCAGGAGAAATACATTAAGACTTGAAGTGTCCATGTTCATTGTGGGGGAAAAAAAAACTCCATCCATTGTTGCGTACAACTGCTTCTATTTCATGGTTCAGAGGCTTTACTGTCCTTTAGTGAGCAGACGGATCTTATGGAGGTTAGCAAAGCGGCCCTTAGCGAGCTCAGGATCAAAATGCTCTAAGACAACAGAATTCGGGCCAACACAGTTTCGCTACCTGCTCTTCCTCAGTGAGAAAATTAAATGCTTCCATAATGGCTCCTCTGGTTCATGCAGTCGGGTGTGACAGAAAGATGGGAGAGGGGATGATGATGATGATAATGCAGCAAAGGTTTCAAGCCACATTCAAGCCCTTGCTGCTTTCAGAGCAGGGCAGATGGTGTGTATGGTGGCCCACTGACCTATCAGGATGTCACTTACTTATTGAACCTTTGCTCCAGGGTTTGGTAAGATTTCCCAGGTTAATACTCTGGCTTTCTCCACCACAATATATCATTCCTATGCATCTATGCCAAAGTTTAGATGTCAGTTGGGAATTTCATCCACAGACTCTCACTAATTATCGCTTTCTCACATTTGAATTGGTTCCTCTAAAAGGTGTAGATTTTCTCAAATCCCACTCTTTACAATTAAGTCTTATATCAGGATGGCACATTTTTGTTGGATAGGCCCTGAGGCACACACAAGATATAGAATCTAATCCTCAAGATTTGGCAAATCTGGAAACTTTGTTGGGGATTAATGCCACCTGGTGGTTTCTTCCTCGAGGGAAACATTTTGGCACATATGGGTCTGTCTCTCAGACACAAATACACACAAACAAATATGCAATGCCATATGTCTTTATATAGAAAATTTACACATTTTACTTGTAATTTGCACCGCCAGCATTGTAGCTCCCACTGAGAGATAAAGTACAGACAGTGCAGTTTAAAGCTCAAAAGTGCGGCTCCAACACCTCAAACTTGTTCTCTATTACTGGCTTTACAGGCCATGAAACATATAAAAAAATTCCCAAATCACTAAATCTTATAACAAGGAGCCAGTCACTTGCTCCTGAAAGCATTTGCTGTTTTAATCTATTTGAGCTCACAAAGCAATTTCACAACAGTCGACTTTAAACATTTCTAATTCGGGCAATTTTAATGCAAGATTGCAGCAAAACAAACTAGAGTCTTTATCTATTCAGTTCATATCTGAGTTTAAAGGCAATGGTCCGTCCTGACTTTGAATGACCACAGTGCATTATATTTTTATTTCAAGCACAAAGTTATTCACAATAACACTCCACAGTTCTTTTATGATAAAATAGTATTTACTGGTTTTTGTCCAAGAACTAATTGTATGATGAAAACTGTTCTCTGTCAATTTCAGACACACTAAAAGTAGGTTCTCTAAATTATTAAAAAGTTACTAAAACAAAAAACTGATGAATTTCTTATACATATTAATGTGTTTTTTTTTCTGTCTCAGACTTTTTGATTGTTTTTATTTTTTTTAACTATTTGTTGATGTGAATTTCACAGTTTTGTTTTTTGTTTTCATTGTAGGTTACTATTTGTTTTTCATATGTATGGGAGGTTTTATTTACTGATCTTTACATTTGGCCTGTTTTTGGTCTTTTTGTGTTATTAATAGTGTGCTTTTAATTAATTGCTTGTTTTGATTACTTCTGTTCTTGCGTGGACCACAGGGAGATTAGCAACCACTTTCTGAAATGTTTTGTATTCTGACAAATATGTTATAGGCTGTGCTTCATAAGAGACTATCACAGCCACATCAAATTTCCAGATTACTGAAGGCAGGTTCTCCAGATTCACCACCGATGTCAATTGTTCATGACCTGCGTGACCCTGATAATCAGGCCCTCTGGGGCTTTGAAGTCCGTTATGGATTCTGACAAATCAATTTTGTAAGGAGTGCCTCAAAAACTTCAATATAACAGATATTTCAGCACAGGCTTGGATTATAAGAACATTTTCTGCTGGGGCTATTGATTCTTTGCAGGATCTTTGAAGAACTATGTATATTTGACAATACCAACCATTTTCCAAAGCACACCATACAATTTGTGTTTTTATGTTTGGCTATATTTCTCCTACCCGCCAAACAGCCATTGCTTTCCACTGATTTCAGTTCACTATGAAAATCATCTTACAGAGGCTTAAAATTGCTTGAGAGGTAATACATCACAGTGAACATCCCATACATATGAATTATTTCCACTGGGTGGCAGCCTGGAGGGGATTATGTGTTTGGTTGTGTGTCCAGTATCTGTTGGCGTGTGCGTGTATCTGTCCACAGCTAATCTCACATACCACAGGGCAGTATGTGAGATTAGAATAATAGTTTCAGGGAAATAGTATCTGAGCACAGTTAGGACCTCTCATGGTTGTGATGAGTCAAAAAAAAAAAAAAAAAAAAAATGAAAACAATTTTACACCACAACTGAGTGCTAATTCATGAGCTGGTTTTTCATCTAAGGCTGAGCACCAGAGAAGAGGAGACAACCAGGGTGAGACAACACATCTGGCAGAGATCTTCACTCTGCTGAGTGCACTCTTACAGTTTTTGTCAGGGTTACTTCATCACTGTGTGATAATTAGTCAAATACCTGGGTTGGTCTGAAAAGTACACACTTCTCCTGAGGCTTTGACATGCTTTTACGAAGCTCCGACATCTTGGACTACAGCTGCCAAACTGCATTGCATTTACCTGAATTTCAGAGGGAAAACCAAACTCAGAAGACAAACAATAAGCAAACAATGACATTGTTAATAAAAGGATGATGTGGATTTTGCTCTTATTTTAAATATGTCATAATAGTTAGTCTGGCTAACTGCTCGGTATGAATTTCGCTGATTCAGATTACCTGATGCCACATGAATGGACTATTCCTCTCTGTGAAACTTGGAAATGTTTTTCATGCTTTGGCACCCACACAACAGAGTGTACTATATGTCTCCATCTGAAAATAGTGCCTGAAGAGGGGGCTGATTAAGTACAAACAGAGCCGTAGTAGTTTCCAAACATATCCACATAACATCAAGAAACCCAGTGAGGTGGCTGGTCATGGGTCAGCTGTGGTCATGGGTCAAATTGTGGTTTGCCATTTTTTTGTTTGTTTGTTTTGTTTGCTATTTGCGTGTGAGAGAGAGTTTTGTGGGCATCTAAGGTGCCTAAGGTACATTTTCAACTACACCGGAACCCTGAGGAAATAATGAATCAGCACTAAACAGATACACCATATACCTCAAATGTGACAAAAAAGCTACACGATGAAGTGCAAAACTCTCCTCGACAGATATTAGAAGTGCTCCAAATACATGGCACTTCTCCTGGCTTGATGACCTGCCCGATAATGGAAATGAAAGCAGATCAGCTTCACACGCATCACAAATTCATGACAGTCAAGCCGCTCTCTGGATTACTATCTCTACATACCACTGGGAGTCGCAGGTATCAGTAGAATCAGTCCATTGATTAAGATGGAGATGCAGAGGGGTTATGGACCCATCTGACCTCCTGCCCAGTGCAACACACAAACACACACACATACACACACACACACACAAACCAGTCAATGGCAAATATTGATCCCTGCAGCCAATCCTGCTTAATTGAAGGGAGACCTGTTGTCTATTGAATGGTAATGAATGAATGATGGTGTGGTGATTTTATCCAAGTGGTGAGAAAAAATGTTAGATAAGCTACAGTACAACGATGCATGTACAAAACTGCATCCACTGCATGGTCCTTACTGTAATCTTTCATTGTAGAAATAGTGATGTAATAGATTTTCTTGGTGGTATTAGGATATGTGAAATCACTATAATCTTTCAATAGGAATTTAAAATGAGTCTATACTGCATATAGTGACTTTACAGTCCTCCTATAGTACCCAAATATATTCCAAGTATTCCTACTGAAAAAGCGTCTTTCAACAATGATTTTTAGGATCACCATGTTTCTATAAAATTCTTATATTCCTAAAAAGGAAAGTATTATCATAGGAATACTGTATAGTTCTTTTTCATGAGGGGAACTTCGACTTAGTGTATGCAAATTGTTCTGCTAGTCCTGTGGGTGGTCTCCGAGTTTCTCAAAAACCCAAGCATGAGCAAGTTACTTGAATGATTCCTGCTGGGAGAGGCGAGCTCCTGAATCCAAATTGATGTGAGAGCAACAGAGGTTGTTGTATTTTTTATTTTTTATTTTTTTTTCAAGAATCTCAGAGCGGATGCTGGAGTGCTCTAATACGGGAGGATCCTAAGGTGTTTAATTTCAAGGACCTTTTCACAGGTACGCATCAGGGTACAGACCCCCCTCCTCATTTGATGAGATTACCCACATACCCCCCCATATGTGAAGATGTTTGCTGCCAGATATGACCTAGAAAAGAATTGCAAAAATCCTCGTTTCAGAGCAACGGAGAGAACAGTGAAGAGAGTGAAAACAGTTCAGTAAGTCACGTATTGTGCACAAGTACTTGTGCCGTTATACAAACTTGTTGTGAATTAAACACTGACATTAAACTCTTTTTTAGTTGAGGCTCTCTTCACTCCAGTAATATCCACCTTAACAAGTTATATGATATATAAAACCTGAAATAAGTGAAAAACAAAAAACAAAAAACAAAACACTTGTAAGATAATTTGTGACAGCAAGATTTCCAGTGCAAATGAACTTGTTTCAAATCAAAAATCATCTTCTTTATGCTAGAGGAGTGGTCTGGTCTGCCTTCTGCCTTATTCTTACTCTCACACAAATGAAACATGGACACATGTATGTCACACACACACACACACACACACACACACACACACACACACACACAGTTTTCTTTGTCCTCATTGGCTGATAATTTACTTGTTTTAAGAAAAATTAAGCCTTAGTAAGTCACTTGTTAAGATGGATAATGTGAGCTGTTTTCAAGGACCCCCTACTGGCACTTAAGTGAACCCCCACTAAGGGAGACATTCTTACCAGATACTGCCATACACTGTAAAAATGTCCATCCTAACAAGGAACTTCATCTAATGAATCTGAATGCAAACATATTTTTTTCTTTGAACAAATCTGATAAAGAGGGGGTTCTTCCACTTGTTTCAGCTGCAGATGCAATTTCGCATTTTGTATTATGGAAACAAGTGCATTTTGAAACATGTCAAGACAATATGAATAAAAGAAAAAATCTTCAAATAAGTTTTGTTTTGGAAACAGGTGAAATTATGTCACTGACTGTTCAAAATAATATAAGATTGAGTGACTATGCTAGATGTCTTGATACACCAGACAGACAGATTTTTTGCAGTGCGCTTTGGGTACCTCGGTTATGTTGTAAAGACACTGTCATAGATTGTTTATCATAGCAGTCCGGCTGAAAGGTTTTGGTCCATCAGCATCAGAGACTGTTTGGACACCCCGGCAGCAGCCGCCGCAGGAGAAGCAGGAGGAGGAAGTGGAAGAGAAGGGCAGTCTGTTCCGCTTGGATGGCCGGAGCGGCGAGAGGCTGGTCGGGGAGAGAAGACAGCTCTCTCTCTCTTTCCCTCTCCCACTCTCTCTCTCTTTCCATCACTCTCTCTCTTTCCATCACTCTCTCTCTCTCCCTCCCTCTCTCTCTCTCTCTTCTCCGCTGGCCGTGCGTCCCGCTCTGCTTCAGCACGGTTTAAGGGGGGAGGGAGACTGACGCATCGCAGTAAGTACACCAAGCTTCAGTTCCCAGTATGCAAGCTGCGAAACGCCACGCCGTCAGCTACTTGTGCCACTGACACCGAGCCGGGGATGGAGATACAGTAGTGTTGCCGCACAGCAGCCTGTGAATGTAGCGCACACAGCACGGCGTCTTGGCGCACAAGTGTCGGCTGTGGAGACGGATATCTGGCCAGCAGTGTCGCCGCGACTCAACAGTGATGTCTGTGTGCACAATTTTGTTTAGTGTGAAATTACGGATTAATCCAAGGCTGTAAATTCCTCGGAGACGTAATTGCGGAAGGTAAGGTTATCATTATTATTATTATTATTATTATTACTATTCTGATTATTAATTTTATTATTATTATTATTGTTATTGTTGTACTCTGGTGTTTACTATCACCGCTGCATGTTTATCCCATAGCCATTAACTTCATGACTGCTTCGTCTCTGTTGCCTCCTAATCCCAAATTCTAGATGTACTTAAGAAACGATGGAGGGGGCTCAGAGACAAATGTCGTAAAGCTCAGCCTACCCGCTAACTTTTCAAAGATTACGTTAAAACCTACGGGCTAGAGTGGAAAACAGGGGAGGGGAGGGGGCTCGGAACCGGGATGAAGAAGGATTGCCTTCTCTGAATTTCACTTGGAGTCCCTGGTGATCTGATTTGCCTAAGCGTGTCGACTTTGTTGTGGGACTATCATGGTTGAAGTAAAGTAATCTGTGAGTCAGAGCACTGCGAGTGTCTCTCCGATCAGTGCAGATGTTTAGTAATCCCCCGGCGCTGACCCTCCCTAGAATAATCCCTGTGGATTTGCTGATTATGCTGCTGACCACCTACCGCGGCCACGGGAATCTGTCTAGTCCACGATCCCGTTGGATTAAACAAGAAAAACGGGAGAAAACTTCATCTCCCTCACTAATATATTTTTAATTCACGCACAGCAACCGTTTGTATTAACTATAGTGAAGGGTAAACCCACCTTAACTCAGTTTGTCCCCCTTGTCAGGGTGAGAGATCTTTAGGTGTAAGAAAAAAAAAATCACAGTGGCACCAAACTGTTGGGTATTTCAAGGAAATATAAATAAAATGTGTGGCTGATTTTTGTTCATATTGGTGGCTGTCTTATGCTAATCAGTAACTAGAGGTCATAGTTAACCAACTTTTTAAGTACATCACTTCTGTTACTCAATGCATCTGGCAGTCATTAGTAAGCTGTCAAATGGCTATTCTGGATGCCTGTATTGGATTCTTGTATTGGATCAGATGTCATAAGCCTCCTTTAATATGTTTAATAGATATTTAATCATCTGTCGGGTTTTAGTTTTTGCACTCTTAAGGGATGGGCCTGGATATTATGGCAGATCTGACATGTCCATGTCTGCCAAAATTGCTGGCAATTGCAGTCAAAAGACGACTGAATGTGGTTCATGTAGAAATTTCTACTTTTGGAAGATCGAATGGGGCTCAGTGCGTACACAGGCACTGAGCCCTGGCACAGGCAATGCGTAGTATGAAATGCCAGTTAGAGCAGTTCTGGGTGCTGCATATGAGCCTCTGTTTGAACACGTAATTTCCTATCCTCCTTGTCACCCTGAAAAGAGTTTAGTGAAGTTATCCAGCAGTTCAGACTTGATTTATGAATTTTAACGTTTCTCCACAAAAGTCAGAGATAAGAGAGCCAAGACTTGAGGATATTTAATCCTAAATTTAAATATTTCAGTGGAAGATGTTTAAAAATGACTTTGAACTAACCACTGTGGAGCTTGGAGAGTAGATTGCGCCACTCACCAACATTACCACAACCCAGGCGCTGCAGACCATAAGTTGTGGTGACTGCAACGCTCCACGTGAAGGTGCACAGTAAAGATAACAGAAAGGCAAAATCAATCATTAATTGTCCACATTGTTATTTGATTTGAATTGTTAATGCTAATTGGTGTGGCATAAGTGGCATTTTGTTTGAGTGGCATGTAACGAGTGATATCTGGTGCTTGCCTAATGCACCGGAGGCTGCCCAGATGAAAATAGCCCTTTAATGGTTGCTGTGCAGGAAGCCAACAGCCTGTCAGAAGTGATGGAGCACAGAAGTGACATTAAAAATACTCTGGGATAGATGCATTTAGAGACGCATCATAAAAGTTTCATCACATGGTTTCTGCTGCAAGTATCGAAGAAATGTGTCATCAAGGTAATTTTTATTTCATGTCTCTCCAGGAAAGCTAGCTCGCAGAAAGGAGGGAATTCTGCATTTCCACACGATGCACTGGGTCTGTGTGAGACGTGTCGGGAGACGTTTTAATGAAGTCATTGGTGGCATTGTGTTCACAGCTTTGCTACTCCCATGTTGCCTTGCAGAGAGGAAGGAGTCTTCACTTTGACTTGTTTTGTCATCGGATACACTGTAGTAAAAGCAGTGTCATTAAAGCCACATGGATGCTTCTTAACCAGCTACCATTTAGTCCCGTCAAAGAAATCTCACCAGTCAGCTGTTGAAACTCTAGGCAGGCTGGGAGCGAGGGGATAAGCAACAAATACAGTACAAGTCATTACTGCAAAATAAACCCAAACAGGGCGATACAGCACCCCAGCAGAGGGGTCTTGTATCACCATGAAAGCGTCTATTTTGCAATAATACCTGGCTGACTGTACTTTATCGCACTCAATACATACCTGCTTACCAATACAGTTAATAAACTGACAGAAAATTGATGTTAAATGACTATACTACTTGCAGACCTAGTGTAAAAGTTTTGCAAAGCTAGGTAGCCATGAAACAAACAAACTGATTGTCTCTAGCAACACTCAGTTGTACAATTTAATGGTCATAATTCAGAAGTAACTGCCAATTGGCCAATTATAAGTAAGTATTCGACAAAGCCATTTCATAATAAACAAAATTGCCTCCATCGGGTTCAGTTCTCTAGCTCGTGTGCACTGAGTTTTTAGCAGGGCTGCATGCTTGTGTACAGTAACTGGATTTTTTTATTGGTTGAACTTTTCTGGTTGATGTTGATGAGCAAATGTTCTGTTTGTCCTGCAACATGTGCATTTGTCCTTTAGGAATTTTGTTTTGCTAAATGGATTCACAAACCCGAGTGCGAGTCCAGGCTTTTGATATTTTGTCCCAACGGTGTGAGCAGACATTCCTGCACTTTGACCGCATGTTACAGGCCTCCGGCACTCACAAGAGACAAAGACTGCAATCTTCAAAGGTGCTTTGGCTTCCACACTGATAGACAACGTACCATTCTGAGTCTGATATGGATCAGTTGAAGCTTTTGAACAGGAGAAGGGTATTTTTTGCGACTTAAACCCAAGTGGCATGAGGGCCTTGCCGATGAGGTTGTCCTTATGACAAACAAATGCTTGGTGTCAGTTGTTAAGCATGGCTGCTTTTTTGCCTCACTTCGATGGTTTTTCAAAGTAAACAGCACCGAGAGATTTTTCAGAATATCATTATGGATGAGGAAGCTGCAGGCCCCTGATACTACTTTAGCAGAGTGCAGTGTGGTTTATGCTTTCAGTGCCATGCATTACTTGTCTAAATCTGACATAATAGAGTTGTTTGACAAGATGGTGAGGAATTCTTGTCAGTCAGCAGGGAAAGCACAGGGCAAATTGATATGACTGTTTTACATGGGTATTCCTTAGCATAACACATAACACTGAAGACATGGTAGATATGATTAGGTTGTATTCTGCTTATGTAAGACGTCAGCACCCCAGAGCACCAGGTAACACTGCAAGTAAGGTTTGTGGATCTGAGCTATTCTTCTTGTAAGGATTTTCAGTTGTCTACTATTTTGCAGCGAAGTTGAACTAGATAGACGAAACAGGCAATTCACTTGCACTGCATCAAAGTGAGTGATTGTGGTTTAATGCATAGAGTAAGCTCAAAGAGAAAGTAAAAATTATTACTCGGAATCCACTGGATACCAGTTTTGGAGATTGCTGGCGCCTTTTTTTTTCTTTTGTGAAAATGTTTAGGCTAAAAAAAGCCAGTTACTGGTAAAAGGGTCTCCTTAAAAGGCAGTTGCTCTGCTCAGAACAAGTTGTCCCCAGTTTGATGTTGGCCTGTACTCCACAGACTGGATTTCAATGAAACAAATCTTTTATCTGCATGGGATTGCATGCAAAATCCTCCGCCCACTACTTCACTCCTAGGGGGATGATGGAGTGTTATCTAATTCAGTCAAAGTAAGGTCATGAATAAGTATAATTCACACAAAAATGTGTCCCGCCTTCATCAGCAAAAAGGATGGTGCACACATTGCCGTGCATTGGGGGCCCACAACTGTCATGAATAAGTGCACCGGATAATAATATAACATAGCTTTTTAGTGATGTCTACTGAGCCCCATCTCTCTTTTCATTTCTATTATTCAAATGAAAAGAAAAAAATAGACGTTAGACAGCTCAGTAAGACAGCTCCATCTCCCGTTCTATTTATCTAGTCTCACTGGTTCTGTAAATGCCCTATTTGTAATCCAATCATATTATAATCATTTCTCTGTTTTAAGGAGAGCTTTGTATCACGCTGTCACTTTTAGGCTTTTGGTTTCAAGGCAGAACAGTCCTTGGGGTAGTCTTTGCAGACTGTCTGTGCTTGCAATGTTTCCTAATTCAAACAATGTTGTGCACTGTCTCTCCTTGGGAATGGCTTTAATTGAGTGCTTAATAAGAGCAATGCCACACAGCAACCAACTTCAGGGGAGATCTGAGCTTTGGGACTACTGCATTATTAAATGTACTTATATAAGGGCTGCAAACGTCTTCATTCCAAGCAATCTCGGGTTGAGGTCAGGTTTGTGATTCTTCTTGATAACAAATTTCACTCGGTGTGGATCTCTGTGGTCTTACTGAACATCCAAAAGAGGACATCTTCAGATTTTTTTTTTTTTTTTTTTTTTTTTTTTTTTTGGTGTGTGTATTTTGGAGAGGTATATGCTAATAGTCTATTGGGGTGTGGCTGTCAATGCAAGAGCCATCTTCCCTCCCTTGTTTACTACAATATAAACATTAAGTAAACTGCATTCCTTGTAGGCCACTGGCATTTTCTCTGTCTGACTTGGGATTAAAGAATTGAATGGAGTGTCTGAGAAGACTCAATGCAATGTTACACATGTATCCTCAGCACTGTGTTGCTTTTTATTGGTAGCTGTCAATAAACTCTTAACAACTAGCCCAGACTTTATACATGTCGCTGTCACAAGTTTGAGGGTTGGATCTCTACTTTCTTGCTTTGTGGAAGTGGAGTTTTTCATGCCCGCGGATACTGCATTTGCTGTCTTACCACAACAGTGAGAATTGTTAATAGCTGAAATTATAGGTCCAATCAATGAATATTCTTCTAAATTGCTGTTACATCCATGCTGGAGCTGGCGAACCATTACACGCATATAGAGATGTAGATATTTTTATTTTAGCTCATACAGTGATGAATGGGTCTTTTGTTCATGT
Organism: Myripristis murdjan; assembly: GCF_902150065.1. Lineage (NCBI taxonomy): Eukaryota > Metazoa > Chordata > Actinopteri > Holocentriformes > Holocentridae > Myripristis > Myripristis murdjan. The sequence continues at coordinate 30,005,950 of NC_043984.1, forward strand.
GACATTGTGTTTTCAATGGCGTGCAGCAGCGCCGAGAGTTTTTGCCGTGAGTGGAGAAGACACATTTATTGTTGGATTACTTCCAGAAACACAAACTCTGTGTGCGTCGTCCTTATAAAACACTTTATGAGAGTTAGCTCCTCACACTTTCGCACTGTGCTATATGAAGGGTTAAAGAAATATAAGTAGAAACATCTCCGTAAACTTCACGCTTTTAAGTTCAGTTGTTATTTGTTTAGCACTGCACTTGTAAATTTAAAATAAAATGTGTGACACTATTGACAATGAAATTCTAAAAAAAAAAAAAAAAAAAAAAAAAAAAATCAGTAGTTTTTGTACAAGTGACATTTAGTATATTGTAATGACATTTGTTAGTGGCAATGGCATTTTCACAAAATAGCTTGGAGAAAAAAATATGCTGATTTATCAGCTTATTTAAACCAGGATTTTAATGAGCTGAAATTCACTGGCACCAGCGTGCTTGACATGTAGTGATGATCTCAGTATCCAGGTTCAGTGGCAGGAATTAGCCACCACAAACTGGAAATTATTATCTATCACTAGCCACAATGCTTGAATTCAGTGCTCTGACCTTTACACATGTTAACCAGTACACACACACACAGACACACAAAAACAGTACACACCAAACTATTTACGCTTAATATTTTTCTCATCCACAGAAGTGCCAGTAGAACCATGTGCATTTTTTAACCTTTCCATTCATATAAATCCTGAGTGTGTTTGCTGCAGTATTGTTCAGCAGTGCCCTGCTGCTCACGCATGCAGTTGCACCTGGGAGCTGCCCACGGTTCTGCTTTTTGCCACTGAGCAGCTCCACTGAAGCAGTTGGAGGTGAAGTGTCTTGCTCAAGGGCGCCTCAATGGCACCAAGAACCTCGGAAAAAGGCTTCCTTTGTGCCCAGCTGCACAGACAACCAAAAGAGCACCAACTGATACCAGCAAACACAGTTATTTGTGTATTTTGACTCTCAGATAACCGCTCCTTGGGGGAAAATGTAGCAGCCCGGGCTGTACAGTGCATCGCTTTTATCCAAAATCACAAACAATGTACTGGATTAAAACAATTATTTTTGGCTGGCAAACAGATTTTGAAGATGAATTCGGTAATATGTCAACTAGTTAATGGCGTCTTAGTTATGACACATTATGCAGCTGCTACAACTGATTTTCCCAATTATCCAATTAGCAGATCTTGATTTGCTGGCATTGGCAATTATCATTAGTTGCCATTTGTTGTTGTTCAAAGTCCCTGAAGATTTTTTTTTTTCCTCCAGAGATAAAAATAAATAAATAAATAAATAATAAGAATGAGTTGTTTGACATCAAGAACATACTTCTCATTGATACGAGGTCATTAAGTTTTCATAGAATTGCAAATGCAAGGTGAGGCCGTTCAACATCTCATCTATTTCTCAAATGAAATAATTAAGCATTCCAGAAAAAGCACTGTTTGTTCAGCAGGCCATTTCAGATGTCTGTGGTTCAGATAAATGGGATTCTGTAGTCATTGTATCAAAGTCCAATTAGCTGCTTCATCCATTTAAACCAAGGACAATGCATGGGAAGAAAAAAAACAAAAAACATGCTTATTTGGCTTTGTTGTGGAGAAGAACACGACCCATTTTGGATTGATGGGAAATGGAGATGCGCTAAATCACCAAACTTTCCTGGTTTGTGCCAGACAGTCATATAGTGCAAATCAGGCCCATTAGCAGAAGGAAGGTCAGTCAAGTCCACTTTCCTAATAGTCCTGTCATATTCATCAAAAGCTCACAACTTCAGGATACATTGTCATTTTAGTCGGAAATGTCAAATGTTAATATCGGATTTTCATAATGGCTGTTTGATCAACCCCTCTCCTTATGTGGCCTCAAATTTTCTTTTCTGAAAAGACACAGAGGCATCCATGTCAATTATGTCTGCAAGGAGGAGGAGCAGAGAGCTTAAAGGCGAGTGAATAAGGCTTTGGCAGATCCTCCCAGACATTAGCAAATGATGTAGTCTGAAAAAAAAAATAAATAAATAATTGATTCTGTGCTTTCTTCACCCTCATATTGATGTTGATGTTATAGCTTGACCCCAGATAAAGACTGACCTCATTATATGAAGTTGAATTACTACACATGGCTCAAATTATTATGTAGCATCAACAGGGCTTTAGAACAGGGACACATTGAGGCAGTATTATGCTACGGGGGCTGGTGTACTGTGGGTACTGGAGCATTTATGTGCCAGACGTAGGATCAAGGTTATAAGCCAAATGCTTTCATACAAACACAGCACACTGACTTTTAAGTATGGGACGATCTTGAACACATAGATTTGTTTTACTCATCCTGCACAATGTGGACAGCCACAGAAGCATATCAGCCTTCATTTATTGACAAAAAAATCTATGCCCAATATGAGAATGCATTACTTTTGTTTGTGTAGCTGTAGTGATCCGAAAAGCGCATGTTTGTTTGAGATATTTTGAACAGCAGTTGTTCTGTCATAGTCTAAAGTGGAAAAGGAAATGGGGTTGTCAAAATATCCAGCGTGCGAATTTGCATGATTAGTTAGTGTAAGGGAAAGAAATGGATTTGTTTGCTATGGTTTAGTTTTAAGCTGTCTGGTGGAAACACAATGAAAGGGCTTTCACGCTGTGCAAAGCATCCACATCCGTCTGCTACAGTATATCTGCTTTTTTTTATAAAGTGTGAAAACATAGTGCAGTCTCCTCTGGTTAGTAAGCAATAAATAAATATGCAACAAAATCCATGTGTCCAGTCGAGCCCGCAAAGAAGTTGCCAAGTTTACTGAGCGGCAACATACAACAGCACTACATACAGACAACAACAAGTTACATAGCACTATTCTATGTGCATTGTTTGTCGCCAGCTAATAATACTGGCAAATGTCATGTTATAAATATTGTTCAGGTTGCTCAGTAAAGACCTTTTCCAACCTCAACACGTTGTGCTTAGTATGAATATGAGCCTTGTGTCAAGGTAAGATGGCTTCACTGACTCCAGTGAATGTAATAGGATTTCCAAAGAAAGGGCATGTTTCATCTATCAAGGTTATACTCAATACAAAGGGCGAGGCTATAGAAAGGAGAACACTGAGCTTTGACCTTGTAAGCCATATGAAAAGACTTTCCTTTTTATACCCATCATGCAGGTACCTGCACAACTTTTTGATGTTTTTGTTCCCCTGAGGAGACATAATCTTCCTCAACAAGGGCTCCAAGTGATTCTGCTTAGACGCCTTGTACTTGATTGCAAATAGCATGCGTAAAGTGTCTGGTTGCAATATCTCTTAAAGGAGTCACACTCTGTGTTGGTTATCTAACTTAAGGTAATATCTGATGTGCTGCTCTGAAGAAAAAAGGCATTCAGTTAATGCTTGTGTGAATTATACCTGTCAGTCATCTCCTGCTGTCTCAAATAGCAAGGTCCTTGCAAATAACAGAAACAGCTAGAAACATGTTGATTTCTGTGGCAATTTGAGATTTTGTCTTTTGTAGAGATTTTCCAATGTCAGCTTATTATTTAATATTAATTATAGTCCCCATTTTGCACAAGAATAATTTAATTAAGCCGGCTGTTGTAAATAGGTAATGCGAGAAAAATCTATTGATATTCCAGCATTCGAGTAATTTGCAGTTATGAGTGCATTGATTGTCTCCTGTCCTTATAATCTATACACATCGTCAGTCATTCTTCCTGTTATTAGCTGCTACTATATTACCTTGATGGCATTTCTGTTACTCTCATGCTGTCAGATGTTTCAATGACATGCACAAGGAACATGTAAATGAAGATATATATGTTTACATAAAAAATTAGGTTATTCTGGACAACTGTCAGGATTTTTTGAAAAGATCACTTGGTGGTTTAATCAAACTATATACAATAGAGTTGTAATCATTGTAGTTGTATAAGTACTTTTATTGGTTGCACCAGTAGAAGCAGAAGCAGTTGAGGATGATGAGGAAGAGTACTTGTAATTGTAGTAACAGTCGTAATGGAAATAATAATTTAAGCAGTAATAGCACTAGTAGTTGTAGTAGTAGCAGTACTAATAGTGGAACTAGTAGAAATAGCACTGGTGGTGGTGGTAGTAGTAGTAACAGTGATGGCTGTAGAAGTAATTGCAGTAGTAGCAGCAGGTGCATTACAGGTGGTACTACTACCAAAAATAGCATTACTGTTAGTTTAATTATTCTAATCGCAGTACGTGTTGCATCATTGTGGAAAGAAGACATTTAAGAGAAAACATTCACTGTATGCACATTTATTTACTCACAGCAGGAATACTAAGATTATAGCCTTCAAATGTCAAAATATCACAGTGAAATATATTGCATATATATCCTTTTATTGGCATTAAAAGTATGGTGTTGCATGTAAACCTAGCCGGTGCCTTTGTTAACATGAGGAACAGCTGGATATATGCTCCATATGCAGCTTGAGCATTTATCAGCTTTCATTTTTCCTGGGATCAAGTAACTAATTAGATTAGAGCAGCAATGGGCAAGAGCAAGTTTGTGAGCTGCTCAGTAGTGTGTTATCTCTAGCTGCTGGTGTGTTTTATCAGGTGGAGCGTTTGAGAGAGGTGGAAGGAGCCAGAGAAAGCGGTTTAATACTATAAAGGCAACGAAAAGCAAAGACACCTTAACAATGTCTTTGACAAATTGGATAGCAATAGTTTCATTATCAATTTTCATTTTGTCCTTTCAGTCAGTTCTTTGCTATTTTTAAAGTACGGCACCTTGTTTTTGTCTTTTTTTTTTTCAAAAACAAAAATTATTTCCATCGACAAAATGAATGCTGGCGGAGAGTGTTAAAATGAAATCTAAAAAAAAAAAAAAAAACAAAACAACAACATTGCAGACAAAACATACATTAATTGGCACAGTGCTTCGCTCTTGCACAAGATACACTTTAATATGCATAAAAAATGCACTGCGCTATAAGAGTAAGGCTCGGAGTACTGCACCATTAATGCACCCAAGACTCTGGCAACCTTCTGCATGATGTATGGAGATAAAAGGCCTGTTTTCTGTAAGTAGAGAAAGGAGACAGAGCTGGAAGCTAGAGAATCGGGGATTAATGAGAATGTGGCCTACTCGAACAAATTGATGTCTTTTTGTATGTTTCTTTCACTGGTTTCATCTCAGTCTGTAACGTACTGTGCTTTAAAACTTTGTATTGACGATGCTGAATCGCAGCAGGAGTGAAATAGAGACTTGTTATGCACCTTTTTACAATGGCAAAATTATACAAAGAGTCGTCGTTTTGGATGGGTCGGTGTTGAACATACCTGAACTCTATAAATAATTTTTACCCCAGAGACACTGGATTAATGCTGCTTGTTTCTTAGAGAAGCTCTGCACAAGGTACAATTCTCGTCTTAACTGGTTGTATTGCTTTAATTCTTACATGAGTGCAGCTTTTCCACAGGCAGCCTCTGACATTTCTGCCGACTTATTCTATATTCTTCCCTCAGAGTCTCTGGCAAACTGGATATTGCCTCTCTTCACTGCACCCCATTTACATTCCCTTAACTAGACAACCCCTCTAAACCAAATACCTTTCAAATTGGTTCCAAAACTAGTTAAAAGGGATATTAATGTTCAGTTTGGGACTGGGGAATTGAACAATGTAATTTGGTCTGTTTTCATTAAAGCAGACCACCAACTAGGGAAGTGATGTAAATCCGACTTAGCTCCTCAGTGAGGCATGCATCAACACAATAAAAATATCAAAAACGTATTGTAATATGCCATTGAGTGGTTAGTCTTCAAGGAGGAAAAGTGAGCAATTTCACTTTGGAAATGTTTCCTCCTTTGACTAAAACGTTTTAAAGTGCTGTCATGTATGCCGACGCTGGTTTCATAGCCACATGTTTTGCATTTTAGCCTCATTCATTCCTCCTGTTTTGCTTCTTCGTCTAAGGTTTGAGACGCTGAGAATTACCACCTATCTGACGCTCTGAAAACTTTCGAGTTTTAATTCTCATTCCAGGGAAATATCGTCTGGGTGGAGGGGGAAAGCACACAAACTGTTTTCAAACCCTCTCGATTTTTCCAGTGTTTTTCATCTGGCGGTTTCGCACTTTTATGAGCATAAAAGCCATGACGCATCAAGCAAGTTAAGGCTAGGAGAATTTTTATGTGTGGTTTTGCCTTTCATATGGACTTGAAAGTAGGTGTCCCTGGAGTTGGTGGCGATATGGAAATGGATGTATATCAGATGTGCTCATGTGCCCACCACCTACTCAACACTGAAACCCTTTCTTTTTCCATAGTACAACTTTTTGGAAAGTGGATAAGTTTGAATGGAGCTATGGCATACAATGGATGACTGAAAGTGAGGAGTCAAAAACTGAACCGTGCAGATTGTCAATAGTGTCCTGGTTAATGCAGAGATGGCTCAGACAGTTCACTGCAAGGTCACAAGTTAACGTGTAGCTCACTCAATTTTGGCTGCATGTTGTCATGTTCCGCAAGACCGTTCAAGTGTTTTTGTGCTCCATAATGGCCAAAATAAGCCTTGTGTGCAAGACAGACAAAGTGAACAGGATTTTCCAAAGTGCTGCTAATGAGAATCTGGCATGCATCTTACCGTCTGACCATACTCATCTCTCTCTTTTCTTTTCTATACAGATTGAGATCCCAGAGAGGTACAAAACGGATTCCATACATTTGTGATTGGATGTGAGACTACTTTGACCCTACAAAATTGAAGATGATGTTGCTATGGAAACTGCTGGTGCTGCAGTCACTTATGGGGTGCCTTGCAGGTAAAGTATCTTATTAAGAACTTTTGATGCATGCCAAAGCTGCCTTTGTGGAGTCTGAGTCCTTATTCATATGTATTTGGGGCAGGTGACAGTATGAAAGCCATAGTTTAGAATGGAGCGACCTCAAACAGATTAGCCATACACAAACATCATGTTTTTTTTATTATTATTCTGAGGTACAAAATAGTAAGAAAGCAGAATCCATTCAACAAGGAAGTTGTTGTTAAACTAAGAAATTGTTCTCTAAAGACCTCCAGTTGCATGCAGTGTGGCTCTTGTGCATTGCCTCAGTGGCACTCATATAGAAAAGGTTAGCGCTATCACCATGAATGTGAATGAGGGGTGTGTGTTTCCAATATTAAAGTGAAGAGGAAAATATTCAATTTAAGTTACTTCTACTGACTCGAGATAAGCATGAGATTTTATCAGGAGGAAAAAAAATGCCAGAATTTGATTCACTGGTAAATGCTTTGGTAGAGGTACAATATAGGATAGAGGTAACAAATATACTGAACCAGTGAAAACAGGCACTTTTAATGTAATGTCACTAGTGCTATGGAAATCTGATAATCTGAAGCTAAAAGCCGAAGCCTCTTGTCACAGAATCACAGAATGTTAATGAAAAAAAAAGAGCTCACACACACACATGAATTCTGAACCTAGTGAAATTATTTTATTAGCCCAGAACTTAATCCATTTATTGATAAAACTGTCCAAAATCCCCATTCTGTCCCTTCTATTGTAAAATTAGGCATGAGAGGCTGTTGGACCCAAGAGGGTAAATGCAGTTTAATTCAATCAGTCAGTCAGTTAGTCAATCAATCAATCAATTAATCATCACTGACATGTATATCCTATGTGTTTAAATATGTATATACATTTCCACACATGAATTCATTATTTAATTATTTTTTTGAAAGATATATATGTATTACTTATTCAAATTGATACATAAAAGGAGACATGAGTCAACTGGAGACCATTCTTGGGTTTTTTCAAACGTCCATCATTCATTTATTGTGCGATAAAGCAGAATTATAGCTTCATTATACGGTGGTGCCCGTTTAACCCAGAGGCTCTCTGGCATTGATCACATTTTGATGGAAGACTTTAATTTGTCTCCCTTACAAATAGGTGGGGTCAAGACAGAGCATCAGCTGAATTACTCAAAGTGTTTAATCAAGAGGTATTATACGAATCAAGATGAAGAAAGGGCTCTATTGATGAGGTTCATGTTCTGGGGAAAAAACCTCCCACTCATTACTCAACGGGCATAAGACCTATTCTGAACTCCCTGCCCTCTCTCCTGCATATTAAATGATCGGATTTGACGAGTTTAAGGGAACCTTGAGCCATATTGCATGAGCCTGGCTGTTGTCGGTGATGCATATTGCTTCTTATCTTGTGGCATGCATGTGATCTCACAGCAGACAGCTGGTGATAATTGACCAGCATGTTTTGAGTGCAAGCAGCTGAATCCTTATGGAGATTGTCTCTGTTATGAAGAAAGGCAAAAAGTGTGAAAACACAGCCTGCCACATTTCAAGAGGAAGGCGATGCTTATGGATTGTTGACCTTTTTAGATTACATTCAAAATAAAGGGCTCCATAGAATCTAATTTTCCATCAATTCGAGGACCTTTTTTTTTCTTCTTTTTTTACCTATCGTGATCTCATCAAGCATGGTCAAAATTGCACTTGCAAGTTGACAGTTAATCTCATAGCCACTGTGCCTGTTCATATCTAAATTATGTGAATTAGTGCAGAGCAGAAACATTAAACAATAAATCGTTTTCCAAATAAAATGGAGCTCACTGTATGAAATTGCTTGCTAGCTAAATTTAACTGGTTAAATTTAGTGAACAGGCAGTTCATTTCTTTGAAATGAAATGTGTCTTGCAATATGAGATCATAGTCTCATAATTGTTTTTATATCAGTTTACCAGGTTTTATTGGTATCCAAAGACCCTAAGAAGGTGCTGTGTCTTCCCCAAAGCCAATATGTCAGCAAGACCATCAAGTTGTATGCTTTCAAAACGAATCATAGCTTCAGTTTATAACTATATAAACACATCCCCTTTTAATCAGAAATCATAAAAATTAGAAGTCTAAAGGGTGTTAAACAAAATGCTAATTCACAACACGGTGATGATTAGCTTGAGGAAGACAAAACAACATGAACATCATGAACCTTAATTTTGAAACTGTTTGCTAAGAGCAGTTTCAGGAGCTTGAGCTGAGACTCGTGCAAATACTTCACAATTGTCATAATGTAGATATTAAATTCAGAGACAGCTCAGAGATGAGTCAGAGCGAGGTATGCAAATTTGAAATTTGCAAATAACAGGGTTAATGAGCACGCAACTATTACATTTTTAAAATCCAAAGTGCAAGCAGGGTGTGCAGGCCGGCCAACTGAGAACATGCATGTACCTCCTCTGCCTTGTAAAACTGGTCTCTTCTCCCTACAAAAAAAAAAAAAAAAACACATTTGCATTGAAATAAATCTTGCAGGACTGCACACGGTACAATCAGACCCCCATGCCACTAAACTGAGCTGAAAATGAACATGTGGGCATTTTTAGATCTTTGAGGGTGAGCAAAGGATTACAGTCCTAACTCCCCCACTTATCAGTTTGGGGCAAAACTCACTTTACAGTGGATGATATGGCCTAGATATGGATAAGAGAGGCGGCTGAGAAAAAGACGAGTGGAAGAAGACTGTTGTACAATACACAGACAATAGGCCTACCAAAGCTTGCTTTTTGATACACTGCGTAGTGCAAGAAAGCATTTGCAAACAGATTTGCATATAAGCTTGGGAAAAGACATCACTCAGATCTTTATTGAGACTAATACTTACACTCATCATCTTGGAGGGTTTATTTTTGTCATGCACAAGCAGTCTGCATCTTAAAAAAAAGTCAGCTGCTTTTGACTATTTTGACTGGAGAGCATGGCCGTGCAACAGAGTAACACATTTGTGAGTTTCTAAGATTTTTTGGGATTAACAACGGCAGAAACAAGAGGGATAAATATGTGTGATTTAAGTCAGTTTGTGTGGATCTTATGCTCAGTGTGGAAGGGTTGGCGGCTCTGACTACAGGTGACATGACCCCTCTTTATCCCCTCTCTCTTGTAATGTTAACACTGCAAAGTGTTTCTAAGAGCAGGCATCAGCTGATGGGGGTAAATACAATTACAACTGCTACTTCCAGGTTTGATTTAGAGCATCTAACACTGGTTGGTATTGAATAATCCCATGTAGCCAGACTTCCTTTTTTTTTTTTTTTTTTTTTTTTTAATGGAGGTCAGGAGTTCAAGCAGAGCAGCTGGTTGGAAAACAGACCACAGAAAGACTCTGTGGACTGTCATCATGCTTCAAACAAATGAAATTTCACCAGAGTGGAGCATGGCACTGGTGCTCACTTGTGTAGTTATCACCCTACCAGCAGCAACGGCTTTGCTCCATGCTAATGACATGACAAAAACTCTATCAAAATACTTAATATGTCCATTATTGATGTGAGAGGACAGACTTTTAGAACTGTAGTTTTTTTTTTTTTTTTCTCCCATGTAGGCTAAAGGTTGTGCATTCAGATGGTGGTTTATACTCGCATGTTAAAAACAGAGAGGCACGTCTGTCTTCTTGGTTGCATGTTTCAGGGGCAGCATAATCAAACCAAATGAAGTTGTTTCTGCCTGAACAGAATAACAAATCAGAGCCGAGGTCTCCGGGAGAAGTAACGTCTTCAGACTCAGAGTCCCACATCAAATGCTTGCCTGTGGATTCACCAGGTCTCGTTACCCAGTGTCTCCAGATCGTCCACAGGGACATCTGGCCGTGCAATATCAGGGACAGAAAATGGGTGCTGGAAAAGTTATATGGGATATTATGCAACCTGAGATGTTTCACTTCACTAAAAAATGGCTGCCAATTGACTGTAGCTTGGCCTTTCTTTTGTGACCCAACCATTACTCATTTAAAGACTGTCCCATTCCCAAACAGTGTTCAGAGTGTATGGGTGGGTGGATGGGTGTGTTGATGAAGGGGTGTTTTAGTATATGTATACGCTGATAGGTTGTTTTATTATATCCCATGTCCTCTGCGAGTCACTCCTCCCTGTTAGCATCTGATTGCCCCAGCGCCGTTCTCCCTCCCACACTCCTGGTTCCCATGCATCCAGAATCTTAATTCCCTGCTCGTTGCCCCGGCTTATTCTTCCATGATGATAGCCAGCCAGCGCCCTTTACTTCTATTCACGCTTCCTCACACATTTTACACCAAGTGGCTTTTTTTTTTTTTTTTTTTCTCTTTGGGTCCCGTTTCAGAACAATTTGATTTCTTCACCCTGAGAGGTGTTGTGTAGCAGATTAAAGGGGCTGTCGTTCCAGGCAGGCTCAGTGTTATGTACAGGGCCACACACTGCATAAGCACGCAGAGGTGTGTTTGTTATTTGTAGGGAAAAGAGACTGGTTCCTCGAAATTCAGTGACAAGAACACAGTGTCTCAGGGAACTGTTTTTGCGAATCGAGGCGCAGACTGGCTCACTTGGGCGAACAGCTTTTCGGTAATTTCACGACCAGAGGCAGCTGGCACAGTGGTGAAAGTCATTAGGAGGAATAAATTATCAGTAGGTGGGGCAGGGGCTGGCGTCAGTCATAGCCAATCAAATCAGCCCCTCTCATTCCCTTTAAAAGCGATGCCTCCCCACTGTGGTGCGCTGACAGTTTCCTAATGGAAAGAAAAATCCAGACCAGATTCTCCCAAGATGGAGCTGATGTCCTTGCAGGAGAGGTGCAGAGTCGCAAGGTGTGAACATACAGCACCACGACAATACAGACACAGTGCAGCAAATGCTCCTAAGGACAAGTGACGTCCCCTTTCTGAGCTGAATGCATGTCTCTGGAGGTAGTAAAATCACTGTCTCCATGTTTTTCATGTGTAATCATGGACTAAAACATGAGGATTCACATAATAGCCACTAGTGTGCTACCTGACCATTTGCACAAGTGATAGTGAGCTACAAAATTACAGAACAAGTGCAGGTGGGAAACAATCTGATTGTGCCCGATAAAATTGCCACTCAGCCAAGACAAGGTCATTGTGCTTGATCTGTGCTGGCATGACAATAGGGCCCTTAAAATGAAAATAATGCGCTCCATGCACAAGAAATAAAATAATCACATTTAACCACCAGGAACCTAGCTCGTCAGTTTAAACGTTTTAGCAGCTACAGTGCTTTTTTTCTGGATGAAATGAAAGTCAGTGCATAAGTTGTATCCTCTGAACAAATTTTGGGTGCAAGTCTGCTTATTTTGAAAACACTGAGGATTTAACAAAGTGAGTGTTCCCAAATAGCAGCTTACTGTAATTCACCCAACCACAGGCTCTATGCTGTTTCCTATTCTACAAATGACAAAATATGTAATTTTTGAAGAAAATATTAACTACTTTCATCCTTGTGCATTGATTATTTCATACAAAATTTACCACTGGCTTCATGCATATGCTGACAAAACATAGTGTTGCATTTGTGATGACCCCTTCTTATGAAATCGCTGAAACTGTTAAGCTGTTTTCATCCTTTCCTCATAGAGAAAAAGTCACCCATGATTTCATATTATCTGTTATTGTTCAGACCACTGCAGTGCTTTTATTTCTCCGCCTTGGTCCCTGAATCCCTCTCACATCTCCAGTTTGTGCAAAATATAACAGCTTAAAGGACACGATCGTATCACCCCAATTTCTGCCTTGTGCTATCAGGGCTCTCAGACTTTGGAAGAAACTACCCGAGGAGCTTAGGTCGGATAAGTCAGTTTTATCTAATCCATCACTTCTTAAAACTCACCTTTACAGACTTGCCTTTATGTAATGATCTTTTGTCTTGGGTCATTTCTGTGGTATATTTATTGCTTTGCTTTCTTTGTTGTTTAGAAAAACTAGTAATAATAAAGAGATTGAAAATTTGGTCACAGATTGTAACATCTTGATGGAAAGATTGTGGCACAGAAATACAGCCTGGCCGGTAGCCGAGAGGCTTGGGACCAAGGAAACAGACACAGAGAACACTTGTGTTTATATTATAGGGTATATAATGTACTTGTCTACATTATATATAATATAGTTTGCTGAAACCACAAATTGCTGAAACAGTTTTACATAATACATAATGGAAAATACACAACAAACACACACGTATGTGCTTTCTCATGTACACACCCTACCAGTACTGCTACTTATAAACACTGTATGGATACATGCTTTGGAGGATTTTTAATGCTTTGGGTTATCTGTTTTATTAAAATTATTCACAATGTTTTACTGATTTTTTTGATGTAAAACTTGCAGCATCACTCACTGGCAATTTACTCAGGGCGTGCAGCACCTAACAAGTGAGTGACAAATACAGCAATTACATTAAATAGATTACATTTAAATTGGTTATACTAAATGATTTAAAGTGTCAGCCTTTTTAATATTTCATGTGTAAAGATGACTGCCTCCAGCCTGCTGCTGATATGAATAAGTATGCTAATACAGCAAAAGCTTCCTCAGTGCTATCGTTACACAATATTAAATATTTAACTCAGAGTATACAATTCATTAAAGGCGAGCATACAGTTGTTTTTTTAAGCTTTACTCACCCCAAGAATGCTTGCTAAGCACACACATGTGGATTTTTTTTTTTTTTTTTTTTTTTCCAGCAATACATGGCTTCACAGCTGTACACAAAATCTATCCTGGGAGCTACCCAGTAATATCAAAGTCTTCCACTGTGTTGCTCAAGGGTAGTTGCTGAGCGAGGTGGGGGGCACTTCAACCTTACTTCTACCATTTTGCCGGGCTGGTAATGCATTTGAAATCAATCCACAAGCTCATTACTCTAAAGGGAAAAAAATACTCTTACACTTACACTCTTGCATCTTGAGTCGTGATTCATCAGTCGGTGATGTTTTATGAATTCAAAGAGTTACTTTGCGATGAAGTGTTGCAGTTTATCTTTGATTCTGCAGGGCTCACACCGGATCCTGATTCTCACCGTTGCTGATTGCAGAAAAAAAAAAAAAAAAAAAAGAAAAAAAAATCTGTTATCAAACTCTGCTGTGGCGGTGCTGGAAATATCTCGCTGTGACATGACTTGATTGGTATATCTGACTTGACTGGTATTTGGAGAGACACCGCTGTTGAGTCAAAACTAGAAGGCACACAGCGAAACCAAAATGTGTTTGAAACAAGCGGGAGGAGTGGAGGTACAAAACGTTTTTACTGTTACTCACGCGTGTCTCTGCTGTCAGTTCGCATTGCTGTCGGATGTGGGTTACATCCCAGGAATTATATCCACAGCCATCAAAAAAATCAGATATGAACAGCGGTTCAGAACGGAACATGATGGTCTGAGGTGTGAACAGAGGCATAGTTGCCAAAATCACCCATGTATCCCCGGTGGATTACTGGCTCCAGTGCTCTGTGTTAACATGCTAACATACTCGGTGTGAATTGTAAGAAGGGCAGGCATGATAAGCAAAAGCTTCAGACGACACCTTTTCATAGCTTTGTATTTGTATTTGTTATGATTTAATGACTTTACTCCATGCATATTTTCACCACTATGTGTTTAACAATCAAAATAAATACTGCCACTACTGTTACTACAACTAGGTGACGACGTTTATCTGAAAAAAGTGAGAAAATATGTGCATGTACCAGGTGTAAATATAGCTGTTTCAAATTAAAATATCATCTTTATGTTATGTTATTGAAATGGCCCCAAACTTCTTTAACCTGAACTTGAGATTATATTTGGATAAATCTGGTGGTTTTAAGACTATATAAATAAATAAAATAGGGTCTAAATATTACACACTATTTTAACATACCTGGAGCTACTATCCCTGTTTCCATAGGAAGGGAAGGTGATGGGTGACAGTAATGGAAAATCCATGAACACGTAATTTGTGGCGAAAGAGTCATTTGTTCATGGCTCTGCGGTGCCACACACAGCCTCGAACTGAGTCTTGATTTGCGAAGGAGAGCAGGCTTTTTTCTCGACTCGCCAGCGACGGGCTGTTGAGTCAGTGAGTTAGTGTGTGAGCCGAGGAGGGAGGCAGGGAGGCAGGGAGGCATGTCTGGCTCCTGCTTAACCTGGACGCTGTGAACTGCAACTCGGCTGTGATTTGCCAACCGCCACTGAGAACAAGGTTTTGACTGAAGCCAAAGAGCAGTGAGATATGAGCGTGACTCATTTGCAGTTTGCATTCTTCAGCATAAATAATTTTGCTAACTCATAAACTTGAGTCGTGCTAAAGAAAATCCAGTCCAGTCATTTAAGGTAGATGCCAAACTACTGCAGAAACCCACATCACCTCTGTATTATAATAATCTGTTTGAATTTGTTTGAATAGTTATGAAAATAAACACCTTATTATTTTTATTGGCAGTGATTATTATAATTTACTGTTTTTTCGATAGGCGATCGCAAAGCCTCACCGATCAATGGCTAAGACGTTTCCTTGCCAGATTGGCATGGAGCTGAAGCACATATCAGCTTGGGATGCACATAGCCTGTCTCATGTTCACTATTTCACTTTCGTATTGGTATCTTATTGATAATCAGTTTTTATTTTTTGTTATTTAAGGTGTTTCTTGTTATCCCATTCATACTTTTCTAATCTTGAATAGGTTTTCTGTTTCCTTTGGTTTCGTGAAAACACATTAAAAGTGTCCCAGTGCAAAGAAATATATGGATAATTGTTCTGGAAAGCAAAAATGGCAAGGAAGACATTGGTTCATTATCAACGGCTGATGAAAAAGAATCGAGTTTGTGATCAATACAGTTCTTACTGATTGAAAGACAATCTTATTGCCCACTTTCATTAGTGACCAAGCTGCATTTAATCAGAGCTTAGTAGTTATGACCTCATTCACAGTTGTCCTTGGTGTGTACATAACATCATTCACGGTGCTCTTAAATGTGTCCATGGAGTGGCTTTCATCAAATAAGAATCACATGGAGCCCAGCGACTCTTTCAATTTTCATCCATCATTCACCAGTCGTCTTCCCACCATCAGCCATGCACATTAGCCAGATGAAGAGAAAGAAACAAAAGTTGACTGTTTTCACTGAATGACTCATAAATAATCAATTTTCCTGAAAGAGATGCTGACCTCTCTCTCAGCTGATTCTGAGAGGCCTATCAGTGGTTTTCTCCTGAGTCAACCGGTGAGCAGTTTTTACGGGGATTAAAAATGGAAACGATCCCATCAGAGCATGACTTCGTTGTTGTTTTTTTTTTTTTTTTTTTTTTTTTTCCTTACCTTTTACAGCCCCATTTTGACTGACAGCTCTCAACTGCACCTGCTTCCCTCAAGTAGGCTCCTCTAACCGTAGTGAGTAATAGTAACTCATCAGCATGGCAGGTCGATTGTTGTTCCTGGATATAAATCCTCATTTTACTGAGGGATAGTTTACCAGTCTACATCGGAAGAGGGTCAGCAAAGTATGGCTATATGATGGATGGAGCGGTGCCCTCATTAGCTGGAGATCGGCTTTCTCACAGCAGCTCTGCTACCACAAGGCTACACAGTGTTCCTCTGCACTTTTCCATGGCGGAAGATGGATTTATCCCAGTTTCGAGTTCAACTGAAAGCTCCATTACCCGACAACAAGGGAGTGTAGAAACAAGGCAGGGACTTGACTTCACTGCATTCCAGATTTGCATTGGTGCCAAACTTTGGTACTGCTAAGTGGGACGGGCACAGAAAATCTCATAATAAACCACTACATACATGGCATGTAGTCGAGCATAACACCAAGCTCCATAATGTTAACAACACAATGTTAATGTTAGCCACAGCCAATAATGAATCTATATATAAATGTCAAATGTTAACTAGTCAGCATTCTGGCATATACACATTACCATTTGCATTGTATATTTGGGGACACTGTCAAATTGTAGACATCACTGAGTCATACATTTATTTCTTAATGACTTTAGTGCCACAGAAAAAAAAAACAAACAAACATATTTTTCACACATGTTAACTGTAAACACTCATATCAAGCATGCAGTCCAGCTACAGAGGTAGTTTTACGAAGGCATGCAGTGACATTTTTACCTTTAATTAATTCCACATTGCATCTGTTGTACAGTAAATATCAGTGTTGTGCAGCTAAACAAACTCTGAAAGCGTGTTTGGCTCATAGTGTAGCCTATGTTGACATGGTGCCATTTTTAGCATTTCAGCAATTTCCCAGCGTAAACTGACAGGATGCGGCATCTCCTTTTACAACGAACAATCTCTGCTTATAACTCACTTATAAATCACAGTGTAGCAAACTCGTTCCCCTCTTTGTACACCACAATGAAAGTTTCCAGACTTGACATCAGCTCAGACTTACACAGTCGCAGTATTATTTCTTTTGTACACTCTTGCTGTACAGTGGAGGACGCCCACACAGCTCTCCAAGGATGTGTGTCTTTAGAAAATGCAACCTCCGTTCTTATCGCAGCGTCCCTGGTTTGATTGTGGACTGAGCTCTTTTCTGCATGCCATCCCCTCTCTCTCTCCACTCTTTTCTGTCACTCTTTGCAACCTGCAACCCCCTAAAATTGTATTTATTACAGCTATTGAATTTTAGGAACTTTCATGTCTTAGTGGATGATAAAATAGAACTCAAAAGTAATAGGAATAGTAAGAACAGTGACAGTGTTGTCACTTTAAGCCTACTGTCTATGCCTGCCATGCCTCTGTAAAAACACACATGGCTCTAAGTTACTTAGTGCCAGGCTTTCATTCCCACTTGTGCCTTGTGGGGTCAGGTGAGAGAGGTCGTAGCAGGGACAGGCTGCCCGGGACAGAGCATCACAACGGAAAGGAGACAGGTTCAATCCCCACAACCTCCATTGTGTTTCCATCACCAGTCACATCCTGTCATAGTGTCCCAGAGCAAGACACTGAGCCCCAAACCCCCTCATTACTCTCAGTACAGCCTCTCATTACAAGTCACTCAGGATTAAAAGCATTTAAAATGTCCTAAATGTAGAAACACCCACATGAATGTGATTGTTTTGCTAATGGCAAACATGATTTTTTTTTTTTTTTTTGGCTGAAATGTAGGACTCTAATCAGAAACGAGAGGTTGAGGACAGCTCTGGAATAAACTGTTGTTAAACCGTAATCAGAGATATTTTAGGTAATTATGTCTATATTGCTTTAGCCCAAAGCAGATTAGGGAGACTGAAAAAAAAAAGTTGATAAATAAGAGGCTGTTTTTACATTGCAAGCAAATTCATTGTAGAAATAAATAAAGCATTATATTGCCATGCAAAAAAAAAAAAAAAGTTCATAAACACAAAGAAGGATTTTTTTTTTTTTTTTTTTCAGTTGCAGTTAGGGTTAGTGGTTAGAGAATAACTTTGCAATTTCAGTCTGATATAGATCTAATCAAATTAAGATCAGAAACAGAAAATGTCATAACATAATAATCATGATTTATTTGTTATAAGTCTGGTTTCCTTCGCTGTGCTGTTCTTCCTGGTTCAGTGACTGTGAAATGGACCCTTGCTGTAAAAATGTATTCCATATATCTGTGGCTCATCTACAGAAGACGAATATTCCGGGCCAGTGAACTACTTATGTGCTGTGAGAGAACTATCTATTCTAATAGCTCTGAGGAAGCATGAAATATATGGGCAGATATTCTCTATTCTTGTGACCTTGAACCCATTTGTGAAGTCTTTTACATTGCCTCTCTCCTCAAAGACTTCCCTTGACATCCAGCAGCCCTCCGGCAGCACGAAGAAATACTTTTTCTTCAGGGTTCGTGTGTAGCCACTGAATCTCACTTGTAGCGCCTTCAATTGTATCTTGTAGTATCTCGGAGGAGCACAGAGGACACTATCTCTAATGACTCTGTGTAGAGGCTCAGAAAAGCCATCTGCACCGGACGTTTGATTTGGCTCCTCGCAAGATGTGCTATCTGAACGCCTCTTGCTAGAGCAGGCTCTTGTGTGAGAGTCAGAATCGGATTTTATGAATACCTTTTATCAGGTGGACTCACCCAGACGCTCGACTCTTGAACCTGTTTTTCATTTATGCTGAGGTAAGCGCTGTAAATTCATTTACTGCCGCTTGCTATTGGGCTAGAGATTGGGTGTTTTTTTTTTTTTTTTTTCTCCTTCAAACTATCGCGTGTCAGCAATACAACTAGTCTTTGGCAGACAAAAGCTGCTCTACAGTACATATTGGCTGGCAAGTGCGCACATAGCAATGAATGAGAACGCTGAAATCCTCTCATTTTTAACCCAAGCCTGTCAATTTAGGCAATCTCAGCATAACTAGATAGATAGATAGATAGATAGATAGATAGATAGATAGATAGATAGATAGATAGATTGCACCATTGTACAGTTCAGTTCAACAAAATTACTCCATTACTTTAAGCAAAACTTTAGCTTTAAATGCCCAACCTTGAACTTCATGTTAAACAAAGTTGTTTTACTTGGCTATTAAAGTTGATCAAAGACACAAGTCACCCAGTCCTTTCATGGTGGAGGAACATTAATCTTCACATTATGAATATTAAGGCCACAGTTTGGAATCTGGGTGTTATCCTCAATTCCAAGTTTATAGGCTACAAAATTAAGTTCCTTGTTATCAAAACAGACCTTGAAAAAGTAATTGATGGTGTTATTTCATCTCGTTCTTTGTTTCATCTCACACAGGCTCCGCCCTCCACTGGACTGTTGGGTAATCAATTGAAGCATATGCACGGACACACTCGCGGAAATTTTGCTTGTACATAGGCAGACAGTCAGGATTTGCCTGCGAGTCTCCCACACAGTATATAAGGCCATGTCCCCGGCCACCGCCATGCTTTATATCTTTTATCCTTCATCCAACAGTGAGACAACAACTGCTCACAGAGCGGCAGTGTGTTTGGCACTCAAAACCTCAAACTCTTCGTTTAGTGGAAAAACATGGGCTGACAGCCACACCCCTGTTGCCTTTCAATCCCCATCCCAGTTGAAGATGGCAGAGAACCTGCGGCTGTGGGCCACAGAGCACCTGTTGTCTCTGAAGGCTCTCCACACACCAGGCTTGGAAAACAGGTATGCCGACCTCATATTGAGAGGGGGCGCCCCTGCCAGACGAGGGGTGGTGCAGAAGTGGACCCAAAGTGTCCAGTAGAGGATTGAGCCTTTGAGAGATAGGACAAAGGTTATGAGAGTGTAACCCTAGTTCTGTAAGTACAGGCAGAGCCCTCTACTTATGGTGGATTATGGCAGCCAGGGTGGAAGCTGCGATTTCAAGAATGTTATTACCCAAAGAGTTTAGTGGAGGGCTACGTCTGTGCTTACAGAACTAGGGTTACAATATTGTAACTTTTGTTTCATCTCGTCTCCAATCTCCTGCCTCTAATTAGTTCAAAACACCGCTGCTAGGCTCTTGACCAACTCCAGGAGACGGGATCATTTCACCTTTATTGGTTACCTGTGAGTTTTCAAATTGATTTACAGATTTTACTGATAACTTTTAAAACCTTACATCGTCTGGCTTCTAGCTTCATTTTAGGTATGCTGGTTCCCTATGAGCCTCAACACAGCCTGAGATTCTCAGGCAGAGGACTTTTTGTTGTGGTTACACGTCTTGTTACCCAAGGTGACTGGACCTTTTCAGTCAGGGCTTTGCAATTCACTGATGGAGCATCTCCAACCTGAAAAATTAGTATCTTCTTTTAAATTACTCCTTAAATTTCACTGTTATAATAAGGCCTATTTATGCTTTTATTGATTTCTGTGTCCACGCTCTCCTTCCTTATGCATTAGGTTTTGTTTTTTTTTATTGATCTTATTGATACTTTTTATTTGGCATAAATTTCTTTTATTGTCTGTTGTTTCCTGGGTTCCTTCTTTCTTTTCTGTAAAGCACTTTGTAACTGTATTTAGAAAAGTGCTACTCAAATAAAGTTTATTATAATCTCTGTTTCAGAGTTAGTGGTCATTTCCGAAAATTGCAACTATGTTGCAGCCAGTACAAGGATGATTCTGAAATGTTGGAGAAAACAACAGTGAGTAGATTAGCTGCACCAGTCAGTGGGTAGGAGCGCTCTGATGTGGAGACGGCCACAGAGCCGGGGGGGCTGCGTTGTCACGTTTAGCTATATGTCACTCCAAGACTAGATTCAGCGGGTGAGCTACAGCCTGCCCCGAGCAGGGCACAACACACTTGACCAGTGCAAATCTACTGTTATTGCAAATAGAAAAAGAGGACAAAGTGCTGAAGTCATGCCAATGGGCTATGAAAACCAACATGAAAAGCACAAGGTTAAATCCATGCGTTTCATGATTGACCTTACATTAAAGAAACCAGCACTGTATTCTGTAGCCTGATAAATAAGCACTAACATTCAATGTAGCACCATCTTTCAAGTCAGATGAGTAGACTTATCATGGCCTGTTAAACAACAACAACATAACAGAATAGCTGACTTCTCTTCGGGACAATCTGGATTTCTTAATCTGTTGTAGAAAATACCAGCAAATATATTTCACTGGTTGAGTGAATTAATTGAAAAAATAGCTAGAATTCATGATCACTGCTTGGTGTCTTACTGGCAAACTTATTAATGACACGAGCAAAGTTTGGATATCCATTTCCCTAATGTAGTTTCCCGTGCAACACACACTTGATTTTGTTTTCCATTCAAAAATCCCTCACCAAAACACATTGTGGGTATCATGACGGCCTGCGTGCCACATGTGCAAAGCCTTTCTTTGGCGTATTGTGAAAGTTGCATTGTTTTCATAAGCGTAATCAGTCGCCCCCACGTTCAACACAATGTGCTTGAATAACCTAACAAAACAAGGACCTAGTGAGCGCTATATCGCAACTAATGGTCACAAACTACATTGGGCTCCCTTAACAGAGGTACTTGTTGTAACATAAAAAGAACAAAGGAATAATATACAAAAACCCACTGCTTTAATAACTTGAGGAACTGCACTGCTGGTTCCAATAAAGCTTGCTCAGCGGAGCAGAAACACCACTTTACTATGTAATAGTAATACTGTCATAACAATTCAGATTAACATTGAAATAACACTAAGCTTGAAAGTCCACTCAGCACCTAAAGTAACTTGACTTGCAAGAGTAAGAGACTGATTGAGGACAGTATTTTTTTTCAACAACATTGTAAAAGGTGGAGGACTCTCAGGTCAGGGATAGACTCCATGCATTATGCAATAACTTGCTCCAGGATGGAGTTTATAGAGTGAGTTATTGGGCCAGATAGACACTTGAGTTGTAGTCCTAATTATGACATTTCATAAAAGAGATCTCTATGGAGGTGCTATGGTGATTTTCGCTGGAACACGCAACAAGAATGCTACAGCCCTTTCCTCAGAAGGCCAGCCATGAACTATGGCTGCACAGTGGATGTTGCAAAGAAATAAGGCAAAAATAAACCCTTGGGTTGAATAGTTGCCAACCACTAGCACAGCACCATGGTAGCCTCCTTTGTTGTGCTCTCTCAAAGAGGCTATCAAACATGTGAAACTACAGGCTCAGCAACAGGCAACAGGCTCTATTTGTGCTTCCTGAGGAATCATGAACATGAGCAAGACAACTTAATTTACCAGGTAATTTTGCCTTACTTCAACACGCGCTTTGAATGCAATGAACTCAGTTGGCACTAGATATCCAGTGCATGTGCAAGTTATTGATGGCAGCTTCTATTGTGATCACAGGCAGAGCTCTTTAGCATATCAAGGAGTACCTCTTTTGATGGATGAGTAGAGTTTTTCCTTTTGTTTGTACTGTAGGCCTATGTGTGGCTGTGCTCTTTTTTTTCAGTGGTAAGATAATGCTTGTTGAATTTAGAAAGCCTCAGAAAGCCTCTGCCTCTTGAAATAATGGCAAGCCCTGACTCATGTAGGGGGTAAGAAAGACATTAATGCCAGCAGAGATGGCATTTGAATTGCAGAAACTGGAATGCGCCATGCTCATGTTAACCCATTCATTTCAAAACAATAGGTATGTTGACAAATTCAAGGCGGCAAAGGTGAAAATTTGGCAAAATTTGAATGGCCTGAAAATATGATTATAGCTGAATTTAACTTTTAACCACCATTTCAAATTCATCTTTCACAATTCAAATGAAGTTTTATTTTTTTGGCTTTCAGAAACACACAGCCAGGCATAAGGGACTTTTGTTCCTTGAGTGTTGACTGGAAGACAGCCGCCTCCTACAAGACTGCCAACAGTGAGCTAACAATGAGTCAGCTTCACTTAGCCAACCACAAGCCATGTGGCACTGGGCCTTCTTCATTTTCTCAGCCTGTGATCAAGCATTATATTCCATTCTTAATGAAGGAGGTGCAAAAGGTGTTCCAGCTACTAGCACAAGTGCATTTCAGTTTTCGACTCGCAGAGGGTTAGGGTAAGCATAGGGCAAAACCGGTAGATTGCAGCGTGGAACGCCTGGTGTTGCAACATTGCAGCATACAGCAGATATTTGGATATTTAGCAGTATCCCTGCAGCGCAAATCCCTGAATCTGTTCTCTACTCTGCTATTGTGTGATCATTGCATGTGTGCACCAGTCTGAAATTCTGAGATTAAACGTGGAGCAGAGATGACCCTAAACAATGATGATGACAGTAAACTGCCATGATGTTATGATAAATATTGCTGCTGAATAAGCTATAAATTCTGTCATCCGCTGAATACCCATTCATCCCTACAGCAAGCACACACACCAAACGATAAACCAGATTAAATGATATCCTTATCTATTGCTTGTTGAGATAGCTAGCCAAATACAGTTACAGTGAGTGTCATCACTCACTCAGTTTGGGATATTCAGTAGTCTCATTCTTGGCAAGCGTACCTCGGGCAGTTTGGCAAAAAAAATGTCACCGTATACCCTCGTAAACCTGAGGTCACACCTTGGTGATGTCCCAAACTGCATCTGAAAAAGTGAAAACCTACTCAAGCAGCACAACACATACGTCAAACTCAAGACCTACAGGTCAGATCAGGCCGGTGGCACGATTACACCCAGCCCACGAGGTGACTTTTGATTTCCTGTTAATCCCGGCCCAGTTCCATATTACAAACACCAGCATGCACTAAAACATCCCGTGCTATCAACACCATGAAGCACCTGCACGCCTCCGTTGCCTCCTCCTGACGAGCTCATCTGCAGCTCAGAGGATCCTCACGTCAAGACAGCTCTGAGCCGGCTAGCTCACTAGCAGGCCAGCCAAATGCGATGTCAAAATGAAAAGTGGACGCTGAAAAAATAGGTGTTTTCAAGCCAAGTGGGAGCTTGAGTGTGTGTTTACAATGAGGATCAACCTGTCTGTCTCATATGTGGAGCTGATGTGGCTGGAATGAAAGAATATAACCTTAGGAGACATTATAAGACAGTTATGATGTATTCTTCTTATGCTCTTTTTGTAATCATAATGCCTATATTTTGCTGTTGAAAAACTTTTGAAATATTTTGACCAAATTATTCATGTGGTTTGTCATGAAAATATTAGTTTTCATTGTACTTGGATTGTGTGATGTGCATGTATGAGTAAAAACATACTTGGCTATTGATTTCTCCAAATTATTTAATTAATTAATTTATTTGTTTATTTTAAATATCTGGTTAATTTTGATTCCATGTTATGAAAAGTCATTTGAAAGGGTTCAGGTTAGGCTTGCAGATACAATATGCCGAAAAAAGGAGATGATGCAGTGGACTCTTCATATCATTTTCTACTCTAATCAGTTTGATTTTAGATCTGTTTGATAGAGAGACATCTTAGGCAGGAATGTGTCATGTAAAATTCATATTTGGGTATGAATTAATTTTTTTTCACAAGACATATTTTGAAAAGAATGATCATTTTGGGTCAAAAGCGTTCAATAAATGTAGACCCTGTCAGACCCTCAAATTGGTTGTAATTTTTTAATACACTCCCGTTTTTTTTTATTTAAGTTTTGTATCTAACAGAGGCGTGCAAATGATCAAACAACTTATTCTACATAGTGCGCTGAGAATTAAATCTGAACACTAGTTGCATTAAGGCATACTACTTTGCGTTCAATGAAAATTCTGTTAGCCACTTAGCCGCTAGTCAACCACAGAAGGAAGGCTAATGCAAACACTTCAGCTTCGGCTCCCTACAATAATTCATCATTGGCTGAGAGGCTGAAGAAGGCACCGTGCCACATGGCTTAAACGGCAGGCTAAGTGAAGCTGACTCACTGTTAGCATACTGTTGGCAGACTTAGAGGAGGAGGCCAGCTTCCATTCGACACTCAAGGAAAAAAAAAAAAAGTAAGTCCCTTATGCCTGCGGCTATGTCTCACAAGCGTGATCTATTTTAGGAAAACTGAATTGGAATTGGGCAAATTGAATTTGACTCATGAAAAATAAATTTAGTTAAATTTAATAATAATCACATTCAGTTTCAAGCCATTCCATTTCAGATTGTGCCATACAAATTCAATTTTTAAATTAATTTATTAAACATATTCTTCTTTTTTTAATTCAGTGGTTCAGTATGAGCATGACAAATTTAAATTTATGCAATTCAGCTCTCCTGGCACTAATCTCTCATACAGGAGTGATTAAAACATCAGTTTAAATAAATGTACATGACTCTAGCTTCAGTCTATCCAAGCACAGTGATTAGCTGAATTTTAATCTGTTGTAATGTTTTATATTGTCTACTTGCTTGAGGAAGTGCAGCTCCATGGTGGAAATGGTTGTGCTGGAATAATTGTCATCTAAAATGATGCACTCTTAATGTGTCCCTCCACTCATGCCCGTTGCCCATGAAGGGCATTTCTTTGGTTGTCATGCATGTCAGATGGCCGTATGTGATGTCAAGGTCTCCTCTTGTAGTGCTCCCCCTCTTTCTTCAGGCCATTTCACAGTGGCAGGATGAACATTGACCTCTGTCATTCCACTGGGTGAGCAGCCTGCAGTGTGCCTGCCGGTGCCAGGCCAGCTGAGCCATGCTGCTAGGCAGACTCTGTGGCCCTTTGCCCTTGGGTCTCCCTCCATGCACACCTCTTATCCAGCCCAGCTGTCCCCACTTCATTATCATGTGTTGATTATGGGAGTGGATAACTCTGTGAGGTTGGTGTGATCATCTAATAGGCAGCATTGTTCAAGGAGTAGAGCCTTTATTATCCCAGAGGGGCAATTTGTTTTGCCGCCATAGTCACATAAAAAAATCACAGACTCAGAAGCACAAGACCTGCAAAAGAGCCTAAACCACATCTGAATGAAAACAGCCTGCTGTCCTTGTTCATGTGTTCCTACAATATCTGGTCATATCTTTTGTTCAACCAAGTAATTACATCAGTGATCATTATAGACCTCTGACTCTTATTTTGGTGTATCTGGACCTGCTCACATGGCCTCAGAATTCTGACATGTGAAAGCTAATCGACTCGGTAATGTTTTCATAATCCTACTAAAGCTTTCATTAGGGCTGGGTTCTGCTTGATGACAATATTAGTGAGACTTCAGCTCTCGTCTGTAAAAATGCAGATTATGTCTGCGTAACGTGGAGCAAACATCTTCAGGTGCACTCACCTGCTCTTCCTCAGGAGAAGAAATTATGTCAGGGTGAAGGAGAAGGCATCCCCAGATGGCCTCAGAGCCAAGCCCTTGCTAATTGATGATGTTAGTGATTCAGACCAGATACGAGAGAAAGAGCTCTCTTGCCCACTGCCCCTGCATCTTCACTTCGCCTTTGTTGTGCTTTGTCAACTCTGGTGTTTTGATATGCATATCAATAAATGTTTTATTCATGTGCGCGTGAGTAAAATGAGTCAAGATTGCCTTGTGGTTGTCTGTATGCATGTGTGCATGTGTGTGGAGATGCCATTTCAAAGCTAATTTTGTGACGCTGCCTCTCTCTCATGCAACCCGAAGAAATGAATGATTTATGTGACTGTCACTCTGAGGATACAGAGGAACTGAGACTGTACATCCCACGCCATTCTTTCAGCTTTTCGACAGCTTGTAGGGTTTTTAACGAGGCAGCGATGCTAATTGAGTGGCTGGAAAAGAACATTGATCAGACGGTTCCTGGCAGAGATGGGATAGGGCAGGAAAGGCTGAGCTGCAAGGGTTTACAGTTTTTGCATCCCAAAGGACACACACACCTGTTCCCCTAGATCAGTGGCTTCGTGTTAATCATAATACTAAAGATATGAAGTTTAATTAAAATCTCTCTGCACAACAGCCATGTGAATGTTTATTAAATCTCGGTATCCCAGTAGGGCATAGGCCATATCTGTGATTCTGTGTATGTGACTATTACAAGATGCAAACCAGCTCAAAGTGTGACTGATTTTAATTATCTGATTATCATATAGAGTGCCAGCTGCTGTTACACTGAACACATAGATTGTAATACTACAACAGACACATAAAAACCATCAGCATAATGCCTGGTAGAAACTTGGGAGATGATGGCAGAGGTGAAGAATCTCCTTTTTTTTTGTCATTCTATTTTGAGTATATGGCTGCTGGCCTTTATGTTGTGCTCCTATTACATCATACATGCTAAAGCCTGTATACCCATATGTCACTTGACTGGGGAATTCACCCCAGCGACGACTGTGATTACATGTCTGTCTGCATGGAAAAAAAAAAAAAAAATAGCTGCCCAATTACACTATTGCAACACACTGTAATTAGGAGGGAACTGGATAAGAAAATAAATGATTTGTTCCTCCTGTGTCAATGAACAGAATAATGCCGCCAATTGTAGGCTGCCCCTTAAAATATACACTTTGTTGTAAAGCTCTCTCACCACATAGTGTGTATTAAACATCTGCAATGACTAAATTACGGTGCCATACTGTCCTCTAACCGTGCACAATACCCTTACAGCATGCCTAATAGCAGTGGAGTAAGAGGAGAGTGCGTGCTGGTGGTGGAAACACAAAAGTCAGTTCTAAAATAGTAATTTTGCATTATCCACATCACCAGCAGTTGTTATTAGAGATTCATACAGTGACCAAGAGTAAGAGTTTTTTCTCAGTTACATTCCCATTTGCTCCCAGTAATGAAATACTGCATATATTTTTTTAATGCTAAATGATCTTAAATTAAAACATAAATAAATAAGTAAAACTGTCATAACACAACCATTATGATGTCTCGCATTTAAAAGTAGGTCAAACCACTTGGCCCATGGCTGCCAAACTAAAGAATGTGGTGGCGCACAGGTACTCAAGCATACCCTCACCACAGCAGACAACAAAAACACATGCTGTAGGCTACTGCAGATATGTCAGATAATTTCCCCACATTACCAGCACAGCCCACACCTTGTCACTTAAGGCCAGGTGTAGTTTGCTATTGTGAGACACATCAGTTGGCCATAGTAGCGCCCAAACCTTTCCAGGTCCGACTCATAGCATGAAGGCTACTCAGGATGGCTAAATCAGGACAATTTTCGGGCCAATAATCTGCTCCATGGCCAGCTTGAAGGAGAGCGTATGCTGTCCAAAAATATCCCTCCTCCAGCTCTCAGAAGCTCAAAGTTGATACCATCTGAATAGCCGTTTGATTGTAGCATTGTTGGATGACATTAAAACCTGCCAGCCCTTAGTGGATTAGTCTCAAAGATCCAATTCACACTGAGAAGACACCAGTAGCGAGTGATGGAGGAGGGCAATTTTTGTGCCACAGCTTCTTGTGCATAAATTTAACTCCAACACACCTCGAAAAACAAAGAATTTCACATTTTATTGCACTGATGCAACACGATCGTCATGTAGCAGAACCCAGAGCTAGTCATTTAATTCTTTGCATATCCACTGAAAAGAGGTCACAACAATAAAGGATGATAAAGGATTTCAACATGCATCACGTATGGTGTTCATGTTTCTGATTATGGCATGTTTGCAGTTGATTTATAAATATTGAAATATCTACAGGAGATTGTAATCATACTGTACCAATTCCAGTGATTCAGTCACTTCCTCCTGCATACAATAAAGAGGTAATCAGCAATCAAATTAGCAAAAGTGTTGTGCATAGTATGTTGGAGTTGAGCCATGTTTGGCTTAATTCATCAAAACAGGGCATTTTTTTTCCCTCTGTCAGAGTTTGTGAATTTACAAAAAAAACGTGCTTGTTACACTTTTTGGATATGGAGTTGGCACTCATATTCATGGAAGTTCAATTTAGAATCCATGTCAAATTGACTTTCACATAATATTCATAGTAACAGGCAGACACACACTCCCATATATACAGCCTGGTTTCTGAAACTTAACCCAGAAAAGAGCAATTATCCCATATCCAGCTTTGTGTTAGTGAACTGACTGTGTACAGTGCGTTTTCATGAGCCCGAGTCCCAGGAGGAGATTAAAGGAGACCGGGTCTGATCCTGAAATCCGTGCTAGTGAAAGGGTATATAGTCTGAAAATGCGGCATCAGACGACCTGCCTGAGTAGCACCTGTCTGTGTCACAGATAATGGGGACCTAAATAGACAAACAGATAACTAGATAAAAAAATTTAAAGTACCAAAATAAATAAAGAATTCAACTATAATATATTCAACCAAAGGAGAGAATTTTCAGGCTGTCACACAGAAAAGTGAGGATGGAAAAGATCAAAGCGGTTTCTACCGTCTACACGTATTTTGCATCTCGCTTAAGATTTAGAAATCTTTGAATGTCACAATAATGTAGGCAACAGCCAATTTTCAGAGCACTGGGGGTCTTTCCCTGTGGCGGTAACCTTGTGCTTTGAGGTGACATGTTTCTCCCACAGCGTTTCATGCAGATGAATCAGGCTGTAACGCTGAGGACTGAACCAGCCCTGTTGCAGGTACACGAGGCCTACTGGGAGTCCTGGTAAAGAAATCTTAGCGTTATGGAAACACAGCGTTAGGATTTAAGCGGTGACCTACTTCCTCTTGTTCAGCATGACCCCAGTGCACAGCGGCTTGGTGCACAGACGCATCTTGAGCAATTATGGTGGAACTTTTTTAAAAGAAAGTTTCAAGCGGCTTACTTTCACTCCAGACCTGAAACAAAGCTGAGTTTAAGTGCTTATGTGTGTGTGTGTGTGTGTGCATCCAGACTCTGTTTCTGCTGCTGTGCCAGAAAGAACTGCTAATAATAAGAAGTGTAGTGCAAGAAAAATGAATATTATGATTAAGTCAAGCCTAATATTAGGGTTAATAAGCCTGGTAACTGAAGTACTGTGTATATTGGAAAAAAGATATATGTACCAGCACATTTTTAGCTTAAAATATACTGTTTATTTTACTTTTTTATATCACCCAGATAAATGGGGTGGCCAAATCCATGGAGATTTTATAGATATTTACATAATATAGTCGTATAACAAGGAGTTCTGACAATTAATGAGTTATTTATGATTTGATTCTTACAGATGTAGACAAATGGAGCCACCAGAGTATTCTTCCTGGGCACATTAGCCTCTTGCCATAGATTCATTTGACGTGAGCATAATTAGGTGAACCAGTGCTAATAGTTTGCCTGGTTGCAAGCCTAGTTTTAATGAGTTTGACTTTATGCTTTCACCTCTGCCTTCTATCTCCATTCTACTTCCTACCCTTTTTTGAAACAAGGGCTGATTTGGTGCATATATTAGGGGAGGGATGGGATTTAATGATGCCAATCACAAGTTTAATTATGCATTAAAAAAAAAAAAAAAAAAACATTTTAAACACATGCCACATCCTTTGTTTTTCCTTGTGTATGTAGGGTAAAAATGAGTCACTGATAACTTCTTGTGTCTTGTGTGTGCACAGACGGCGGATACAAACCGAGGTTGGCGTTAAAGTGCTGCACCACTGGAAAGCTCTTGACTCGCGGTCGTCTGCCTCGCCTCGCACTTGAAAAATGGCCATTGAATCATGTGCCAGCCATTTTGGGACAATATTATCTTTTGGTACAAATGGTGCAGTTTTGCCTGTTGGCAACAAACAGACAGTCAATTCATTGTAACCCTAGTATTTATGAGGTTACATCCAGCATAGTGGGCCTATTTGTAACCAAAACACTGAAGAGTTGTTTGAGAGATAAGACTTGTTGTGACCACTTTGAGCAAACTGAGTAATTACCTCTGGATGATCAGAAAACAACTAGTTCATGCCAGAAATAATTAGAATCAAAAGCATGAAAAAAAAAAAAAAAAAAACATGGCATGGCATTGTATTATTTTCAGCTCTGTTTTGTAGGAATCCGGTTAAGTAGCTAAAAAGCATGGCTGAGTAAAACTAGGCAGAATATATCTATATGTTGTAAAAATAGCATTTTTTAGTTTATTTTTGGATTTATCAGTTTGGTTACCAGTGTTTTTACCATTCATCGTGCAATCTATGTCAGTTTCCAGAGTGTTAGGCACTTTGCATGTGTTCCTCAGAGGCAATACCTGTAAAAGGCTGTGTTCATTTCTGTAACAGTTTTGCATAAAAAAAGAATAGCTTACCCCGACCAAAATTAGCATGAGGTTTGAATGCTTCTGCAGGATTGGTAGAACACACTAATGCTGTAAAAAGGGGAAGTATGTAGGGAGGTATTTTCTTGAATTAGACTGCCTATTGAGTGGTTCTTTTGAATTATGCATTACCCCGTGCATGCCGTCCTATGCAGCCGCGCGTGGCTTTGTCACTTCTTGACAACACAATGCTGATGCTTTCTGTTGCTTCAAAGTTTTTCGACTTTGAGGACAAAATAAATGGTCGGAATCGAGACTGTGGAACCAAGATGAACCGTGGCAGGGATTCAGAAAAACCTGCATCACTTAACATGTTTTAAAAGTCTATACATTTGAGGCATGAAAATATGAAAGGCTGTGTTCCACAATGGAGTACCTGCTATTAACAAAGTATACCTACCCTTACAAATTATTAACGATGTGAAAGTATAACTGTCTGTGGCACATTCAGCAAGTCTCGAGCTATCTTGAGCTACGTTTTCTTGCAAAAAAATGTGACATTTTAGAAAGCAAAATTCCCTGAGCTTAGTGAAACACTTATTTCATCCCCTCTGACTCATTTAGAAAGACACAGCTTGCCTCTCAAAATTTTCCCATGTCATCTCCCGTCTTACACTTACATTCAAAACCCTGGTCCTGACCTGCAGGAATGTGAAGGGATCCACCTGCACATGCCTCGACTCCAGCACCCTGACACTTGCAGATCATGGTGCACGCCTCCGCCAAAGCCTGTGCTATTCCTTTTCCTGGTGGTGGAATGACCTTCCTGCTCCGGTTGGAATAGCAGAGTCACTCCCCATCTTCCATTGTGGGCTGAAAAGAATCCTTTCAAGAAGTAGCTTTTGTCACTGAATCATATCCCTTGTCCTCTACTCTCTGTAACTGCTCTCAAAAATCCATTGTGCCTTCTTGCTCTTATTTTCTTTTGTAGCACTTCTCTTACAAGGTCATTCTATGGTCACTGGAAACTATGGCCTCAAACCTTACATTTCTTCGTATTCTCAGCAAGTCAGTCTGGGTAACGTCATCACTGAAATGATAAATGTCTCCAATACAATGGTAAAACCTTCAGTCATGGACATTTTAATCTACAGAAAGTGTTTCATAGAATCATAACTATGCATTTATGATGGGCAAACCTATGAACCGCATAGCTCAGATGATGAAATGTAAATCTAGCTCTGCATTATGTCAGTGTTAGTCCACATATATGCATTTTAAGAATGGTAAACCTGGTTTGAAATGGACAGTGTTGCATGGTTTACAATTGTTCAAATTGTAAACCACATTTCAACCAACTTAGTTCTAGTTGTGTGTGTGTGTGTGTGTTTCTTTTTTCTTTGTTACTTTGACATATCCAAGTGGGAAATTTGTTTTTTGCCCTCTAGTTGGGGTGCAGGGTGAACCAGGAGCTAGAGCACCGCTCCTGGAGCAGATTAAGGTTAAGCATCTTGCCCAAGGATATCTTGGCAGGTGTGGTCACATGAGGAATTGAACTCAGGTGCTCCAGACGAAGGCCGAGTACACTAAATATGATATATTTTAGTGCAGTGGAACAATATATTGTGTCTGCAAATCATCTCCATAATAGCTGCCTACCTTGTTTTTAATAGCTGCAAACAATTTCCTATTTTAAAGTGACAGTCTGCAACATTCTTGTTTTCCTTACACGCAGTGTAGACTGCAACCTGCTGCGTGTCTTTACCCTCTGTTGAGCTATTCATCCAAATGTAATTACGTTTTTATCTTCTAAATTGGATTATAAATTGGATGTAGATAGATAGATAGATAGATAGACAGATAGATAGATAGATAGATAGATAGATAGATAGATAGATAGATAGATAGATAGATTTTTTTATGTTGTTTTTTTTTATGTTTTGTTACAGACCCTTGGAAAACTGTCAGCTATGTGTTTGCATGAAAGAATAACTCAAACTTCAACAGTTGTCTTTATTTTCATTTGTATTTTAAAAATTGTAATCTGAGTTTCTTCTCTCTTCTTCAAGTTAAGGTTTTTGTGTGTTTGCCAGTCAGCTATCTGCCATGCTTTATTCTTCATGATTTACTTCAGTGCTTGGTATGTTATTCTCACAATTGCAGCCCAGACCGTGCATGGATATTTAATTTAAAAACAGCCTCAAACAGAGGCGCTGGCAGCAGTTACTCACATAATACTGTGCTGGTGATGCAGTGGCCTTCCTTGCCTGTGTCAGGCTCTCACGGGGCGAAGCACGTGCCCTTCGCTGGCCCCAGTGCCCATGATGTGCCTGCCCGCTCTTTCCCTGCTCCGGGCTGCTGCAGACATCCTGCACTCTTGATGCTGCTGCTACAATGGTGCAGGCGGGCGATCAGAGGAGGTCATAAACTAGCTTTCATTAAACTGAAGCAGGCAAGCAAATGAATTCCTCTTTTGAAATGTTAATGCCATGCATTCGTTTTTATCTATTTATTGTTTGTGAATTATTCTGGCACGGCTTGGTTCAGGAGGTAGAGCGGTCATTTGGTAACCGGAAGGCTCCTGGGTTCAATCTCTGGCTCCTCCAGAGAGCACGGCAAACACTGAATCCCTAACCACTCCTGATGGGCAGCTTGGCACCTTACATGGCAGCCTCTGTCATCATTGTGTGAATGTGAGGCAGACATTGTACGATAGAAATGTGGTCCATTTACCATTTATTGATCACAGTAAAACTTTACAATAAAACCATAGCCCTGAGGATCAATGACACGGTTTCTCATGTTGTATGTGTAGAACAGCAAATGTCAAATTATTCATGAACTGGGTATCTGTTGACTCCCTGTTCAGTTGACATCAGTTGGTGGTAACTCGTGGCAAAACGGATACATTTATTTGAATGAAATGATTGCGTAGCATCACAGACATAAAATGAGAACATAACTGCTTGGATCTATTTTGATTTTGATACTCAGAATCAAAATGAAAGTCATTGAAAAGCGGTTAGTCCTGAGTCCCCAGCAGCAAATATTAGCTGCTGTCTGCCAATGAACTCCCTATAAGGAGGTGTATCCACTAAAAAGTGAACATATTCTACCGAATATTGCTTTTAAATTGCATCGAACCATGCCTCAGGCAAAGATAAGAAGGTGATTAAGGCTGTTACCTATCCTTGATTCCTTAGCCTGGCTGCCACTTCAGTCCTGCACAGGTTTAATGACACTTTGCGAAGTCATGCACAGGAAACACATTGGATTCACAGCGGTCTTAATGGAGTAATGCAGACTTCTGTTGTGTGTGTCACTCACAGCTGAGGAGCACTAACCACACAAAATCATTGCTTAAACATCCGTGGACACAATTACTCCAAAAAAAAAAAAAAAAAAAAAACTAGAAAAAACTAATTAGATAAATACGAGTTGACAAAAGCAAAAAATATCCCGATAATTGTTCAATATAAATCAGGGGCCATACCCTATTATCACCTAAATAGCCGCTAAAGACACGTCTCACTTCAAATCATTCTTCCCTGTGCCACGGTGCTTTGACAGGCAGAACTAACTGATACGCTTTGCGTGTTTGTGGTTTTACCCCTCTAATGTTTTACCAGCATTGATGTGTTTCTGCTGCTGACTAATTGCTTGTTTTGCAAGCAGGTTGCTTTCTGTGTTTAAAGTGGACTGTGTTGTTTGTCTTCCTCATCCTACAGAGAGCAGTGTCCTGCAGAGTCCTGCCTTCACCAAGCAGCCTGGCAGCATTGTGTATCCTGTGGACTCTCTGGAGAAGAATAGAGAGGTGGTGTTCAGCTGTGAAGCCCAGGGAAGCCCACCTCCCATCTACCAGTGAGTATATGACTGCAGTGTTTCATCTCTGCGACACACCGCTCCCTCTCCTCGACGCTGCCTCTTTTTTTTTAAACTGATTCCAGTCTCGACACTCAACAGCTCCGTCCTTCTGTTTTAGACAGGCTAGAATCAGGAAAGGTGTCCGTCCTTGTCCTAAACAATACCTCAATGAATTAAAGTCTTACCACTGTTAACTAAAACTACACTCTGAAAAAAATATCCAGGTTCGCAAGTCAGTGTTCAAATCTTGTCTTTTCTCAAAACAAGTGAAAGGAAAATCTGCCAGTGGCATGAGATAATCCCACTTGTCTTCAGTGCAGTTTCACTTGTGTTAGGAATTTTTATGGGACCAAGTATAAATACGTTAAAAGAAAACCAAATAAGGCAGATCAGCCGAGTAGTATCATGAATATGACACTTGATTCAAGAAATTTCTGGAAACATGTTGATTGGTATTGGAAACAAGACAGATTATCCCATGCAAGTGGTGTATTTTTTCGGTCGTTTTAGGGGAAAAAAAACAAGACTTTAACAATAAATATGAGATTAAATAAGATTGAGATTTTTTGCAGTGCACTAGGCAGCTTTGTAGCCCGACAGCTCCAAATAATGGTGAGACGTAACTACTTGAAAAATATGAATTTAAAAACCCAGAAATCCTGTGATGTGATGTCAGTAATCTGCGTCGAGCACATTCATCTCATTGGTTTGTGATAATTTATTCAAAAAAAAAAAAAAAAAAAAAAAAATACCAGTGAAACAAAAGAGGCAAAAGATCTGATGTTTGTGAGTCCAGTTTTCTCCAGGCAGAGCACTCGCCCACTGCTGTTTAAAAATTTAATTTTCTTAAATTTTCTAACTTGCTGTGGGCAAGTGTCTATCCCTGACATCAGAATTTCATCTAGGCAAGTGGGGGTAAATCGGCAAGGCCTCATTTATTGGGTAAGGAGGCTCTTCTCCACTGCAACCATGATTTAGTATGATAAAACAGGTGTAAAGTCTTGCAGCTTTAACAAGCTGTTTTATATAAAAGCAGAAAACTGGAACCAGGGCTGTGGTTCTCAGAGATGTAAAGCTTTCAGTAGCAGTTATTCTGTGTAATTCATGATAGAAAATACTAAGGTGAAGTAACAGAAGCATGCATTTGAAGCTTACCTTCATCTTTCAAACTCACTCACTTGCTCATCCTAAAAAGACCAACCCTAAAACAGAAGTCAGATGTTAGGCGTTTGATCTAGTTTAATCCATGCACACTACATGAGAGTAAACACTTCTATTTCAAAGCCAGAGACCAGCAAGTTTTTAATCTGTGACAGAACCTGAGGCTGTCTCACTGACACCGAATTAAAGCCAGATTTTGTGGACTTTGC
The DNA here is from genome assembly GCF_902150065.1 of Myripristis murdjan. Taxonomy (NCBI): domain Eukaryota; kingdom Metazoa; phylum Chordata; class Actinopteri; order Holocentriformes; family Holocentridae; genus Myripristis; species Myripristis murdjan. The sequence continues at coordinate 30,042,448 of NC_043984.1, forward strand.
TTGAGCTCTTACATCCAAGTGCACATTAGGAGTGCTAAGAGTTATGATCCAGAGAGAGGGTCCATAGCCCTGTCATATCATAATGGGTATTGTCATTCACTGTGAATGAAACAGCTCCAGGATTTGTCTGTTGATGGCAGGATCAAGAGCGTCTTTGCTCTGTTGTTTCTGGCTTTAGAAAAGACTAGAGCATCTTCGCAAATCAGGACTGAGCTGATCAGGATCAGGATCATGGGAATATATTACATGGGTTCTATTTTACGGTGGATTTTCCCTTTAAAGAAAAAAAAAACCCTGCCGAAAAACATGTTAGCAGTCTTGTCTGCCTCTATCCGTGGAATACATGTTACAATCTGCATGTACCCAGCTCAGATATCTTACTCTGCTCTACAGTGCAAAGAATGGCTGTGTTTTTTCCTCAATTTCTTCCTTGCATGGACCATTAATTTATTGAAAGGTCGGTGTGTTGCAGTATCTCTAGCAAGTGAAGGTTCAAATCAATCATGTTTGCTTACTGAAATTGCTGGGGTGAGATTTGGAAGGATTGGTACATTTAATACTTTGGATTGAGCCAGCTTAGAGGATGACCTAATCAGCTGTTTCCTGTCAAGGTCGCTGTGCGGCCCTGTCAGAGCCGCCGCTGCCTTCGAAAGATGTCCAGGGCTGAGCACACAGCAGCTAAATCATGTTCAAAGTTCATCAGCTGAACTTCACGCAGCTATATACTCTGACAGGTCAACCTGCAGTGTTTACATCCAATGCCACAGCTAAGATGTGTGTAGAGAGAAAAAAAATGGTACTTCAAAAAATGCTTGTAAATATCATAATTGTATTGTATTTGATAAGAATTTGATAATAAACACTTACATAAAACCAATAGCAATGAAATAACAACAATGATATTTGGGTTCCATACTTTATATGACCCTTTGCTGAATTGTAGCTTTCCAAGGTGTATTTTTTACTAAAAAGATTTTTTTTTGGGTAAACAAATTAAAGCACTGGGCTTAAGAAAAGGAACAGACCGCCTAACATTCACAGGCTCATAAGCCAGATGGCCTGGTATTATGCCACTGTGTACACGGCCTGTTGTAACTTGATTGCATAAAGCATGTGCCTAACAAATGGAACTGCTGTTGTGATCTGCTTGCGAGCATAAATCATTGTAAATAGAATTATTAAATAATCTAGTTTACATGTATTTGATGTAATCTACTGCTCCATACGTCCCATGGAGGAGGATGTGCGCTGTCCCTGCTTTGTGAATTCTCCTCTTGCTGCTTTGTGCCATTTTTTTCCAACATATGCCCACTTTTTCTGGCATTACAATGGACCCAAATTCAGCTAAATTTGGAATATAAAACACATGGTGACCTTGAAGTTGTTGTACAATTGACTTAAAGGGACAAAAGTCGCCATTGGTCATTCAAATTGTCACAAAAAGAATACCTGCAGTTCTTGGGTAGGCAATTATCTTTAACTACCCTACCACACACACACACACACACACACACACACACACACACACACACACACACACACACACACACACACACACACACACACACACACACTCATAGTACAGTATATTTAGACATTCAACAATGACTTTCTCCAAGTCAGTAAATTCTTTATCCTTTTGAACATGGAAAATGATCACTCACTCTGATATGTCGAGCATTTCCCAGGCTCAATTAGCCACAGTATCTGGTGTAAGTGTTTTAGAAAGTCTGAGATAAAGCATTAAATGAGTAACTGTCAGTGAAATCTTTCTTTGCAGCATTTGGTATTCAAAGCTATCACCTGATTAAACCCTCTCAGTATGGATATACAGCTCGGTTTCTGTTAGCAATTAGAGGCGTCAGTGGGCTGCTTTCATATTTGATAAGATCCCTTTTTAGAAATAAATGCATCAGTCAGACACAGACGCTGTGTAAGCCTGGAGCCGGGGTTCGGATCATCTCTTACAGCCTTTTGCATTCTGTCTTTTAGTTCACATCTGAGGTGTTACTTGACTGTAAAATATTTATGTTGATTTTTGCTTGTTCCACTTCAGCTGCAAATAAATCACTGCTGTGGTCCTGCGAGACTGCCCCTCCCCCTCCGGGCTCTGCTCTATTGTGTGTAGTAACAAGGCTCCTGAGAGTGTGCACTTACTTATGACTGAACTTTAGAAGGCCATGAAAGACCTGACTGTGTCTCCACACTGTGTCTATTAAAAGAAAATGTCTATAGAGACGCATTGTGAGTGGTGCAACCTGCCCACAAATATTATAGGGTTTATAATACAGTCGACTGAGGGTGAACAATACAGTTCATGATCCTACCGTACGAAAGCCACGGTGCTGAGCATTTGAGAACAGTTTGATTTTCTGAAACCAAATGCAGCAAATTACTGTGTTCTGTCATTTATAACATCGCTCTGTTGTGTGGAGAAACACAATACTGTAATTATAACACAACACTGTTCTCAAAAATGCTTTTATGCCTCAGATGCATCAAAGTGGCATAAGAGGAACAGTTGATAGAAAAGCACAAAACGGCTTTACTCACCTTCTGTATAATGTACAAAAAGGCTTTAGTAAAGCCGCTTTTTTGCATCAAAGCTATTTTATTTTATTTTATTTATTTTTTGAAGCATGCAGTGTTTTTTTCTGTCTGAACCTGAATCATTCAGAGAAAATTAAGAAATCAAAGTAAAGGGAAATTTAGAAAAAAAAAAAAAAATCTACAGCTAAATCGTCGTGGAGCCCCAATCAAATCTGCATTGTCCATCCCCTAATAAGAGCTAGAATGCTCCTTTCATTCTTGTTTATCTGTGAAGTATTTTCCTTTGATGTTTATACATTGCTGATGACAAATAAGTGCATCTCAGTCTGTTTGCCCCAGATGAAATAAGTTATGGCTTCAAACCATCATTCTGAATTGGCCGATTTTCCACCCAGCCGTGTTTCTTATAATCAGGTGCAATCTGCGTGGAGAGATTGGAGAATCTGTTGCCATTTTAAGTGAATTATACCTTGTGTTGATCACCTCTAACAGCAATGATAATCATGCCGACTAGTCTAGAATGCACAAGTGTGAAGGCAAGGTTGCAGGCATTTTTTTTTTTTTTTTTTTTTAATTGTGGCACCTTAATGATTAAGCTGCATTTTTATGTGCTTTGACTGGGGTCTGGCAAGATGGATGGCCTGCTTTGCTATCTATTCTCAAGGAGTAAAGTCCTTGGCACCACAGTGGTTCGCTGCTGCTGCTTAGATTAACGCTAAGCTGGAGGGCAAGATTTCGGGGCTCTCACCACCTTTTATTCCTTTCCTGTTGAGAAACAATCAAATGAAGGTACAAGTCACTTTTATCCTTGGTCTAGTGTGCAGCAGTTGCATGGTGCCAACCTTCAGCAGATGAGAAAATAAGAAATAAACACGATTCTTACTTTCCTAATTTGCATGTTAATTTTTCTCCTTCTGTTTTAGGTGGAAACTGAACGGCACTGTGATCAGTCCCAAATCTGGTTCCCACTACAGCCTATCTGGAGGCAACCTCAGAATCAGCCATCTGAACAAAGACCAAGATGCTGGAACGTATCAGTGCCTCGCCTCCAATTCTTTTGGGACAATTGTCAGCCGAGAGGCCAGTCTAACCTTTGCATGTGAGTCTCAGCTATTTTTTCATTTTTAGTTTTGTCTCTCTGTACAGGCTGTAATAGTTTCAGAGTTGCTACAAGGAAAGGGATGTGTTCTAAAAGATATGCTGATGGCGCTCTAGGATAGCATCATCGGCCATGCTTGATAACATGATCAATGGGGAAGCATCTCTCTGGGGAGCTGCTGCTCCCTGAACGCTGACTAGAGTTTATTCTCTGTCTAAGTCATTGCTGCACATCACACCAGTAACTACAAAAAAACACATGTAAAACTCAAAATAAGGTTTTCTTCCAGTGGATGGCAGAGAAAATAAGCACTAGTGATGGATTCTGCTACCAAGGAGCAACAAAGAAACAGCAACTACAAAAAAAAAAAAAAAAACTAAAATAATCCAAGATGGAAATTATGCACCATTAGTTGGAAATTAATGTGTTTTAATGATTTTTCCTTGCATTTTCTGTGTAGCATGAGGATAGATCGTTTGAGGGATGTTGTAGGTCTTACTGACAGCCTCTGGACTTCATATTCCTAAAGCAAAAGGACGTCAATAAGTGCCTATGTGCCATTTATCGGACAAGCATAAACGATGATTAACAGTGAGTGAGTGATAGCTTGCTGTGGATTCTGAGGTCTTGCGTTTGGGGACAAGGCCGCCAGTATGTCTCAGGCCATTTGTTTAGACCCCAGGCCCGGTGGCAAGCCAGTCCTGGGCGTGGACAATCTGATTCTGCCGTTGGATTTCTACTGTGATAAGATGACAGATCCATCAGTAGCCGGGCTCTGACCTTACCAGCCTTTCGTCGCTGTCACATAGTCAGGGTACGCATGTATGACCGATTGTCATCTATCTTCTTTATTACTCGTGGTATAGCTTAATTAACTCCACACCATTGATTGATTGGTGAAGGTTCAAGAGAATAATTTAAAGAGGGCCTGGTATTATTAGAGACTGTCATGCAGTATTTTTTTTTTTTTTTTTTTGAAGGAATTTCAGTGAACTACAGTAAGGGAATTTTTATTTCTTGGCGGCAACATGGCTGGCACATTCAGATGTATTCTGCCTCTAATGCAGACTGCCGAGCCAAATATAAAGACATGCACAGATTAGGTCCTACTGGTGTTTCAACACCTACCATACTGTATGTCTCTCCAAAAGAAGTGACCTTTTGGTGTTAATTATTTTTATACTTAATTTAACTGTGATTCTGACACAGGACAGACTTTGAGCCTGCTCACACCTCTGCCCAATGGTAATTACAGCTGTCAGTGCAAAAACCCTGAGCAATCACTTTAAGGTATAAAATCCAAATATGTGAGACTTTATTGGGAGCTTAAAATGTCAAAAGTCAAGCTTTTATCTGAAACATTTTTTGTGCAAATGTAGTTCGATAATTCAGCAGGAGTGCAGGCCTTACGTCATGGATGGTAGTCAGGGTGGCTGACGTACTGTGGCACTGAAGATGCTGCAGAGCGACCATATTGTCAGCTGTTTAGCAAAGAGTTTATGCAAGAGCCAAACATTTACTGCAGCTGATATGAGGACCCTTGCGTCATCAAAACGTCAGCCTTTCAGGACTGAGGGAAAGCGGTCTTCATTAGGATGACGCTCATGCATTTTTTAAACTACACAGTGTGTTTGTAAAGGATTTTGTGGGCTGTGGCGTCATGAAACCTATCCAGCACGCTGAAAACATGCAGAACACAAAACTTGGGTTAAAAGGCTTTTCGTGTCAGAAATAATAAAGGAGGGGGGGGGTATTTTTTTTTCCTATCACTAACAACTCTGCCTGCAATGCTTTCTGCTTTTCCTGCATACTCCAGTGTGAGTCAGTTTTAGCTGTCTGTAAGGGGACCTCATGAACCTTATGCTCAGAAACACATGACTGGCAGGCTGTAGCTGGAATCAAATATAGACAGCAGCAGCTCCTTTTCTGAAGCTGGCATGTGACCAACTATCTCTACAGCACTGACCAAAACAACTGAGTTCTTAGTGAAATGATTGACAGGCTTATTTTCTAGTGGGTCTAATGCTTGTAGCGTCATACGAGTTGAATCCCGGGTAGTGTGGCATGATGCGAGCCACATGGAACGGCATATTCTTAGCTACTAATAGAGGAGAGCATATTAGATTTGAAGTGGCATTGTAGCCTAACAAAAGGTCCCAGATTTACTTCGAGCCAGTGAGTGGAAGTGTGTGGAAGTGTGTGGAAGTGCCCTCAAGCAGCTGAACTCCCACCTGTTCCCTCACTGCGAATTGCCAAAATGCCTAAAAAAAGGAAATGATTCTATAAAGGGTTATATAAATCCACGTGGTTGATGCTGTATTTGAATTATCACAGTGCATAATTACAGGGGAACTTGAGCAAACTGACAAAAAGAAACATAAATATAACATGTGCTCTTTAAAATTAATACAGATATTTAGATTTGATTGGATTTGGCTTGGATATTTTGATTCTGTTAACAATATAGTAACATTTTAGAACAAGCAGTGTTTATATTCAGCTTTCCAAATGATGGTTTAATGATGGATAATAATAACTTGTCCTAGTTATTAGTCACTCACACTGAGTAGTACATGCTTAGTAATCACTCTAGTAAAAAAAAAAAAAAAAAAAAAAAAAAATCATTCATTCTGCTATTTTAAGCATCATTTGTGCATCATTTTCTATAACACTGTAGACCTACATACAAATATGCATTATTTTCACAAATTATGTGTAAATTATATTTGGAATGCAATCACAAAAATTGCTGGAAAGCTTGTAAAACTGAATGGTTGCTCTACATTTCACAGTGGGTGGAGACTTTTTCCCAGTGGCATAGAAAAACTATATTTCCTTTTCTATCATCAAAGCTTTAAAGCACATAATTCAGAATTTCTATACAAAGCTGTGTCCAAAGTTTTAATTACTTCTTCCTCAATGACACAATGTCACTGGCACATCTGTCGCTGAGTATATAAAGAGTATATGTACACACATCAATCCTACTAATTACACACATCAATTAGCATCACCTACACAGGACACTGACATCATTCATAAGAACTGACAAAGTATTAAGCGTCTATTTTTATTTTAAAAAGGAAACAGAACAGGAGTGGATGGTTTATTCTGTGAAGAGAAACACTGCTACAGCTGTATTCATCTTATTCTGCTTTTGATTTGATTTGTTTTGCTGTGTTTTCATTTAACTAATTGACTGGATTTGATTTGAGTTAATAATTGCCCACTCAGCACTCATGGCCAGCCTGGAACAGGCTTCCCTCTCTCCGTGATCCTTCCCAAGATTTTTTTCATTTCCCCCCACTTTTTTAAGGCTTCTGGAGTTTTCTTCTTGCCTGCTGTGATTGTTCGGGTCAGGGGATGCCGTTTTGTTTTCTAGAAACTGTGGACTTGTAAAGCTTTCTGAGACAGTACCAGTGATTAACAGCTCTAAACATGAAGTTGAACTTGAACTGTTAAAATTCATTAATGGGGAATAAATATATCCAGCACAGTCTCACACAATATTTTCACAAGTCAACTCTGAATTCTGACATTCAGATTACGTGGACTTGTGTGTGTGAGCAGGAGTTTTCTTCACCATGAACAGCATTATGCGAAAATACCAGCAGTTATCATTTCCGCCTTTTTATATCCAACTCCGGTTTTAAATATCCACTGCTCCCCCGCCTTGTTGAGTTGCCAGAGACCCTCGTAAAATCCTGAGGATAAACAGGACCTTGCTTGGCTGAAAGCCCGCACTGCACTAAATGAAAAGTTGCATGGTGCATACCCAAGTTCCAGTCCTCATTTTAAGGTAAAGAATAAAAAGACCTTTGGTTAAGGCTAAGGCCACTGAAACGTCCAGCCTTTATTTACTTGTTGAGTCCTCGTGACATGGATTAGAAAGGATTTTTAGTGAATTTGTTAAATGAGAAGAGCTGGAAGACAAATTACCCAGGAAGGTCCAATCAAAGGTTGTAGCAAATAGACTGAAGGTCTGTTTGCTGCAACCTTTGAAATGTGAAAAACTGAAATATTAGATTTGTTTTATTGTAATGTCAGCAGCCCATGACTTCATGTTGTCATCTCTACATTTACCACCAAACCAAGTTCTTCTTCTTCAGTTTGTATATTTTTATTTATTAATTTAACAGCTTAAGATACATTTATATGGACAGCGTTAACATTAGACTAAGGGAAATAATATCTATTAATAATATCTATTTCACAGAGGTCTAACATACATAGCATAAATAATTTACAATAAATGCAAAAAATGTTACAAGATGTAAGATACAAGGTGTAAGATTGATAGATCTAATTATTCATGCATTAACAGTAGTTAATTATGTACAGTTATGTAGAAAATTTAAATGTCATTATTAATTATTTACCCAGTTACAAATACTTATGATAGAAGTAACTTATTCTCTGTTGTTATGTAAGGTGCAAAGCGTTTGAGGTGTAAAAGCATTTGCTACTCTTTAAGTGTCAACAGTAATTTTAGAGATTTTAAAAGGTTTTGCAAGTTGACCCGAGTCATCATGAATGAATTCATAAATTCATTTGCATAAGATGGACTGCCTTTCCATCCGTTACCTTAATAATTTATTACTTTTGATACAAAGGTTGAGTTTTGGCAGAGCATCTTGTTCAGGCAAAGTCAAAGCATTGCGACTTTGAGCAGAGGAGCGCCGTGCTTCCTGGGTTTGTAATGTAAAACAGGTGACCGAGCAACACTTCCCACACACATCTGTGCAGCATCAACAGCTGCCTGTAGCACACACTGCATTAGTGCGCCTCAAATCTGAATGTAGCTTAATAAATTGCCATTTTCTCCTAAAAAGCCAGTAATACAGTGACTTAAATGATATATTTGAACAGTTCACAGTTAAGAAGACTCAACATGATGTTTAAAGGGAATGTAATTTTGACCTGCAGCTGTAGAATTGCGCTGACATTGAAATCCCTGTAAATAGGGGAGGGGAGTTGCTGAAAACAGGAGTTACTGTGTTTTCTATTTTTTTTTTTTTTTTTTTTTTTTTTTTTTTTTTTTTTTTTTGAGCATGCATTGTTGTTTGATGAACATGCTCTGCCTCCTAATTTAGTAATTTAGCTCAGGGTGTGAGGGATTTCTGCCTTTTTAATTACATAGGCATCAGTGGTGTGTTAATCTTGTTCCTGGTGAGTAATCTTTCTAAAATGCATTACTGGTGTTGTTAAAGTCACTATGCGTTGTCACAGCGTGATAATGGTGTAGTTTCATCTGGGCATTTCATAAGTAACATCGAGTTATTCTTTTATTTTTATTTATTTATTTCTTTTTACTCACGCACTTCCATTTAAATGTAAATATGAAATTCTGCGTAGTAATTTTTTGATTTAATAACACTGATCTGCTACACACACCCGCCTCGTCCGCTCATTAAAATTGCTTGCGCGCAGCATACTTTATAACGAGAATAATTCAGGTATCCGGTTTACTCTGTAACCGGCACAGTAAGAGATCTGACCCCCTCCGCCCCTTCTGAGTGGAGTAATTGCAATATAACAAGCCACAAGTGCAAAGCCAGGAGCCTGCATATTATAAATTGATGACCATATAGTGCAGCTCAGTTCTTTTTTTTGTTGTTGTTGTTTTTTTTTTTGTTTTGTTTTGTTTGTTTTTTTGGAGAATGATACTCCTCTGTTAGTGTTTGTTTGGTCAACACGCTCCATAAGGCCTTCAAGGTTATTCTTTGAGATTGGCGAGCCTCCAAATAATTCAGCATTCTTCACCATCTCGCAAACTTTTGATGGATGATGCTACTCCTTAAGAGGGTTGTGGCTGTCTACCTCCTGAGGCAAGGATAACTGATGGGCAGTGGGTGCTCTCACTCAATACTTGCTGCCCTTGATTAGTATGTCTATTGATTCCATATCAGTGATTATGTAAAAGATGTACGCCCATAATTCATGCTGATGAACAGGCTGTATATTCAATATCGAAATCGCGGCGCAGGCCTCTTTACATGGGTGGCACCGAGAGGACTGTGCTTGGAATGTAATGAAGGGGTTATTTCGTGAGGAAATGTTTCACAACACGCCGACTCCCCCATGCCCGTGCACTGCATGGGGTTTATTTGTCTTTGCTTTGTTTTGTCGTGTCTATTTTATCCCGTTTTATCTATTTTATCTGGTCCCGTCTGGCTTTTATTTAACTTTGTATCATTATTATTACAATTAGCATAGCTCCCAAAACTGTTTTTATTGTTTTTTAAATCTATTTTATTTTGTTTTATTGTCATCATTTTTATTTTTGTTTTGTGTTTTTAATCTGTTTTACTGTAGTTTTTTCACTCTGCACTTGCTCTGCCTTATTATCGGCTCGTCAGACATCAGTGAAGCCCTTTTGAACCGCACTCACCTGCGTGAAGGCTGCCGCACAAATAAAGTTTCATCGACTGATTGACTGCAGCGAAGAGGAGTGTCAAAAGGTCTTGGTCAGGGAGTGAAGACTTTTAAAAAGGAGAATGCACTTCTCAAAAATAGCGTTCACCTCAGAGCACATCATGTTCTGCGAGGGAGTTTGTTTTCAGATGACGCTGCCTTTACGGTTACAAGCTCATATTTTGCTAAGCATCGGAGGGGGGTTGGGTTGAAAATTCCTGATGTCACTAGAGTAGGCATTAAGGCCTTGAGGGGAAACATGAATACCTCATTTAAATGCAAATAAATCCTCTAGACTCCTCTCAGCTGTTGTGATAATGTGGAGTGAGTATATTGACTTAGTTAATGAGGTGTAAATAGCTAATGGGTGTACTCTAGCTTTTACTTTTTATCTATGGTACACTATCAAGATATCACACAGGAGAACCTGCAATAACATAACATACCTATAATTTACCGTGCATCTCTTTTTGAGACACCTATATCGACTCGTTAATATTATACATAACCCGGTCAAATCATAATAGCTTATATTCTGAAACCAAGCATTTACCTTCCACGGAGACTCTTTTAGAAGTAAATTCGAGAGAATAAGAATAGTTTTGATGAACATGTACTGACTAACCACATGCAGTGATGATGCACACACTTGCACACCCACACCTCCACATGTGCCATGCATAGGCACACATCCACTAGAAGACAAAGAGCATCCTTAAGGAGTTGCAGGCTGTAATGAATCTCATGGTTACGGTTGGACAAGCTTGTTGAAGTATGATAAGTTGTGCTGGCATTTGGAATGCTCATATGTCTGGGATGTGATCATCAGGCTAATCTGGATCATTGTTTGTAATGTCAGCCCAGGTTTACAATAATTGATGCTAATGGTTTTAGATTGGGCATCACATTTACTTATCCTGAGGTTATTAATCATTGTTAGCTGCTTGCCTTTTGAACATTACACTGAGGCTTTTGTGTGTGGCTTATGGCGCAGAAAACACCGGCACGTTTTTTGGAAGGTTTAGGATTTGCGACGCAGATTTGAAAGGGCTTCTCTGTGTCGATGGTCTGTCCGCTGTTCCTTTTTGTGACAACTTTAATGGATGTGTTATTTAAGATGTCCCTTGCAGGCAAACTTTGTGCTTTCATGCTTTCTTTCGAAATCAAAGTGAACATGTGCGCAGCTGTGTGTGTGTGTGTGTGTGTGTGCTCAGAAAAGCATGCCTTTGGTCAAGTCCCTCATGATGTCCCCCGCATCTAAAGGCATTGGCTGTACCATATTGTAAATTACACTCTCCTTAAGCCCTTTTCGCAACAATGCTTCTTTTGCTCTCTTTTGGCTGTTGAGAGTGGGCGGACTGGATGGGGAGGCAGGATGGGAACAGGTGAATTTTACCAGTATTGCTGCATGCTTTCAACACAAGGCAAGGCCATGTCTGCAGATCTGGACAGGGACAATCAATGGCTTTCGTGAAGTAGGTACTTCACTTATCACCACAGCTTTCATCTCAGCCAAAAATAATGCCAAAAAGACTTTTTGGAATAAATTCAGTACCTTAGATGTCTCTTGCTGTTTGTCCACTTTGTTCTATGGGCTCGTATTTTTGGGGAGGCTTGGGTGCTTTTATCTAACCTTCTATCGTGCCTTCAGATGAAAGTAAGTGGTGGGCCACTCAAAAGCTTTTGTTGCCATTTTGTGGTTGCCAGATTGTACCAACAAGACTTAAAAGTATACCCATAGCACTTTCTCGATCAAATCTAGTCATGTTTGATTAAGAAAACCTATTCAGACTGTTGCTTACAGACTATAGCCATCTCAGCCCAGGTGGATGCAGCATCTAACTGCTGTGACTGTAATTCTAAGATTATCAATTTGTCTGGCAACACACACAAAAAAATAATATATATCTATCGGTACACTGTCAAAGAGATTAGACCAACTGTGCGGCCATATAATTCAATTTACTACCAATATAGCGTAATGTCAAAACCAAAAGTGCACCGGTGAAAACAAAACGCAACACAAGGCTCAGCAGAACAGAGCAAATGTTTGAGCAACAGGCTCTCATCAGTGCTGTCTGATGAGCAGCACCAGCAAGAGATAAAACCCACTGACAACAGGTAAGTCAATTAGGCTTGTAATAACAATAATCTCCTTTGAGTGACAATGCAGAGATAACCAGACAGCCACCACTTTCCCCAGAAACATCTGAAATACATTTAAGCATAATGAAACAAGCTGTAATACATTCACTCATATAAGCGGAAAGGTCAGAACGGATACTGTGCGGTGAGGAAATCTACACAAACAACATCTTGAATTCATATTTTCATGTATCTGAGCTCAACAGCTAAAAGCCTTCCTCTTAAAGCATTTTTATATCATGGTCACCACCTCTGCAATGTCGGGGGACACTCTCACAGCTCAGAAAATATAATTCAGAGGGACAGTGATTTGCAGACTAAAAATGACACTAGACAGCGAATTTATCATCCCATGTATGGACTGCACACAGATGCTCAATTATTCCAGTGTGTAGACACTGTGTTGTTTTTCCAGTAGGGAGCAGGGACAAACAAGTACATAAATCAAATGAGTGGATTTGCATGTTATGTGCAGTTAAATTGTCTACTTCTCTTAGTGCTCTGGGGATATGTCGATGATTCCCATTTGAGATGCCGGACACAAGAAGCCTGCCGCCTACAAGTGAAATTACCTTGACTAGCTGAAGTGGTGGAGACATATGACAGCACGAACTCTTCTCTCTTTCAGATTTTTGCCTTTTGAAAAGCAAATAATGGAAGTCCATAAAATGTAATCAAAATGGGTTTTACTTTGTGCTATTTACCAGTAATAATCCCTTTTAATGTCCTGGCACAAGTCATTCAACATGAAAGTGAAAATAGCAGACAGGGGCTTTCAGGATTCACCACATGCCTTTTGAATGGCGAACATGAAGACAGCACACTTCATCATATTCCTTTCTTACAACATAATCATGTATTAAGCTACAGTGTATTTGTGCAGATCCCATTGGCACCCATATGAGCTGATATTGCAGATAGCACCAGGGTTGATGCTGAAACAGCTAAGAATTGGGGAACAGTCTCATCTGGTTTTTCCCCCCAAAGCAGAGATAGTCCTCACTGACAACGACTTCTTTAGGCCGACATTTCTCACGCTTTAACAAGAGTTTTCACATTGCAGAGGTAGATGCATCCAAAATTGACCCTACAGTGCCAAATCTCATATTAATCTGTAGGAAAACATTAGGAATTGCTTTCTTAATAGGGCTTAAGAGTCTCAAATAGCTATTAGCTAAACTGTGCTCGTGGGTTAAGAGGAGATTTATGTTTAAAGAAATAATTAAAAGCTGCTTCTTAATAGACTTGTCCCACAGCCAATATGACATATATTAACTGACCTTATAGTCCTCTTCATAAATCAGTGAGCCCAATAATTTTACATTTAGATCTCTTGGAGCTGAACTAATCAGCAATCTCATTTGAAAGTGGATTGGTTGCAGTTTTGTACTTAGCAGGTCCAGAAAGAGAGCAGTCATGCCTGCATCACTGCTTGCAGTAACTTGACAATAAGCAGCGTATTATAAAGCAAGGTTAATTAAGGTTAATTAGTCCAATTTGAACAATATGTACTGTTAATTCCTACATCCTATATCACCTGTCTTATATGTTATTTTGCCGTGTTATACTCCATTATTTGAAATCTATGTATGAGGAAAAAAAAACAACTTTGAACTCAAAAGACGGATTCTCATGAATAGATTTTCATCAGGTGCAGACGGCTAAATGTTAGTCTCCTCACATTCATTTGCATTTAGTCCTTTCAGGTTCCAAGACAACTGCGGAGCAATTAGGAGTATCATCTGATAGTCAGCAGTTTCTCATGCATGGAAAACCAAGTGTAACAAGAAGAGCTGGGGGAAAACCACAGTTCGGAGTGATGGTCATACTCAGCCGTTTCCTCACGTGAACACAATGAAAAAGATCGACAGCCTGAAGAAGAATGTATTTCTGGGGGTTAATCAATGCAGAACAATGTGCTTTCTTCTTGTCCTCATAACATTTTAAACAAATTTATCTTCAGACAACTGCTTGAAAAGAGGTAGAAAAATTGTAAACAGAATGTGTTGTCACGGTTGTGCCACATCTAAAATAAATAAAATTAATTTATATAAAACATTTTGGGGCCCTAAGCAACATCGTACAGTGGGGCCCCCCATGTCCAAATCAGTGTAATTTTAATATCCCTGAATGGAAATGAATGATTTTGTTTTATTATCATTAAAGCTTTTAATTACCAAAAAAAAAAAAGCAATCACTACAGCACAATTGTGGCTAGAAGTAGTTCTAGCCATAATTGTGCTATAGTGAGCATAACACAGTTATTATGCTATAAATCATTAAAAAAGAACCCAAAACCCAAAAAGTGAATTTCTTTGAGAATTTATTTCATAAATAAATGGAAATAAATAAATGTAACCTTTATATTGACCACGTGTGCACCATGTGTCGTTAATGTTAATCAGTGTTAATTACATATTGAAATATTTACATTTTTACAACTTCAATAAACTAGGTGTTTTCAACTGTTTACGGGCATGTAGTGCACTTCCACTCTAAACAAGCCATTGCACTGTGCAGAGGCAGCAGAGTCATGCCAGTCAGCACAGCAGCTCCTGTCTACAGTCAGGCACAGTGCCACACCACACTTTCTGCACTGCTTTCCTTTTTCTTTTCCTTCTGCATAGGCATAGACCCACGTCCATGTGTGTGCTCAGGCTCTGGCTGTGGCGATGACACAGACGTGCTTGCTGAGACAGAGCTTACCTGCAGTGAGGGGAGGGGGTGATGGTGGAGCAGAAGGGGGCCAACCAGCCGTGGAGGGTCCCGTGTTGTCATCATCAGATCTAAAAGAAATGTCACAGAAAACTGTCATGTCACAGAGCTACTGCAGCTATAAAGTGAGACATGAGTTGTTTCTCAACTTTTGAGTACACAAGCATTGTAAATCACAAATGTTGAAAAGGAATAGAAGGGAAAGTAAAATACACAATATTTGATAATAAAAAGACACAAATGTGCAGCTGAAGCTCAGCGTAAAATGACAAGTGCACACAAAATGCTATCATCTGCCTATCCAAATTATTGCAACAAATTATGTGACAGACTTAGCAAAGAGCAACATAACAATATTTATAAATATAACCTATCCACATATTTAAGAGATATAACAAGAAAATATGATGAAATGTGCTCACATGGATCTTTGCCTTCTTCTAAATCCTCCTCTGCCTCACTGGTAAAGCTCTCGGGAGCTGAGTCTCCGCCGACTCGCTGCTGAATCTGTTCTCAGAAAACATGGCAATGACTCGCTCCTCGGTATCGCTTTTGGACCATGCTGTATTTATTTTATAGCTAAAAGTATGTTTGTTGTGTCTCTTCTCCTCTCTCTGTCCTGTGTAAACACAGCCTGATTTACTCGCAGTCGGAGAATTTTTGTCACGTGACTGTTGGGCTCAGCCAAGTCATTCAAATCTTCCCAGTTTCACTAAAGAGTACAAAACTTGATGTTTTTGCTGGATCTGGCCAGAGTAAACAATTTATTCTTGGCAAATTTTTGAATGAGACATGTAAGTGTTTTTGATGAAACAACACTATCTTAAGCTTAGATGCAGTTATTTTTCTTTAGTCACACATGATGTGTTCAAAGACCACCATAATAATGAAAATGATCTTTTTTTTTTTTTTTTAAAGGAAATATGCCTTTCAGTCTCACCGTCGATATGTGGGTCTCATGGGGTCGAGGGCCCTTAACCCCCTGTGTCTGAACATATCTGTATGGAGTGATGAGCTTGGAGCCTAGACACCAAACTGTAATAAAAGATTTCAAAAATGATTTATGATTTTGTGATGGTAATGCTAGCTTTTTCAGATTTATTTCATTGCATATCAAAACCTGCTCCACACTGTGTCAACAGATAAAGACCATCCAGTTAAATTCAAAGACACTGAGCAAAAAAAATGTCAGCCCTAATTTGAAGCAGTAATTTTGCACGACATTGCATTTTCCCATTCTTCTGGCAAGGCGACGGACCCAGAAGCTGTGAATCACCTCTGTGGTCTATGGTTATTGTTGCACCATTTGAATCAAGCTCATTAGAGTCTACTTGACAGTACTCTGGAATTGACTGGAATTTAAGCTAGGTATCATAGTGCTACTTTATTCATGTTTCCTGCATTAAAGCCTTATATCAAATCTAATCGCTGAACGGCAGCTTGCAGTTTTGAGTTGTTCCAAATGGGAACATATTTATCCACCTCCCATCCAAGGTGTTTGTGCACACTCAGCCATGACGCCCGTACGAGGTCTTCAAATTACCTTTGCAGAGATCCACCCAGCAACATTAGGGCAGCGAGCGCTTGGAAGTGGTTGTGACCTGTTATTGTTTCCATCAGTTGTCAAATGAAAATTAGTTTCAGTTAAAAGGTAATTTTGCTCTCTAAACCATAGTAGGAATAGCTTTGTAATGTTTTGTGGTGGTGGCCGTGATGAATGAAAGGTAACCTGATAACCACTGGAGCTATTAAAATCCCTCATGTGTGACCCAGCACAGCAAAAATGCTCTCTGCATACCAGAGGGGCTGCAGATTGCTGTTGTGCTCTTATTAGTGTGTGTGTGTGTGTGTGTGTGTGTGTGTGCGTGTGTGTGTCACTATTGCCACTTTCACATTTTTTTTTACATATTTTTCAAAATGTATTCAACTCATGCACCTTCATTCATTATTTGCCATATACAATTACTAGTGTAACGTTAAAGTGCAGTGTAGCCTTTATTCTTGCCAGTATCTTCCGCTCTTAAGAAAGCAACATGCGAAACATTTGCAGGTTCATATTTCCTCTGGCACAGGCAAACATGCCATGTGCAACCCACAGAGCGTTACTTAAGACATTTTTTGAAATGCCAGGGTCTACCCCTCACTTCAGCGTACAATATGTGCAATCCAAAGTAGCAGCTTCTTTCAAAAAAAATTTAAAACGAGTTCCACAGTTATTACTGTCTTCTTCCAGTCAAAGTCAGCGTTGGTGGCAGCAAACAATAATAACCAGTTAGCTGTAGAGATGGTTTGGGTCCCTAAATTGTACTTTACTTTTTTTTTTTTTTTTTTCCAATATTTGTGTCTCCTTCACAATGAGTCTTGGATATCCACAGTAAACACAGAAGCAAAGCAGGTTTTGATTTAGCCCGAGGCAAAGCTGAAGGCTGTTTGCCACCCTGAAATTCTCACCGTATACTTATTGCATAAGGCTTTGCCATTCTTAAGAAGCAAAGATATGTTTTTAGTATTCAAAAAGCTCCTCACAATAGCAGAGCTGATGTATGAATAGTAGAGACGGTTTGTGTTTGTCTATAATTTGTTTGCACTTGTTTGTTTATGACAGTGCTCAAACAAGTGCTTGCAGCTGATAAAGGGATGGATTTATCAGCCGCTAAAATGTAGGGATGATTTACTTAATACCTTTTTTTTATTCTTCCAGATCTGGAAAACTTCAAGACACACAGAAGAAGCTCGGTGTCAGTCCGCGAGGGTCAGGGGGTGGTTTTGCTGTGTGGTCCTCCACCGCATTCTGGAGGTAAGACGACAAACACTCTTTTGAATGCCCCGACAAAGACCTACGTTGTTTTTTTTTTTTCTTTTGATATTTCCTTCCTCTCTGTTACATTTTCTTATATTTGGAGTGCGTGGATTGCCTGCCCGTTTGAAGCACTACTTTGGATGACTCTAGATTTTCAGCTGCCATGACAGCACTGAAACTTAAGACGTGGCTGTCCCAGATATGTACAAAACACATGAGCAAGTCAGTCATGTTCCAAGACTGGTATTTGTAGTCTGAACCTCCTCTTTATCTCTTGGTTTGAATGGCACCTGTCAATTCAGCGACGAACAGCTTGCACCAGGCACAACGGAGGCTCGAAAGATTTCACAGTGATTCATTGCTGAATCAGCTGCATTGCCTAAGTGTGATCATGCTTGGTTAACGACAGGAGGTTTGACGCCCTCGCTGTCAGGAGACTATAAGTGATTCTCCCTGGATTAAAGCCATATCATCTTTCATCTCACCAACGGCTGGATGACACTGTAGCCCTATTTGCGTGGCACTAGTATTATGCGGAAACCTCATGTAATTACTGAATTACCCCCCAACCTTTTGCGTTTGGTGAAATACATTCAGGGTTAATGACATTTGCCGAAAGCACTGGTTCAGTGGATATACTTGAATAAGGTCGGAAATCTACAGGATGACATGCCTCCATTTTTCATGACAAGATAAAAAAAAAATGTGTGTCTAGAAAAAGAAAAAGAAATTGTGTGCCAAAGCTAACTATAGCTGAACTCACAGAGAGACTGCATTTGTGTGGAATCAGTATTATTATGAGAAGGCGACTTCTATCTTCACCAAAGTACAGTATGTTTGCATGGAAGGTTTTACTTTACAAATCACAGACATTGCACTGGATTAAAGTCACTGGTGAACTCAGCAATAACTATGAATCACTGAACATCCCCAGGTAATATTAGTTCTGTGTAAATAGAGCTTATATTTACCAGGGACCCCCACCCAGCCAGCACCACAACCATCCCCATCACTACTGCCTTGCCAAACCCAAAAGCATGGCGTTATCCACAGAGGACTTTGAATTTTTCACCTAATAAATTGATACACCATTCAGCTGTCAAAATTACATAAATATTGCATAAACATTATGAACTAGATGTGCTGTCTAGCTGGTGTAAAGCTAATAGTCAGATGCTGCAAGCATGTTAAAAATTCATCTTCCAGCAATATCTAATAGATAGAGATGTTTTGCTCATATTTCCTCAAATTTTCTGCCTAATTGCAACAGATGTTGCCTTTAGTTGCCTCCTCTCTTCTCTTACTGGAACTGTTAAATGCAACAGCTGCTTTGATTATGTTCCCCCAGTTGACAGCCACCTAACAAATATCACTGATTCATGCATTGGTCTGTTGTGGTGAAAATGCTGCATGGCCGGAAAGGGTCGTAATTGTTTGGAGCTTGTATCCTTTTGGGAGTTTACCTGGTTAAAGCTTGGCAAGCTTGATGGCAATCTGGAATTTTAGATTTATTTGCAAATACTTAGTCTGAAACACCTGTATTTGATTGTTCTCAACAGGGCAGAACAGTGAGCAGTTGCTTAGGCAGCTCTTTTCATATCTGCCAATTTGTGCTGTAGTAATCCAATTTAGGTTTGGTTTTAAGACCGACAGGGAGATAATTCTAACACGTCAGGCATCTTCAGGCACATGAAAAGCTCCCTCAAGACTCTTGTCTCATCACTGATATACAGAACCAATACACCCTGTCAATTAGAAGTCCATTTTAGTGAGTTATATGTCTCAGCTGTAATGCAAGATACCGTCACTGTGTCATTCTCCTGGATAAACTAACCAGTCCGTGGGTTTCTATGACAGTCGCTCGCACATGAAGTAGTAGAAGTGGTGAAAAACTGAATGTCTTAGAATAAGTACTCAATCCAAATTGGGTTTTTCTGTGCCCACATGCCTTTAAATGTAATGGCTGAATGTTTGTTTTGAAATATGGTTAAGATGCATGTTTGGCTGTGCGCTTTAGCCGACACCTCTCAATGAGACTCTTGCATGAAGAAAAGATACCAAATTGCATACGGATCACCATGCATATAGTATAAAAAGCATACAGCAACAAATGTAGATTCAACAGGCTTCCCCACACATCGCTGCCAGACTGTTGGCACTTAACGTGCGTGTATACACACACACACAGAACTACACATCCAGCCAGGCTGCTGGTCTGAGTATCAGGCTACACAAACTGGCAACAATGAAAAGCAATCAATCAGCAACCAACGTGCTAAACGCGTTGCCAGTACTGGTTTTCTTTGTTGACTTGATATGCTGCTTTTGCTATGTCTAATACATCACTTGCCCCTACTAGTAGCAGGAAATACCACTGCTAATCTGGCAACATAGATTCAGTCCTTCCACCACTTGCTCCAGGAACCAATATAATTGTCTTGAAGATTTACGACAGGCTATCCATTGGCTTGAATGCGATGTCATTAGTAATTAAATTGCAGTTTCAATTTATATTTTGGATTAATAGAATTAAAATTGATCCCAAGCCTGTTTGATAGACTACTGAGCAATCGTGTCATGGTTTTGACATGCCAGTGCTTTTGAAAGGAAAGGAAAGGAAAGGAAAGGAAAGGAAAGGAAAGGAAAGAGAGATGTTGAATAAGGGAAATTAAATGAATGACATGACAAATGTACAGCTGTGTGTACTTGATCATGTTGCATCCTTAGCTCATATTGTTATCGAGGTTGTAAGATGTGATGACTAGACAAGCACTGATGGCCTCGAAGCTTGTATCCGCCTGAACTGAATTAAAGCTGGCGATTGCTTGTCTGCCAAAGTGCTGTATGCTTGCTTTACTGGTAAAGATGCACCAATCAATTGGCCAGCGATCATGTTCAGCTGATAGATGTTCTGTATATGTCATTGGTAATTGGCTAAGCGCCATTTGAACTCCCTGATGACATTGTAAGCCTACATTTATTATTTATGCTCATATGCCATTTGACAGTAATTGTTTTTTTAATAGCGAATCGGTCCATCCACTTTTTAAGTGGCCTTGCTGTTTTTAATTTCAGAAATGGCAGGAGTGCAACACATAGGGTCTTGGACAGTTCATTTCCTAATTTCTGAACAGAGCATTTTGAGAGTGTTTGACTGTTCATATGATTAGAAACATTTTATTATATTGGATAGAAGGTATAGCCTACTGTATACTGCCTCAGTGACAACTTTTTTCATGCACTAGTGGGGCAAGAGTTGAATAAGCAGCAAGTTGAATTATGTTATTATTTTATTGTTAATGTGTTTCATCTGCCAAAAACCACATTGGTGCACATTTTCAGAGAAATTTATAGAGGCAAGATGATTAATTAGGACAAGACTGACTACACGACCGTGATATGAGGGAATAGTCCCAACAGGGGAAAATCAAAATCTTCAGACATCCTGAAAGCGAGAGAAAAATAATTATGATAATAGACTGATGATAATGCAAAACGCAATTTTGTATTCATGAAATATAACTGTTTTTCTTGACTCTGTGGATTATTTGGCCAGCAGAGAAGGTCTTTCCAGCTCTGTTCACTGCTGATCAAAATACATTTTTAAAGCTGTTTTTGAAGAGTAAGTTTGTTTAGGGAACAAACTTACGCTGTCAGTCATGACAGCCTTTCCATGTTCCCATCTACAGGCCAATTTCCCCTTTTTTCACTAAAGAAAAACATGACACAGTTTCATGCCGCATCAGGTTGCTTTGAAGAGGTATAATAAAGCAAAACAACCATGGCCTGAACTTTCAATATCTGACCATATCTGAATTTAGAAGAGACGAGGGACAGGTAGTAGTTTCAAAAACAAAAGATGTATGCTTCATCTTGGTGGGGGGGGACATTTGATATTCTCAGTCATCAGCAGCTACATTATCATGTCACTTCTTTGGCATAGAGGAGATGTCTCCCAGTGCGCCATCATGATTGTGACCGCCAGTGACAAGACCATAATAATGACTGTCATGCCACCTAAGCCACCTACTGTAAGTCAAGTGGACCTTATTGAATTTTAATCAAATTCTGCACATGGGTGGTGCGTACAAGGCAAATCTCTGCACATCCCTATTCATTACCATATGTTGGAGGGCCTAACTATGCTGGAGGACCCTCGTTGTATCCCCAAGGCTCTGCTGGGCTTCCACCTGCCGTGGGGGAGGATGTCAGAGGACGCATTATGTATAGCCAACAGCTGTCCACAATTTCCCCCTGCCGCCTGGTGCATGCAGCATTGGACTTGGCCATGCAGGAAGAGTTGGTCGTACAGAACAAAGAGCATGGGAAAGGGGTGGAAAAAGGAGCGCTAGAAAACACTAGAGAATATTGAAGTAAGACAGCTCGTGGGGAATGCACATATCTGGCATACAGTGCCTAGTGCGCATCAAATAGTGACAGTGTGTCTGCAGCGGCTGTATTCATGTACATACAACTCCGACTATACAACAAAGAGAACATGGGTGCACATGTACATGTTTATGATCATCTGTGTCTGCCTGTGCGTGTGTGTGTGTGTGTGTGTGTGTGTGTGTTTCTGCAAATGTGGGCATGTAAGAGTGAATTTACATATGTGCATGTTTTTTTCTTTTTTCTATGTGTGTGATTGTGCTGTACTGTATGTGTATGAATAAAAACACACAAGCAGAGCTTGTTTTAAAAGCCCAACAAGTAATTACAGCATAAAGCCCCCGTTTGAACACCAGCTCTGCATATGTTTTGATTCAGTGGATTAGGGATTTTTTTTTTCTCTCTCATAATGGTTAACTGAGCCACTGAGACAATGGCTAATGGTATGCAACATATATTTTGAGGCTGCAGATTGTTTGTTTAAGCAGTTAATGCCATGATTCATTCAAAATTCTGGATCTTTAAACCACTTGAACTCTGTTTTTTCTCTTACATTTCTGCCTCAAAGTGTATATAATCAACATTTGTTTTCCATAGTTTATGACAATGTCAGATGCACATTCTGTATTTGCTGGTGGCATCGCTTCATTGAGGCTACATCACACTTACATTGAGTGAATTACTCAAACCTATTGCCATTCAATGCCATTGTTTTATAGCTGCACCAATAGATCAAAAAGAAAATATCGAGATGTCTTGTGCATCATTTTATACACTCTTCTCTATAATTCAGCAGGATATCTCTGGTATCTTTGGAAGTCTTTGGATCTTCACTAGAATTCCAAATAAAATTTTGTGGGTTTGACTGAAGCTTGGCCATGAGGTATGCATTCATAATGACAAACTCACTGACGGGACCAGCAGGGTTAAAGAGTTTTTAGAGACTGACATGGTATAGAAAAGAAAGATGGATATTCCCTAAATGAGGGAATGCATGGCGGGTGGTTGGTTTGCAAGCTCTGACATAAGTATACAATATGAAAAGCAACATATTCACTATTTTGTGGGTGAAAGTGATGACTCAATATTTTGCAGTTTCTCTTTTGCATCAGGGATTATTCTACTCTTAATCTGATTAGCAGATGACACATTTCACCATCTCCATGCATAATCTCCTTTTGAAATCCTCTATTCAGTCACATTTCCCCCTCTTCCTCTGTCTGGGGACTTCATCTTTCTAAAATAATATCACATGTCAGTGTCACACCTCCGTGCAGTGCTCACAGAATCTTTTCTCCAAACCCTTCCAGTTTTGACATAATATACCACTATTACCTTAGTGAAGGCAAACTTCACTGACTAGCAGCTAGCAACCTGACAGCAGCATGAAATGGGATATATATATATATATATATATATATATATATATATATATATATATATATATATATTTTTTTTTTTTTTTTTTTTTTTTTTTTTTGGAGAATGACACTCTATGTTGATTGGACTTCAGTTTCTAATCACGTACGAAAAGGTCGCAGTGGAACGAGAGCGTGGAGCACCTACACGTACATGTTTCCCACAAGACATGGCTGAGTGACATGCTTCCTAAGCCTCCTCTAAGCTCCTTAAAGTGCACAGGACATATAGGTGTTGTTGTTATTGTGTCTGAAGTGTGTGTGTGTGTGTGAGAGAGAGAGAGCCAGAGAGAGAGAGAGAGAGAGAGAGAGAGAGAGAGAGAGAGAGAGAGAGAGAGAGAGAGAGAGAGAGAGAGAGAGAGAGAGAGAGAGAGAGAGAGAGAGAGAGAGAGAGAGAGAGAGAGAGAGAGAGCAAGAGAGAGTGAGAGAGAGCAAAAGCGAATGAAAGAAGACATGGAAAGAGAACATGGGTGCACATGTGTATGTTTATGTTCATCTCTGTCTGCCTTTGTGTGTGTGTGTGTGTGTGTGTGTGCGTGCGTGCGTGCATGTGTGAAGCTTAATTCCAGGTGCCTGTTTCCTTACTTTATGGTTGGTGGTGTGCAAGCACCTCGATCCTCTCTGCTTGGCTACAGTCACACGTCATGTCCCTAGGCTCCCCAGCGCCGGTACATAAACACAAATCCCTCAATGCCAGCGGGGATTTCATCCCAAGAGGAATGCGCTGTCACCTGCTGTGCAAGGGGAAAATAACAATCGTCGAAAACATGACAGCTCTGGCCCCAACACCTAGCTTGCTTAGCAGAGCACTAGACTGCATTTTTAATTTGAATCCATAGCACCGCATAGCTGGCTAGCCTTTACAGCTATATTACTCCTATTGTAAGGAGTTCAGCTCAATTAGAATGGGATTCAGATTTTTGAATCCCTATTGTTGTTGAGCTGGGTGAGCTATTTTCTGCTGATATGGTGTAATTGGGCGGTACTCACGCTGAACAAACCCTGTTTTCTAGGGTTTGGAGTGTGGCTGCATGACACCCTGGTTGACTGTAAGTAAAAAGAAAAAAAAAACTGTATAAAGTAAATAACAATACATAGTTGTTTTTATGTTGTTGTTTTTGGTTATAGGTTGATGTAATAATATAGTAATTCATCATGTTCCTTTGTGGAGCAGTCAACAGTTCGGAACTGACAATTTAACAGGAACTATTTGCTGCCACAGAACCCTGGCCACCTGTATCTATCCGCCTCTAATTCAAATTCCTTGGAGCAGATAGATTGTCAGTGTTGCTGGTGAGTGGTTCACATGTAAATTTTTTTATGGTTTGAGTTCCAAAAAATGAATACCCATCTAGCCCCAATGCCAGGAAACAGAGAACTTGGAGACAGATTGAAAACACAGAAACTATGTGAATAGACAGACTGCACAAGGGGTAAGTGGGAAAGTATCTCTTTCTGCATTTTGGTTGAACAGTACCGAATACCCAGTCTCAGTGTTTTTTGTTTTTTTTTTTTTTTTTTCTGGGAAAAATTCCTCAGTATTCAGGAAGTGAAATGCTTTATGTCTCTGGTTTGGGATTGATAGAAGAAGAACTAGTGCGGATCGAGTTCCAGTGGGAGCCCGTAAGGAGGCGTTTGAGCTCCCATGAGAGCAGTAAAATCATACGTCTCTGAGGCTCGCTGATACATTACCAACAACCATCATATTAACAGAAATAATGCATCCTTCAAAGTAATGCCTGTTATTTGTGTTAACGAGATAAATAGGCTAAAAAGAAACATGTTTTCCAAAAGAAATGCACCATATTCTCTCGTGAATGACAGTATGGCTGCACACGAGCCGCATGCGTTTGATCCCATATGGATGAAGAAGCCACGACACACCTCACACATATTAGATTTGTAATATAATGGAAGTAGTATTGTAGACAAGCTACCATGCAGCTAAATAAAGGTTGCTGTCTGCTGATGGGGTCTATAAGCCTGGCAGTTGTTTCAGCACCATGGACAGTGCTGTTTGTTGGGTGTAGTCGGTGCTTCATCCTGACGCCGGGCCTTGGTTGGCATGTTTCAGGCTAAACTTTGTTGTTGCTTGGTGAAACTTTGTTGTTGCAGTAACATCTTTGTCAGTTTTGGACCGTTGCAGTCTACTTGATACAATTGTTGGAAGTAGTGGGCTGCTGTGTGTCGTGTGTGAAAGTGTTGGACCACATAATGAGCAGTGAAGTTTCTCTCTCGCCCTATCTCTCTCTCTCTCTCTCTGGCTTTCTCTCTCTCATGCACACACACACAGACACAGACACAAACACACACACACACACACAGAAAGAGCGCCCGTTAGGCTATTATTTATTTATTTATCTTCGCCCCTAGCATTAGTTATTCTGGAGACCTCCACAAAGCTCAGTTTATAACTTGAACCCTGAGAACTAGGCAGTTGGAATGAGCAGCGAAAGCCACCATGGCTGAACAGACAAAAAAAAAAAAAACCTCAGACTTCACCGATAGAAAATTCAAACAGTGTGTCCAGCTCTGTGACAGGGCTAGACACCCTGTTTGATTGACAGGTGATCTCTGGGAAATGCAGAGCAAAAACACCCCAGCAATGAGCACCTGGAATCAGAGATGTCACAAAAACAAAACAAAATAAAACAACAACAACAACACCAACAGTCTTGCAGATTGCCACTTGAAGACACGGGCCAAATACTGTTTGAGCTGGTTATTGCCACTCTGGGATTAGTCATGTATATTACACTTTGATTGTATAGATTGTACTTACATTATGCTGTGGAGGTTATTGACCTGACTTAGCAGGCAGTAGCAGCAGTAGCAGGCGGGGTGAGGCTCCATAACCACCTGCCCCATGTGTGCAATACCATCGAGGTTTCATGTTGTCTCAGTGCGTTCAGTGTTATCTGTTGAAAGGATGATGCAAGCCAGAGCTGGTGCCAAAGCTGCATCAGATAGATATGGTGTGGTATATGTTGCAATCGCAGATATCTCACAGGACTGTTTGCATGTGTCCCTGCTGTGCCTTTTATCATCTGTTTTAAAATAAACTACACTTGGACATAAGATGACGCACGTTCCAGTGATAGACAGATTTTAATTAACTTTAACTGGTTCATTGTGAGGGCATTTGTTGATCACTGATCCAGGTTTTTCAAATATAAAGGCAGCTTTTCTACCTCTATCAGCAGTGTTTTATTTCTCTTGGTTCAAAGGTTCTGATAATTTGATGTGATAACAAAAGCTTCCTAACTCAGTTTTGCTCCTGAAAACTTGATCAAGCATATATAGATCCCCCCCTGCAAAATACAAATGCATGAATTTCAATATCCTCTCGTATTTGTCATGTTCTGCCATGTTTGCTGCAGACAGAGATGAACTCAGGATTTTATTTTATTTTCTGTGAAAGCATATATTACATCACCACCTTGCAGACACCACAATACATCTCTGTAAATAAAAGTTCTGCACTACAATGCACATATCATCTACCACATTTACCGTAACACATATCACCATACATCACAGACAAAAGTGAAATATCTGGACTAGGTTGACAAAGGCATCACGGTTCATCACAGACAAGGACGGACTCAAAGATAAATGAACGTGAAATGACAGGAAAGGATAATTCATTCAATCAATCATCCTCACCTATACACACTCAGATACAAACACAATTTAGGTAACGATATGTTGTTGATCTCTGATTGGACTTCAAACCAGGATTTGCCTTATTATCATTCCACAGTGGCCAAGCAAAGCAAAACACTGACCTCTGCTATGGGGAAAATTATTTAAAAATATTGTAATAATATTATAATAATTCTAATTATTTCTCCCAGAAATACAGATTAACTTTTATCATGACAATGTTTAAAAAAAAAAAAAAAAAAAATACTGCTTTTAAAATTGCATCTTGCACCACAATCATTATTAGTGTTACTTGTTAAATATTAAATGCTAAATATCAAATCAGTCTTCATTAAAGAGATGCTTTCCTTAAAATAATTTATTAGTATAATTTAGTATAACACCATGGAGAGTTATAGTGTCCCATTAGGGTTTCAAGTAATTATTCTGGTGGTTGATTAATCTACTGATTTTTTTTTTTCTTTTTTTTTCCCTTTTTTTTTTAATTAATCATTTTGTCTATAAAACGTCAGAAGAAATGACAAATGCCAGTCATTTACAAAAGCCCCAGTGAGGTCATAAGATGCTTAATTAGTCTGACCAGCAGCCAAATTAACTCAAAGTATTCCTTTCATAATGATAAAAACAAAGAAAAGCAAGCAAGCCTCAGCATTTGTCAAGCTCAAACAGGCAAATGTTTGATATTTCTGTTTGATAAATGATTAGTGATTGAGGGATTGAAATGTAATATGTAAATGTGTAAATGACTGAGTAATCATTTCAGCACCAGGTACCATGTTGCTCCAAAAACTGGATATCGGCCAGAATGTTGTTTCAGAGGCTTTTTCATCTGGAAAATAGTAAAATTAATCAGGAAACAGTAAATCTAATAATTGTTACAGTATAGTGAATATGTGCACTAAATATTGGTCACTTCTAAAAATATCAGCATCTGTGTTGGCCTTCCAAAGCCCGTATCGGTCAGCAGTAACAGCCGTGAGATTTCCTGCCTCCTGATGTGACCAGTGTCATCAGAGATCCTACCTGCTCTTCAAAGTCAGCAGTGGAGAGACAGGAAGAAGAGGCTGAGTGCAGATCAGGGATGACACACCCTGCCAGGCCAGATACAAGCACAAAGCCTGAGCGGGGCTGCCTCCACGCCGCATCCACACATTCGCTCTCCGTCTGACAGGCCAATGTTCTGGCTTTGGGAGCACGCCAGAGATATATGGTAATTACTTACCAGTGGGGCCAAGGAAGGAGAATGGGAAAACACAACTTGGTTACGGCTTGATTAATAATTTTGAAACAGTATTATTGCTAAAAATAAAGAATGTTTTCAAAAAAAAAAAAAAAGTTTCTGTTTCCTCAAATGTGCAGCGCCACAGGCCAGCGCTCCCCCCGTCTGTCACTGCGGATCAGAGGGGCAAGAGGAGCTTAAAGACTGTCAGTTTCTCTCTTTTTCAAAGCCCATTACATTAATGGGCTGCCTGTGTGACCCAGTCTTGGTCTCTGTATTACATGATTACTGTGTTTAGTCTTGGTCCTAATGCAGCTGACCTCTATTTTCTAATGGGGAGAAACCTTTAAGGGGCACTCAAGACTGAAATCGCTTGTGTGCATCTCCACTAAGAATAGAAATGCTTTTGCGTGTGTGTGTGTGTGTGTGTGTGTGTGTGTGACTGCATGTGTTGTCCCTGTTTATGCTCTCACCCCAGGCTTTGTGAACACAGAGCATGTGCATCCTGTCCAGTCCTGTAAAGGAAACATTGGAAAGCAGGATTCTTGGAGCCTGGAGCAGATACGGGACTGCTGCACTCACTAACACAATGTGGAGTGACAGTAGTTTAACAAGAGGGGTTTTGTTTTAGTTTTTTCTTTCTTTTTTTTGTTGTTGTTGTGTTCAAGTGTTTTTGTTATGTTTTGTTTTGTCTTGTTTTGTCGCCCTGTTGAGAATTGCAGGACCCTGCTTCCTGTGAAAAGAGACAGGCTTTCGAGGAGGTTTTCCTAATTCACAGAAAACTCTAATAGGAACAAATTGTGAGTGTGTTCACTCAATCAAGTTTTTGCCTTTTGTCGTGTGGAGACTGTGGCCATGCTGTGAGCGCTCATTTCCATGGATCGGGAAATATTTGAGAGAAAGTAGTTGATGTTTTACCAGAGCAGCGTGTGGTGCCCTGCCTGACTCTATACCCAGCAACACCTCTTACACATGATCTTCCTGCCACAGTGCCGCCGTCTATAATCAAAGAAATATTCAAGGCTGGAATCAGAGGATTATTCAGGCTGGAACAACGCTAGTGGGGACCGTTTGTTTTTAAGTTTGTTTACTGTTTGCGGCATCTGTACGTCCCACTGCTTTGTATCTCGGTGATTAAAAATGCATATTGTTGTCACAGTGTGCTTTACATGTATTATTCATAGTAAATGATGAGGCAGCTGATACTGATAACATATGATGAAGATGCCAAACCTTCCCCCTATTTGAATCAGCCAGTAAATAGGAACAAACTGACACACCAATTTAATAAAGCTGCACAGCTCCCTTTACTGTATATTGATGGATAGCTTGCTTTCTTTGTTGGCACAGGCCTATTTATGTTGTTGTCCAGCCTTGTCACAATAATTGCCTGTGTTCACTGACTAGGTATTGTTTTTAGCAGTTGGGGATGTTGTCTCTGGCTGGTTTTGCTTTAGAGGTGCAGCAGGAAGAAGCAGGTGAAGCCATGCATGTGTGCATATTAATCACAATAGTTTGTCTCAACAAAGCCCAGGCTGGTTTCAAACAAACATGACTGACACTAATGGATACATGACGGCTTCCACTCTAAGCATTTTCAATCACCTGCTGTCATCGCCTATTTACATGAATCCACCCATTATGGAAATAGCCACTGTGCTGTACAAAGGCCTTCTTTAGTTATCAACAGTGTTTATCTTCTTCAAATTAGCCATTAGCTGAGGATGCAGTGCATGCTTTCATGTGTCATTGTCAGTACTGACAATGCTATATCTGTGAACCTGGAGGAGATCCTACTTCAAACTAGACTGAAATGTATAAATGCAACTGGTGAAGTGAGGTCCTGTCGGCAGTTTTGTAACATTTAGTCAATCATCACTCCCTCTGAGAGATGCCTTGAAGGATGGGTGAAGCTGGCAGAATTATTAATTTCACCCTACACATCGTATATTTCAATAATTAATGAAATGAATAAATATAGAAATGAGCAAATGCTGAGTAAAAATGCTGATGTTAGAAGTGTTAAAACATCATTATTGGTATTATAAATTAGTCTTTATGAGTCTGCCCACACTTCACTTTCAACTGACATTTGCAGGCAGTTGATTCTTGTCTGTTTTTGTATAAAACCAGTATACACATATCACAGTCGAAGAGCTGCTTTTGGGGCACCATCTTGATGTTATCACAAATAAATTTAGACACAATCTTAGTTATGCCCTATTAAAACTTTGTATACTTGTCCTTGAAACTACTCCTGGGTTTCTCCTTATGAGTGAAGCCCATTCATTCATTGTGACTTGTGCAAAGTGATCTGTAACCTCAGCAGTGTAGTGGAAAACCACACAGCGCTCCTCTCGGGACTTCTCAAAGCCTCTCTCAGATGGATCAACTTTTGGTGATAGCAGAGAAGATTTGCAGAGGACATGCACAAAATTATTTTACACACCAAATAGATGATGAAATAAACTGATAATACAGTTTGACCGAGATTGACACTGAGACTATTTACGGAGTTTTTCTTCTACTTAGAAAATGATAAATATCAGCGTTTTATATTCTCGAAGCAAAGTCTGAAATTAGACAACTTATAAGCTGTCACTTTGAGTTGATGTGCAAAGGCTGCTGTGGTCAAAATACTGATTAACCCGATACCCCATCACCATGGTAGTGATTATACCACCATTTACTCTGCACGGAAAGGCATACAGTTATGTATTAATATTGATCATTCTGGCTGGCTGGATTTCTTCTCTAACTATGACTGGTCTTAAAGAATTCCTATGTTTATACTAAAGAATATTGTATACCCCATGCTACCGTAAAATCAATGCCTTTCCTAATATTGTGACAACCCCTCGGCCAGTTGTGTGAGACATCTCATTATGTTTTCACTCTATGGTGTTGTGCCCCTCATGTTGTGCCATATAGTCATTTGGGTTTTAAACACACGAGGAGAGCAGGTGCAGCCACAGTCCAAAAGCACTGGAGAGGAAACAAACACAAACAACATGCCTTATCCTGCCTTGAAGTGTCCCTTGTCCCCACGGACCTTTCCTGTGCCACCACACTCTGTTCAGCTCAGCACACACAGCAGCCAAACCCGAGCCCAAGCATTAGAGCCGTGCCGATCGGCCGCCTCTAATGCTCCCTGTACAGCTACCTACTCACAGCACCCAGCTGGAGTGTGGGAACATGCTGTGATAAATGGCCAGGCAGTGAGGGAGGCTAAAGGAAGGGATCCTCTAAGACTGTTTTGTTTAATTACTAGTCCGCTAACAAGTGGTAGGGTTTGATTAGGCACAGCAGGGCAATAGGGGCTGCCTGTCAATTAAACTGGCTGCAGGACTCCACTGAAGCTGATTATGTCGGAGCATTCAGATTTGATGACCTGACACAGATAACGTGAACAACTCAGGAGCAGAGGATCTAGTATGAATTGAGCCTGACCCTGCAAATTATGGGAACATTGTTTCTCCACCACAAATTGGATTTTGTGACAGCAGGACAAATTGGACACAATTTTCACCTGTGTTGGTCATGTTTAAAAAAAAAAAAAAAAAAAAAAAAAACGGCAACTAAAACAAGTTGGGCAACTCAAAATAATTTGGTTTTGTTAGGGCTATATTTTGGCCATAGTTAACCATCTGATACACAACATATTGGATTTGTATGTACATAGGCCAATAATGACCATGCATTCAATAGTGTGATATATTATTATATTATTGTTATTGCTGTTATTATTTTTGGTGGTGGTAGTAGTAGTAGTGTAGTAGTAGTAGTAAAGCCAAGTTGCAATTCAGATTTTGTTAAAATAATTATTTTTGCAGGATGATTTGGGCTTCTTTTCTGTACATGACATATACATATGACTTATAACTGGAACAAGTGGTGTAAATGTCTTGTTTTTAGTATTTAGTAATTGCAGTCAACTGTACACAGATGAATGTACAAAAAAAGAGAAAAGATATAGTCAACAGTAACAACATTATTGCATTGTTATTGTCTCTAAGTGCATACATTCAGAATAAACTGAAAAGATGCTTGTTGCTTTGATCCTGGCACACAGGTCTGTTGCATTTTGCGCACCACCTGCTGACTTTTCGATGACTGGCAGATGTTCAGATCTTATATGTCTTCATTTTTACTTTATGGCTTTATTTTTACTTTCTGTGACATTGTCTGGGGTTTGGGCGGTGGCTGGGTTTTGCCTTTTCACCCCACATCTTCCTCTTGCCTCTGTGATATGCCTTTGGAGCTTGAACTGTGTGTGGTGCAGGTGGAGTGTTTGCAGGTGGATACGAGGGTGTTTCCAGGGGTTGTTCTAGATATTTGCTAAAAATCTTACAGGTCATTGCTAAGGCACAGATAATTAGGTGCAGTAGTAGTAGCAGTAATAGTATGACTTATGATTCTAGGTCTAATAGTAGTACTAGAAATAGCTGTGGTAATAATAATAGAAATAGTATTTTAAGTAATCAACATTTTGACCTGAAATGTTGACCAGTTGAACAGTAAAATATTCTATGCAAAAATCTAAAGGTTATTGTCAAATTCCATAGTCAAGAAAACTGCAAACAACTTTTATCCAAGTAAGAGGGAGGGAAATGAAAATAATAATTTGTGCTACTTAAAAAACATGATCTTCAATGAACAAATTTAATACTTCCTGATAAAAAATTAATGTGCTCCAAAGATAAGAGAGACTAAGAACCACTCAGTGACACATCAAATCATTTAGGAAATAAATGTGGGTCATTTGGGGGGTACTAATGCAAAAAAAAAAAAAAAAATCTTTTTTTTAATTCAAAGTAAAAAAGAAAAAAAATGAAAACAAGGATTTGTGATCATTCGTCATCCATGGAATATTGAATGATAAAATGCTTTAATTGAAAAGATATCTAGAATAAACACTCAACTGGGTCACTTTTGACCTGTTATGCATTAGACCATTGAATAAGAGTAACTTTCGACAAATAAATAAATGAATTAATTTCACTCACAGTAGCAGTAAAACTTCTTGGCAAGAGCTGGGAATTAAATCAGGTTTTTGGAGTTGAAGGTAAATGTATCCATCAATCCGCCCCCAGACCACAGCACTCTTACTTTCTGCCGAGTTACTTCAGTGTAAATCTAGTACCTGTTTCGAGTCGTTCCTGCTTCGTGTAATCCTTTTGTGGTGGGAAAACGTATTTCTCTCACATTCTGTGCCCACAGCACGTATTTGCATTTTAAGGCATCGGGCTCATTTCACAAAACCAGGCTCTGAAATAAGGTTGTATCTCATTTGTTCTCTCCTAGAAGTACATTGTTCCACGAAACCTCAGCAGTCTGGCCCAGCAGCACTGCAGTGCATTTCAGGACTGTCTCTGAAGGCAGTGATGATGATGATGATGATGGTGGGAATCTGGTGTTGAGGATGATTCAGATGTTGATCCAGAGTTTTAATAAGTATAACTTGACTGCTAAAACCCACTGAGATGGTACTTTTTTTTGTCAATTTCAGTAAATCATGGATCTCGAGGCGTCAAAATGCACGGTTTGCTAATTATGAAAATTCTCCAACAGTGATTGGACGCTTATGACATGATTGTATTGAAACTTCAGGAACGCTCATTGATTTTTGCAGCATGACAGTTACTTGCCAACACGATGCTGCACATCACAACAGCTGTAATTGCATCAGGATGTCTAATAAATTCTGTTCAGGGCCAGTCAGCATCTTGACATATAATCACAAATGTCAATTATTACTGTTTGGATCGAGAACAAGTTTTTGGATTGGAGTACAAAGAACAGAATTCACAAGGTGATTTATTTAGAAAACCAACAATGATGATTTTGTTTTTGCAAGTGTATTCATAGGATGCCATCTGTTAAAGAGCATCGCTCGATTCAAGAAGCCTATCTTGTAATCTTGAGTATTAATGAATACCAAATATTGATACTAATGCTGCTTTGCTGTTATTGGAAACTGGTTCTGTTGCTGATCTGGTCTTTTCTTTGAAGGTAGCGACTTGCCAGCTGAAAAAACATTTTCAACCCCATTTAGCCTCGATTTTCCAGGCTAAGAGGAGCTGAAATTAGCATGGTGTTTCTTTGGCATGTCATCACAGAGCCCACGCTGCACATACAACATGCCTGGCTCTTTATGAATTCATCCTTAGACCTACCAAGGACTGACAAATGAGATTTAATTGAACTGATTTTGATTTTCTGAAATGCAAGTTTTCTTGCATTCATAATCGATTCATAATGCATTCACATTTGTGCGCTTTTATTGTTTTATGTGCATTGTTTGTATGATTGTATGATGTTTTTATGGGGTTTTTATGGCCTTTCCCCATGGAAATAAAGGTTATGAATGAAAGAATGAATGGATTCTAGTTTGTTTTCTGGGCAACTCTTACTTGAAGGTACTTTGACAGTAGAGGTCCTAATGTCTGCCAATAGTTGTATATTCAGAGCTCATCCGCATGAGAAAATGTTCGTTTGAAATGAGTCCAGATAATTACGTAGGCCTGCAACCTCTCACAGGCCCTGACCGTCATTAATTTTCACCTTAGCTTGATATAACTTTGAGGCCATTTTCACTCCCCTCAGGAGGTCTAAAAATTATGGAAATACCTCGCACCTCATACTATTCAACCAAAATATCTTCCAGCTTTCCATGTCACCCCTGTCTCATGCCCTGCCTTAAAAAAAATGTCTAATGGAATTCTGAAAAGTGTGACATCTGCTTGGTTCTTTTTTACCTGCATACATTTCTTTCTTTATTTGAACTCCTACCTCTTCTCCTCTTCTTTTTCCCACAGATCTGATGTTCTCCTGGATTTTTAATGAGTACCCTACATTTGTGAAGCAGGACACTCGGCGCTTTATCTCCCAGGAGACGGGGAATCTGTACATCGCCAAAGTGGAGCCCTCTGATGTGGGCAACTACACCTGTGTGGTGACCAACACGGTGACGAAGACCCGCGTCCAGGGCCCGCCCACTCCACTTGTGCTGCGTAGCGATGGTGAGCCCAGTAAAATGCCCCGTTCTATGGGTTTTCAGCAGACGTAGTGCACCAACGGGCGGCCATATTGGCGGTCCTTAGCTCTTGTGCAGCAGTGACTGAGAGCAAGCGATTGTTAGCGTATCACTTGAAGTGAACTGAAAATAAAGTTAAACTTCTGTGCTGTTTTGGAGTGGAAACTGATGGTCTCACCGTTAGATCTCATCCAATTACGTGGTCAGTAAACCATGTGCGATCTTCACAACAGCTAACACATTTTATAAAAGCTAACAATTTAACATTAAAATCTTTTCGCATCATTGCTAAATTGGCTGTTTTTCCGGCTGTTCGGCTCGGTTTGATTTTCAAGTTGCAGTTGCAGAGTTTTGGAGTAGACACTAAGGGCATTTTCACACCTTTAGTCTGTCTGCTATGGTTAAAATAAGTGGAATAGATGACACTTTGTTGCATTGTTCATTGGTTTGGTTTGGTTTCACACTGCAAAAATTTCTAACAAACCAAGATGTATGAAACAGTGAGAAAGTAAGTCTTTACTTAAGGGGTGTTATTGTATTTTTTTTTTCCCTCTTTCACTTGATTGTACAAACACACTTGGACAATATAGTATCCAGCATAGGCATGGAGCGCCATCAGCAGCTTTGGCATATCTTTATTAATGCAGTGCTCTTTTGGGCTTAATACCAAGACAGCAATGTATATTGTTGTTTCTCAATGTCCGCCCCCTGATTTATTTGGTTCCCATGTTGCCAAGTGCTAGTTGCTAATGCTACCGAGTTGCTTCTGTCTGTTATTAATTATTCCATAACCTGACCTATGGAAGCTGCTCCAGCCCAAAATGCACTGTGTTTTCTGTTGTTGTGTCAAATCTCAGTCGGTCACACCGGTACACACTGCAAATGAACCACTCCAGAGTTTATTTGTAACCACCCTGAGACCAGCTCCTCCACAGGGTCTCAGTCTGGTTGCTTTGGTCCACACCCCAGTGCAATTGCTGGGTGTCACACCTGCCCAAACGACCTGCACCAAGCAGGTTAATGCATCAGAGTTTGACTCAATTGGACTAAACAAGGCAGGTATGAAAACGCCCTAACACTAATGACAGGTTAAGGCGAGAGAGTAGGCTAAATTTGGAAAAGCGACGTGCCTTGTAAAACCATTCACTGTTACTTCATCACCGAGCTGACCTGCACCCACACCATCTCTTTTTTCCTAGTGCTGTTGTTATGTGCACAATCAATTCCCCAGTGGACCTCCCTGATGGCCAGCTGGAGTTGCTGGGAGATTTGTGATGCAACTTCAAACCCCCTATTGAGTGGGCATGCTATTTATTATAGTTTTGTTTGTGCACCCATTGCACCTTTTTTCAGTTTTGCCATGTTGTTAGATCATGTTTTTATTTATGCCTTAAATAATACTAAACAAATGCTGCTCTTTCATATTGTGCTGGGGCCACTTGGGTAATTTAATACAAAGATGCTGAAAATTTGGACCGCTCCAGGCCCTGATATAAAAGCAAAAATTTGTTTTGTTAGTAACTGAAAGTAGGACAAGTGGTTTCAAGGAATACAAATGAAAAGCAAAGGTTAATTAGCTCTTTCTTAGCTAATTTCAGCATGTCCTTTAGCATGTGTATCTGATGCTTTAGGCTGGCCTTATCAAGGCACTCCAGAGGAAAGGTCATCGTCGGCACGTAATCTAATTGTAGGCTTCTGTCCCACAAGGATGTTCCTTACCATATTTTATGTGATGCAGTAGAAGAAATACAAAGTCAAATTTAATGTGCACTAGAAATGTTTTTTCAGATTTAAAATGATGGCCTGCTGCCTTCCAGAACACATTCCACTGTGGATAAATCAATAAAAGATCCTTTAATCAAACAGCATGATGTGACTTTGTGAGAGGAATACTCCAACATTTTGGGGAATACAAACTTTTTCCAACTTACCCAGCCTGAGACGGGATGTTCGATACCATTTTCTCATCTGTACATCCACTGGTTTGGTTCTTATGGGTAGCATGTTGTGTTAGCTTGGGATAAAGACTTACAGCAACTCTGAAGCTGTCTTATTTACACAATGCATCATGTGTTTTTGAAATATAGGTCTTGGATTGTTTTTCTCCTAAAACAAGAGTTGTTTTAGGAGAAGTTAAATGGTTGGAACATACCTTTAGTGGTGCACAATCTAAGTACGGTGCAAGTATGTTCCAACCATATAATTTATCCTTAAAAAAAAAGAAAAAAAAAAATCCAAGACATGTTTTTCAAATACACATGATTCACCATCTAAGTGAGACAGCTTCAGCTTCTTCACTTTCACAGAGCTAGGCTAATAACTCCCATAGCCTTCAAGTCTTTATGCTAAGCTAAGATGAAATGCTACCCATAGGAACCAAACCAGTGGATGCACAGAGATGAAAATGGGATCTAACATCTTGTCTCAGTCTGGGTAAATCAGGAAAAGGGTACTTTGGAGTATTCCTTTAAGGGATGTACTAAACAGTTAGTAGCAGCACTTATGGTAGCAGTATCACTATTCCCTCTCTAGATTATGGAAGACAGTATTTACTGCATCAAGGGAAATAGTTTCACCAGGATGTCAACCTGTGTCTCATCCAGTATGGCCTCAGGCAGTAATGAAGAATAACACAAAACATTACTCTTATATTAACAACTTTTCCCCTGTTAACTTTTAAATGCAATTGTTTAGTTATGCTGTGGTAATAAAAGGCTCAGCCGGCAACCTGTGGGACCACGGGCTACACAGACTCGGCCCATAATAAAATGATAAGAGAGGATCAGGCGATTTTGCAGAGAATTATCTGTAGTCATTCAAATTATAGCCCAAGGGGAGGCATGTGAAGTAAAAGACAAATATATATCTATTTTACTAAACATACAGCTATAAAAAAAAACAGCTTGCCTGTCACTGCACTCTTGGCATTTAAAGACACGAATACATAAATCACTTTGCAGTGTATGAATGGATGTAGGGCAAGAGAGTTTGTTTCCTAGGGGAATGAATTCTGCAAATTTCTTACTCCACTATGTTTTTAAAGAGGGAGACAGAGCTGGGAGTATGTGGTGTGACCCGAGGATATGTGTTTTTCCAAGTGATTCCAGAAACCCCCTCCCTCCCACTTTCTTTCTTTCTGTCTTTCTTTTTCTCTCTTTTTTTCATGAAACCATTATTTTTGCCCAGGCAGTGGGACTAGTGGTCTAGCAACGAAACCTCAATAAGCAGCCCTATGTTATATTCGTGGGGGGGATGGGTTGTTGGGGGCGCATTAACCAGGTGTCCCCTACAAAAGGTTATGGTATGAGACAATTACCAGCCCGCTTCCACCTGTCTGGTTTAACATGGGTGATAGGGCTGTGGTTACATTCCAGTATGAGACAGTTGTGATAAGGATCTGAATTAGCTTTCACAGTCAGTCAGGAGCCATCCTGATAACACATGCCTCACCAAATCAACAAGATGAAATTGGCCTGTTTCCTCCATCTCAAGAGCCATTTGTGCAACACAGCTTCGAATTACAGCAATAGGGAAAACCTATTGTCGCACTGTTGGATGAGAATGGTTTAAAATACCAGGAGAGTGAACCCAAGCTGAGAATTGGTGGTGCTGGAGGAAATGGAAGCACACCCAATTACAAGTGCACTGATATAATTTTCCTTAATGTGGTTTTAGGGGGAAAAAACAAAACTCACATGTTCTGTTACTTTGTTCTTCGACACCCTCGGTCTTGACTTACGAACACGAACGAGTCTCTCCCATAGTTAGAATACCAAGGAGCCAATATTCTTGTTTTCCATTTTATCCAGAGATTTTTTAGCATGCACAGCGGCGATATTATAATCCACCAGAGCTGCTCCACCGACAGTGAATGGGATGCTTTGTAGACACAGTGGCAGTACCCAGGGGGATTTTATGGGCCCATTTTCTGGTTCATAGCTGTTAACACTACAACAAGATAAATCTCATCTGGATGTAAAAGCTCAAACCTTCGACGAATTCTCAAAGTTGTTTTTCCATTCATCATCAATAGGTTGCATGTCGACTGGGGAGCTGTGTTTTGGTCCCCTTTTCTCATTATTTTCAGTGGAAAAAGCATTCCATGACAGTGCTGAGAGCCGAGCATATTTTTGGTGCTCAGATCGGCGAGTGTTAGAAGATAAAAATATTTCAGCTTTTAGCAAAAGAGGGCTGTACTTGAAACAAGTTTTCAATACTTGCATGGCAAAAGCAGAAGCCACAACTAATGCTTTTAAAGCTTTTTGAGGAGTTGTTTAACTTCACAAATACTGACTGATAGATATTACAACTTGTTTTTCCCACTAATATTTTGTGTTCATTTCCATTTCTCTCTCAGGTGTGATGGGTGAATATGAGCCAAAAATTGAAGTTCAGTTTCCAGAAATTGTCCATGTTGCCAAAGGATCCACAGTCAAACTGGAGTGCTTCGCTCTAGGAAAGTAAGCATAGCCCACTAGCACATAAAAAGTGAAATACGACTAGACAAGTGGTATATTTTTCATGGGTTTCACCACTTTCCTCCAATCCTCATGTGTTTCAAGCTAGACTGCACATCTGAGAGGGTTAGAGGACATATGCTGAGGTGTAGGAATTTTTAGTTAAAATACTTATTTCTCATTTTTTGTAATTCAGTCTGACACCTGGAGTGCATGAGTGGGCATAGTAGAAGGCTAATAATCCTAATATGTTACTCTGTGATTACAGTAGGGCCAAACTAAATTATTAAACATTTGCACTCTTTATGTTTGCTCTCCCCAGCCCTGTACCCTCTATAAACTGGAGGAGAGTGGATGGAGTCCCTTTTGCCAGGAAAGTGGACATGAGGAAAGCCAGCGGTGTCCTGGAAATTCCATATTTCCAGCAGGAGGACGCTGGTACATACGAGTGTGTGGCTGAGAACTCCAGAGGAATGAATACAGTAAAAGGAAAGCTCTCTTTCTATGGTAGGTGATCCTGTAGAGCATAAATATTTGACCAGAGTGCACTGCATCTGTCAGATCTGCTCAGACTGGGAGACAGCAAAGGCAGACACAACTGGTGCTCTAACACAGTCAATGGCAATCAACAGAGCGGCGCACGGCATACACGAGGAGGGACGCCCGTTTTAACGGCACGTCAAAATGATTAAAGGCTGTCAGCCATGATGCCTCTAATATTTTGATCCAGATTAAAGGAGTGATGCGGATGAGGCTGAGCCCTTGGATATGACCTTGTTGGTGAGCCTTGTATTGGGTTCTACCAGATGGCACCATGATTGACATCCAACTTGACTGGAGATCAAAGCCGTTAAATGTACTATACTTAGACCACAGGCACATATGTCAGGGACATAATCTGCACCACAGCATCTGGATGAACAGGGAAGGGGGTTAGTAGATTTGCTCATTGTTACTGATAGTTCAGAGACTGTGTCACACCTTTTAAGTTCATATACTAGAAGTCGTGATAACCACAGCCTGGAATGTGCAGTCCAGCAGAAGTAAGGGGGTTCATTCTAAAATGAGATATCCACCATCTGAAAAAGGCAGCTCAAATCCTCAGCTGACAGCCCTGACTTCTCCAGAATGGATATTTTATAAACCTGCCCACAAAAAATTGCTACTCTGTCTTTTGTGCATGCACTGGTTGTGGATTATAAGGATTTACTGAATCATGATAAAATCCTAGTCTAAAGCTAAAATTTTGACATTTGGACGGTGCTTGTTTCCTTAAGTTCCACACTGGTAAACCTGTCCTATTCTCCTATTTTAACAAATGACATTTCTATTGTTTATAATAGCAGTTAATTTGAGTTTAAATGAGCAGTCCTGTACTAAGTTTGATATTTTCTCCGTTACACTATCATCACAGGCTCCCAAATGGATGGCAGTGACGAATGTTCAAGTCGTAGTTGTGTGATGGCATTGTTCATACGAGACATCCTATTAAGCATGTACCTGTAGGCTATCCAGGCCTTGGGGATTTCTGTCTCCCCTCTGGTATTTCTCTCTGCTGCATGCCTAATGACCCATTTACAAAAATACCACATCGGCTTCTCTGTATGTTTAAGCATTCTTGTTTTCAACTTGTTTATTTTCCCACACAATGCGGATTACTCAGTGTGAGCGACCAAACAGACATGTGTTAACTTGGTCAAATGAGACGTCCAACTGAATTTCCCCCAACCCATTTCCCTCTGTCTTCCCTCTCGCCCCCCGCCATGTCCTCTCGCTACTGCAGCCCGGCCCTCCCTTGTTAGGGCATCCACACATTAGTCACAGTACAATAGCACAGATACAGAGAGCGGGATACTCACAGTTGAGCAGGACTGCAGATTGCCTTTACAGTAAATATTGCCCTCATCCCTTCATTTGCTGTCACTTTGTGCTTGTGAACCAAGTGTCAGAGCTGCCACTGTCACAAGGTTATGACAAATAAGACTTAAAACAAAATAGTTAACAAAAAAAATCTGCAACATGATGCAAGTATTTCAGGGAAAAGAGAAGGAAATATCCATTATAGGCAAAAATATCTATTGGATATTCTTACATTTTGGCTGAGGTGTATTGTTAACCACAGTGTTTGCAATTATTTATTTTTTTTTCCTATGTTTGTCATCGACCAGGCTGCTAATCCAACAGGATAGGCTACTGTTGGATTACCGGAAAGTGTGAGTTGCAAAAGTTTCAGCTGAAGTATCGCAATCAAGTAACAGTTTGACAACACCATGCAAAATGAATAGGAGTTATAGGGAAGTAGTTGAGCACTGTCAGCTGTGCTATTCTCCTCATATTTAGAGTTTGGTCTAACATGAACAGTGAGTCGTGTCTTTATTTCTCTCATTCACAATTGACTCAGCAATAGAGAGACATTTGTGAGCTGTCAAGGTTGGCTGGTTAGCCTTTTGACCCTCCAAGATCACACATGCCTTGACCATGACTGAAAGAACAATGTCACATTGGATCTATTTTTTTTACTTATATTTCGACCAGAGTTACTTTTTAATGACTTAAATGTATCAGTTAGCAGCAAAAGCAGCCGGCAGTCATTCATTCTCAGAGCCGGCGACGAGGGGTGGCTGTTGCCAGGGCAGCAGTGAGCGGCGTGATGCCAGAGTGACGCAATTAAGTCGAGCCGAGTTTTAGTTTTATGCAGTTTAGTATCGCCACTGCTTAAGGAAGCAACCAGCTCCAGGTTGGGTTTTGAGATTCTTCCTGGTTTCTACCCGCTGCAGTTGCATAAACAACAGGGGAGAAACTGATTGTGGTTTTCCAGAGCTTTATGACCTGATTTCATTTGTTTATTGGGACATACAGTGGTGTGCAGGCTATATATAGACGGGTTTCCCTCTAAAACATACTTTTTTTTTTTTTTTTTTTTTTCCGACAGTCTCCCTGTTTTACCTCCCACATTTAGAAATAGTAGAATTATATTAGAGGGTGATAACTAGCCATATGTGTATTCAAAGATTTTATTTGATCTACATTTTTAGGTTTATTATAAATACATTTCATACTTCAGTGCTTTATTTCTATTTCTATTTATTGTAGGTTACTGATAG
Source organism: Myripristis murdjan (assembly GCF_902150065.1). Classification (NCBI taxonomy): domain Eukaryota; kingdom Metazoa; phylum Chordata; class Actinopteri; order Holocentriformes; family Holocentridae; genus Myripristis; species Myripristis murdjan. The sequence goes on from NC_043984.1 coordinate 30,085,460, forward strand.
CTAAATACATAAAAACCCTAGAAAGTGATCGCCATGCACACAATGCCCATGAGTAAAATACACTGAGATGGAGTGTTATCAGGATATTTTAGACAGTTTTACAAAATGATAAACATGGACAAGTGTTTATTTGATAATGCTTACATTTACAAAAGAGCTGGATCGTCCAATGAGAGCAGAGACAAGCAGCAAGCAGCCAGCAAAGGACAACTTTCTCTCGCCGCTCTCTTCGTGACTGCACCATTAGCTAAACTTGAGCTCTGCAAAACTGTGGCTCTGTGGCTCCGCCCACTGAGGTTTGACTCAACCAATGAGATTATTTTTTGCCTCCGGGGCCTCTCTGCTTCCAAGAAATGTTTGAATAGCTAAAACTCCAATCTGCTTCCTAGAAAGCCGTGCATGCCAAATATTCTCAGAGTTAAGCCTACCTGTCTGTTTCCAAAACACCTGCTCTTTCACAAATCAAAATTGCTATGACTGTAATTGCTATGAATCTTTCCGTCCATGAAAAATATGACATGATCAATAAAATGTTGCCCCCTATGCACAGTATTGACACAAGAGCTAATATATTACCAGGCGATTCAGCTGCTCCTGACAGAATAAAGCAAATTTCTATAGAGGTTGTCTATTTATCTGGCTGTATATTTGCAATCTCTTGATTTTGTTCCAAGCTACTTTCTGTGACCCTCTGCTGTTTCCTTCCTCTTTCAGTCATGCTGTGTCAGGTGTCAGAAATAACTCATTTGGAGCATTAAACAATTTGCCATTATTTACAGCAGCCCTGGAAGCTCTTTACCCCATTCACTATAACAGCCTGGGAGCATGTTGGGATCCACCAAAGCTGATTTGTCCTTTTGAGCGGTCCACTCTCCTTTTTGATGTGGTTTGTCAGTCTCTCTCCGTCTCTCTCCTGCTGTCTGCAGCCAGGTGATAAAAATCTGTAATCTTATTTTGAACTCCCTTTGAATTAAGCCTTTGAGACATTCGTCAGCAGTGTAAGCCAATGGGGGAATCGATAAGGGTATCTCGTGTACATCCTTGCAACCTGCAGTCGAATGAAAACTGGCTTTTTGTTGGCCGGGAGGAAATGAAGGCTTTGCTTTACAGTGGCAATTAACTGGTGGCTGTTATTAAAAGTTTTGTGCTAAATTCTCATTATTATCTCACATGCCGTCAAAAACAATTATTCTTTTGTGCGTCTTAACAGCCTAAGTCTTGAATTAGAGTAAATTAAATGAGTGTCTGATTGCTGTAATTCATTTGCATACATTTGTGTTGTACATTTGATCAAAATGGTCATATGGCGGTATATGTCTACTGATAAGATTTTCCATTCCCTTTGTCCTGCACAGTTGTATTCAAAAAAGTAAACATGCAGTATTAAAACTGGATTGTGGCCACAGAGCTTCATCTTTTCAGCTCTAACCCCCTTCCCAGGTCATCCAGATGCTGTGGTGCTTCATCTCTCACTTATGATTGTGAAACTAGCCTATTTGTACCGGGAAAGCAAAGAAAAGAGAAATGGAATATCAGGATTTTGGCCACTATCCCCGTGGCAGTATTGTACCACCTATTTGTCCTCATTCAAATTGCATGAATGAGGCTGATTTGTAACCAGCCTAGTCTAACAAATTCCAACAAAAGACTAGTGGGTTGGTGAAATTGTCACCTCTGAAGGAAAAGCCGGTAAAACAAGGACACTTTATTGCTTGATGATACAGCCGTTGCTCAGAGAGAAAACGCATGCACGGATGTGACAGCTCACTATCCCTGTTGAATTTACCTTTTCCCATAGAATTTATTATCTTATAGTGATGCCACTGATGAGGAAAATCTCTCTCTTCTCTTCAGCCAGCTGATGTTTGGCCTGATTTTGTGCATGCTTGACCCCGTGCAGACAGAGATGGGCTGCCTGGTTTCATTTGGAGAGCGTTGACTGAGAGTCGATACATTCGCAGCGGGTGAGGGATAGACTGAAGGGCCCTGACAATGAGGGTGGAAAAAAACCACCACCACCACGACAACAACAGTGTGGTCCTGAAAGGTGCAGTGGGTGGGGCAGCCCGACCAGGCCGTGGTGGGAGATTGCCGTAGCGCGGATGGATGTGATGCTAAATGACCGGAGATAATGGAGTCTCAGGGTGGCTTACTGCTCTGCCTTCTTGTGGATTCCTCTATCCAAAACACACACACCGAGAACACTATTGACATAACTGATGCTCCTTCATGGAGATAGAAAAACACATACTCAAATACACCCACCAATTAAGCCTCATTGCTCCATTTTCTTAAAGCAAAACCAGTTGGAACAACACAAAACTTGCTTTCTCAGTCGTAATGAAGCACAGTAGGTCTATTTTGCACTTTTTTGAGAAAATGGGGTTACAACACAAAATTTCTGAATTTTAAGAATTAATATGCTTTCTTTAAATGATGCCTTTAAAACAAATAAACACAGGGATCTCCCAAAAGATAGAGATGCACCACCATCGGTTATTTCCCGCACAATATAAGAAACACTCAAAGATATGTCATTTCTATTGATTGTAATCCATTTACATTTGCCATTCGTGTTTATTTATGTATTTATGTATTTATTTTTTTCATTTACAAAGTCAGCGACATGCAGCTGAATGTATCATCAGACTACTCCCAAATTATCAGAGTGCTAAAATTATATTCAATTAGCAACCTAAAAAAATGATTAAAATAATATCCAGATATTTGGGGCCATCCCTAAATGTGTTTAGTCTTTACCTCAGCACAAATAATAATCGTGATAGTAAGAAGAAGCAGCATATTTACAATTCAGCAGTTTTCCACCAAAGCAAGTCTGTTGCTGCTTTGGTGGATGGTGAAAGAACAGCCTCCAAACTAGTTAAATGTTAATGACCTCAGCCATCCTTGTGTAAGAAGCCTGATTGCCAATGGGATTTCACTAGCCTATAGTATTACACTGCTCCATACACACTATGTTTTGATACTGCAGTGGAGAAAAAAAAATCCAACTTATTTTAAGGTTCACTCTCATATCTTCCATATCTTCCATATCTGCATTATGGTAAGATAAATACAGATCACACAAGTGCAACCCTTTCTCTGTATCCACCCCTCGTTCTCTCTTTCTCTCGCTCTCTCGCTCTGTGTTTTTCTCTGTCTTTCTGCTTCAACTTGCATCACTTGGAGGCGAGGGGAGGTGTAGTGGACACCAATTAGGGCAGAATTTGTACATTTTCTGAAAAGTCTCTTCAAATGTCAGTCCTTGAGCGTGGCATTAGGTCTGTGGAACGGAAAAGTGCGGTCAGCCATTACTCTTGACCTGTCAGCGCCCTTGTGTGATATAAGATGATAGTCACTTGACCTACACATCAACTGGAATGTGTAGAGCTGTCGGGAGAGTAAATCCTTCCAGTTTTATGTACTTTTTTTTTTCTTTTTTTAAACTAAATCATTAACCAGCCTTGAGTTACTTGCCTGGCACAGTAAGAATCAATGCTGTTCCCGTGTAATTATACCATAATTTACTCAAATAGTATTGATTGCAGGTATTTTATGGTACGGCCAGTAGCTACCTTAATGTATATGGATCTGATATCCATCACTTTTGCCCTTTTATAAGCATGCTAAGAAACTAAAAGAAGCAGCACTCGTTTCAAGGTTTCTATGCAATTTCCTGGTGAACGACAACTGCTAATTTGGACAAATTAACTTCTTATAAACCCTATAATTTTATCTATATAAAAGTCTCCCTTTCGACAGGTTCAATTAATGTCACATGCTTTCAACTTCGCAGCCCCTCCCCATCTAATCGAGAAGCCCCAAGACGTCCAGAAGCCCATTGATGACTCATTGGTGTGGGAGTGTAAAGCCACAGGGAAGCCGAAGCCCTCGTACAGGTGGATGAAAAATGGAGAGAACCTGGAGCCTGTAGAGGTGAGATCAGCCAACCGCTCGCATCTCTTTATAAGATATTATATGGAGATAAAGTTCTGCTTCCAAGGTTAGACTGGCGACAGCAGCTTTGACACAAATACTTCTCGCCTGCTCAATGTTGCTGAGCCCCTATACTGTTGAGAGCCACCCCGTGTTTTCAAAGCATTCGTTATGCCGCTTGTTCAAGCTTTTCTGCCTAATTAACATGCATTATCATCTACATTACAGCACAGTTCCTCCTGTGCAGCAATGCATTATGTTATTCACTTCTGCGAAACAGCATTTATTTAAAAGGAATTACACTGTGTCTACTATGCTTTGGTGTGTTGAAAGACCAAATTGTAAACAAGCCAAGTATTTCATGCCGGTCTGGAAAGCACAGTGATGTAAGAGCTACCCTAATCTTTTGTTAAATCTCTCCTCCTGGAGTGCAGTTATTAATCCTGTGCCACCAAAGGAGAAAAACGCAAGATTCTCTATACAAGCACTCTGTAGCCTAGATTCATTTTAGCACCCTGTCCTTTCAGAATTGCCATTATGAGAACTATGATGAGAGATGAGCCTATTGTGGAGGACAGAAGCGGCAAAAAGTGTCCTTGTTCATCTAACTTCAATAGTGAATGAACTCTGTCGTTGAAGTGAAGTATTCATTATGACAAAAAATATAATTGAATACTCCCTCATAATGTCCATTGGGTCCTATAGCCTGGTTATTTGATTGAGATTGATTGGGCACTCAGGCACAGCTTGCACCTGATAAATAAACAGACTTTATGTTAATTTTCTTCATTATGCCAAAATGGCCACAAACACACCAGAGGATATAAGATCAATCCTTAGATGTTATCAGCATAGTTGGAATGAACAAAGCCCTTCATTTTGTTACCAGAAGCAGCGCTCCAAACAGCAAACTCTTTTTCTCATAAAGGCAGATTTGGCTTCCATTCAGGAAAGAATAATCAACAATCTGTCTAGTCAATGGCTAACATTTTTATCAGAACCATTATTAGATCATACTGTTGTGTTTGCTGGTTAAATAACAAGTCAAGCCATCTGTTTGTCTGTGTGATGAATAAATCACCCCTTTGTTCTTTTTTTTTTTTTTTTTTTTTTTTTTTTAAGGCAAGGTAGTATTGTATCTCCTATGTAGTATTTCCTCTTATGTAAGAGATACTATTTCCCACATAGGAGAAAGTATCTCTTGCATAGATACAAAAAAAAACAAAAAAAAAAACTAGTATTAAAAACATAAATAAAAAGAAAAACATCACATTGCCTGTCGGCCCATTGCATGAATGGTGTGTAACAGGTTTACAAGAAACATGCAAAAGATGGAATAAAGTGGTAACACTCCATAATGATGCTGCCTGAAGTAAGCTACTATTTCAGTTTCCAGGGAGAAATGTGAAAATTGGAATTTACTTAAAAACACACACTCACTTGTTTCCTACCTCGCTACTGTAAGGCTTAACCAAAACAATTACAGCCTCGATTCTGTACCTGCACACCGTGTTCATCACAGCTATGAGCCTTTATCTGTTGGAAATAAAACCCCCAGGCTTCAGGTGCAGCTGTTGGGAGAACTGCTGGAAAGGAGAGGCCACATGCAGGCAGCTGCTCCCTGCAACCTGACGTTTTTGGATGAGGATGTGGAGTGATGAATGATGATTTTTTTTCCAGTGTATAAACTTCGAGTTATAACCAGCCAGCTTGGTGTATACAAAAGCAAAGACGTCTGTGTACTTCTGTTCAAGCTGATGCAGGCTTACCTAGATTTACCATCCCCAGTGGATAATGTGTGCGTAATTGCGTGGCACTTTGAAAGCACGCACCACTTGCCTCAATCTGGATAGAACCGCATACTGGTCGTGTTGCTTTCTGATGGCTATAGAAATTAGATCAGCCATAAGAGAAGGCTGTCATACATCCGATAAGCTCCCACATGGAAACCAGTGTCTATGGGCCAATCAAAACAATTAATAGAGATCTCACAATTCCTGTATGCTTTACAGAAGACATTTAGTTATTAACTGAAAAGGTTAAACCTTTTGATTATGCTGGATTTGGCTTAAGTGCAACAGCCTATCCTGCACTAAGCCCTTCATTCTGCATGACATTCATGCGCCATTCTCAAACCAGCCTAATTATCGTAATATCTCATGAGAGTAAAGTTTGCCTTTTCCAAATAAAGCCAAGACTTTCATTAATTTAGCTCAGGCTATAAAAATGCTACTCCAAAAAAAGTAAAGTAATTCCTGCACTACAGAAACTATGGAAGCCCTGAGAGGAAAGGTGTTTTTTTTTTTTTTTTTTTCCTGTATATAATCACCTATGTAGGAAATAATAAGTCATACATACAAGATTTCATAAAAAGAAAGAAATAAGGAAATCCCTCTTTCCTTTTGGGAATTCTGTAGTTTTTGTAGTTTCTTAAAATAATCTACACTGGGAGCTTTAAAGACACGTATCATGAAGACGAAGCATATAATCGAGACGTGGACCTGATAAGTGGCGCGTGTAGTTGTGACGTGAAGGTGACGCAAAGCATTACACATACACTGTTTCCCCTGGTGGACCAGTGGGTGTATTACATGCTTTGGCATGACATTGGGTTGCATGACCCGCATTTAGCTCTCGCTGGTGACCTTTAGTGCATGTCTCCTCTCAACCCTCTCCACTGCAACGTTGCAAATGAAAGCACAGCTCCTTTAAAAATATCCTCGTAAGTGGATGAGACTGATGCCTCACCTGGTCAGATCCCACGCCCTGTGCAGGGAATGCATCGTCCTCGACGTATGATTAAAGGTTACAATGATTGTGTTGATTTTTGCTCACCAAACCTCTCTTAATATCAGCATAATAAATGGATATATTCAGAATGCATATGTGAATGGATAAATCAGCAAAGGTGGTACATTGTTAGAAATGCCACCATTAACCACAGAAGCTTAATCAGTGGAAGAAGGAAAGGTCAATGATGTAGGGAGCAGAGAGAAGAGGATGCACCATTAGTTGTTATTCATTACAGTAAATCAATTGAGACCTTTCCAGAGTGTACCATTCATTACGGCATCTAAGCTGACTTATTTTGGCTGATGATTTTCTAACTTTGAGCTGCGGTAATGGAAGGGATCAAGGTGTATTTGCTGATAAACTGCATTATTTAACCGGCACCCTTGATGGCATAATTGATGGGTAGTGTATTCTTTGTTCTGAAAAAATTAAAATGCATTTCTCACGGGTGTTGGTACAGTCTGCATAGCTGAATATATGTGCCTTCAATAATTCAATTTCAATTCTTGTGTAACTTTACTCACAGTAAATCTCAACTATGATATATAGCTACTGCGATTTTAAGAACATGCTGTGTTCCTCTTATTTCCAATATGACTGCTTTAACTCTGTCTTTATAGATTATAAGTCTCATTATATTTTTCCTTGGTGAAGCTTTGTCTTTAGTTTGAAAGCTATAACTGTATGACCACCATGCATCAAAATAGCATTCAGTACAAAGTTTCCTCTGGCTATTTTTGTATTGATCTCCAGTAAAATTTAGATGTTAGAACCTCACTATGAGGTGCAGGTATCTTTATTGGCAGTGGCTGCAGGATTAAGTAGCTGTGTAATTAAAGGGAAACTCCATCGTGAAACAGGATTTAGTCCACTTAGTGGAGCATGACACTGTCATACCGATGGCTTAGTATAGCTGAGCAGAGTCTATTCCCATCAGAATCCCTATTTCATAGCCTTTGAATTTCAACAGAGGGTGATGAAATTATCATACAATCCTCCACATCCTGAAAGGGCAGGACGGTTTGAATTTCCCGCTCCCTCGACTATAGGTCTTACAGCCCTACCGTTCAGTCTCAAGGAGGCATCAAGTACAAAGATCACAGCTTTTGTTGTTGTTGCAATTATTGCAGTGTCACAAGTTATTTGGTGAGTTCAGTGTTGATACTCAGTTTCAAGTAACACTCATGATTGTGTGAATAGTCATGCATATATTATTATTAGTGTTTTGTTCAGCCTTTATGTCTACCCTTTTGTTCCTTGTCTGTCTTTATTATGTGAAGCAGTTTGGGTTGCATTTTCCATAAGAGGTGCTATTAGTATTAGTACTGACATTAATATTAGTATTTTCAGTATATATTTAGTGTCTAGTGTTGGTGGTAGAAATGGGGGTGGGTTTAGGCCTAAAATTGAGGTGAGGTTAGCATTGGGATTTGAGTTACATAACCTGTTGGAGATGCATCAAATAGGCAAATGACAGATTGTTGAACATCTACTTTTCACTTGATAGTTGAGTTTAGACTCTCCACAGAAAGTGTTACCAGTCCCTGCCAAGCTTAGTTCACGTCGACTTGCCGTCCATCCTTATTCAGGGTTGTACAGTAGATTAACTGAACATCTGGGGATGGAATTAGCCAATTTCTTTCACCGTTCTACTCTGGTGAGCAATAATAATCTCTGAAGTTATTAAACCCTGGAGTGAAATTTCCCTTTAAATGTTTATGACATCAAACTTTGTGAATAAAATGAATTGCATGTTATTTTTTATTGCCTTTGATTGTTGTTTTCCCTCTAAACAATTACATTTGCATAAACAGATATAATTTTCAATATTTCACTAAAATGTAGCTATAATAATTTACTATGGAATATAACTCATTGCTTTTGTTGTTACTCTTTTATAGCCATTTTGGTCGTTTCCACAAAGGCTTCCAATAATTGTAGAGGGCATAGCTGTAGAAACGTCCTTTTAAAAGAAAAAAAAAAATAACATTAACAGTCATTCATTCTTTCTCTTGTTTATGCTGTACTATATCGAATGTAGTGACCCAGTGTTGTTGGCAAATGACATTGCCAATCATTTTCATTCAGCATAAGGCGTACAGATGGTCCCCCCAGGTCCCTGCATGAAAAACTGCTGATTTGAGAGGAACGTCATGCTTAATTAATAGCAGCCGTAAACGGGAGTGCTTTCTATGCACAGACTGATATACGCCACCATTTGCCTCCCTTGCCAGCAGGGATATTCGCCCCTGCACATCCAGAGCCACTGAGCGTTATGGAAATTCAGGCACAACCTGCTCAAACACAGGATTAGTTTGTGATCTTTCAATGAGGACAGTCTCTCTTTTCATGTGACAGTACCTTAATCCCCTGCGACTGGAGTTCAGGCCGCTCAGACACCCCCATGGAAATGGGCTCTAATGACATTATGGGTGAGCCTGCGGAAAACACAGGAGATGAAGGGCAGGAGGAGGCAGAACCTGACACAGTCGCACGGAGACGTATGAAAATTGCTCAAGGCTTTAATGCCGTTGTGAGGGAGTTGAGTGAGATGCAAGTTCAGAGAGATAAACGTATATGGAGGATTAAGTATCTAACGATGGCTTTAGCTCATTAGGCCCAGCCATGCACAAATAGGTCTTGCTTTGATGGCTCAGTGACAAGCAAGATTTGTCCTTCAGGCAGGCAAAACGATAGTCCAAACAGATGAAAAAGAGGCACAGTACGATCATGTACATAGCACTTAGTATGTATAGGGCACACCTATCAGAAAAGCAATTTTCACAATGCAGTATACCTAGATGTTACGATATTCCTTCCCCTCTCATCCCCTCCTGCTGCTGAAGGGGAAACAGGCCCTGTGGTGCAGTCGGAGATATAAATAGGGCATGGTTTTATTTCACTCTCATAAACATGCAGATTGATTAGGGTCATTTTCTGCTAGCCTGCCTCCATCCACCCAAGCCTTTCCCTCCATTAGTGATGAAAACCTAGATTTATTGCCACGTCTGTCACTTCCAGACCATAATTCACTGGCCCACTGGCTGGCTGCTTTTATGTAGATGAGCACTGGGAATAAGGCATATTAAAGGCATGTGTCTCTATGTTCACAGGAGCGCATACAGGTTGCCAATGGAGCATTGTCAATCAGTCGTCTGACCCTGTCCGACATAGGAATGTACCAGTGTGTGGCTGGTAATAAGCACGGTGAGGTCTACTCCAATGCAGAGCTCCGAGTTATCGGTAAGCCATAGATAAGCTGTGTGTCTGTGTGTGTGTGTGTCCATGTGTGTGTAGGCATAGAAACAAGCCTGCAGCCATACATTTGTCCATATCTGTTTTCAAGTTTGCGCCATGCTCTTCCTCTGCTTGATACCAGCAGATGACCTCCGGCCTCGCTCTTATTGGCCACTAATTGAAAAGCATTAATTATAAGATGAATGCGTCCGGGTGACAGTGATGTATGCCAGAGCTGCTTTGTTCACCAGCCTCACCCATCTGCCCTGTCAAGCCTGTCACTCTCCACTCTGGGCTGGCAGCAGCTCTCATTCACTATTCATCCCCCAGCATGTCTCATCCTTATCATGTCTGTGATTGGAATCAGGCTCAGCACAACCAACTATACCGGTCAAATTCAAGGTGGAGATTTAAAAAAAAAAAAAAATGTCAGGGACAGTATTGGCCAGTTGCACTTGTTTGAAAAGGGCACATGTTTTTAAGTGGTTTAAAGAAAAGGAAAAGGATTGTATTGGAGTGGCTAGTGGTGAAAAGCTCAAGAATATACATCATATTTATTTATTTATTTTTTTTTTTTTAGCTGAGAAAATAGCTTTCTTTTAATTATGGGAGTGCTGCAGAGTTTTCTCAGTTTGACCATGCAAATTAAGCTACCAATCACATGCAATAATCATAATCAAGTTATTTCTGCTTGTTTTTTTAATTAGACCTGTATGTGAATTTTGAGGACACTAATGTTTCATTAAGCATACTAATTAGTCAAAATATCAACAACGTGGTCCAGTGTTTTGAGTCATTTCTTGCAATAACACTATGCAATGATTGTATAAACTCAAAAGTTTTCAATCCAGTGATAAAAGGGAGAATTTTGAGGGAAAAAAAAGATGTAAGGACGAGTGATGTGTGAGTTTTACAAACACCAGCTTTAATATGCTGCTCTTGTCTCAGCTGTTGCCCCAGATTTCTCTCTCAACCAACTGAGGAGCCAGACGCTGGTGAAGGTAGGAGGAGATGTGCTCATCGAGTGCAAGCCCAAGATGTCTCCTTGGGGTGTGATCTCTTGGCGTAAGGGCAGCGAACCACTCCGAGAGAGTAAAAGGTAACACTGCACTCACACAACTTTTCTGTTCCAACTCACCGTGAGGGCTTTGATTTTGCTCATTGCATGTGTTCTCACCGTCTTTGGCCAGGTATGGATTCCTCGCGGCCATGTTAATGCAGTATTGATACAGATCTAATGCTGAGCACCCCTAGCTTACAGATGTAAGATTTGATATCATCTATTCCTGCGCAGCTGGAGAGCTGCCCTTTGGCTGCGAAAGAGTACCTTTGCCTTGGCATCATCAGAAGTATATGTAAGGACACCGACCGAAGTGATGCCTTTCACTATCCACACACGGGTTCAGATAAGGGCACCACATCTTATTACTGTATATCTTTGATTTTTTTATGCATATCCTCAGATGTACTAGGGACACTTCTAAAACAGCTAAAAGGAAAAACAGCATGAAGCCTCACTGAGTAATGGGTAATGGGGTTGGTCCGGTGTTTCTCCAGCTCTTCAGTGGTGACCCAGCAGACTTGCTGCTGGGTGAATTCAAAGTGCTAATCAAGTACTTTTCACCTCAGCAGGGATTATCAGGGCTCCAGACCTCCAACTACTGAAGCACCAACATGAATCCAAGTTTTTCAGGGACAGAGCATGATCTTAGCCTCCTGCTACGTGTGATGACTTGACCCTTGAGATGTGATGGGAGCCCTGTGCTGCATGCGGTGACTTGGCCGGTGTTTGTGTGTGTGTGTGTGCCTGCTGGTGTGAAGTGTGGAGTCTGGCCCAATAGCCTCCGTGCAGACAAGGGTCACCCATTGGGTGTCACCACTCTAGCATGACTCCATTTTGACAGCAGGGCTGTGTGCACAGTGTCTTGCCAGGCTTTGTATATATACAAAGCAGTGTTGTTGCTTGTCAAACAAAGTGGCGGGGAATTTGCATAGTGGTTTCGCCGCTGGTGCCCTTCACTTGCCCTGTGCGATTTCCATCACAGGTTCCCACCCTGCAGTACCTGGGTCACTTTTATTCTCTTTTTCAGATTCATAGCTTTGATTGATTTTGCATTTTTCATTGGTGTGACACAAGTTGTCATCCTCATGAAGTGATAAATGAAGTTGCAGCATCTGCACCAATATTGAATGGATGTGCTCAGTATTTTCATATACTTGTCCTATACTTGTTTTTAAACATTTTCACTCATTCTTAACTGTTAAATCACATTCTGCTGTGATAAATAATGAAACAGTCAAGATTTAAAACAGTCAAGTATAATTAATGGCGATATTTGAATGATTTAAATCCTGTGATTCATTTTGGTGGAGCACCAAGTGAAAGATGGATTTGCCGCAGCCATTTAGCCTAGTCCTTTACTGCGCTATCAGGTTAAATCTTCATTCTATGATTGCAGGGACTACATTGCTCAGAAGGGGTAAAAGCAGATTATTATACCTGGACCAGTTCTCTTGCTGTCATAAACACAATTTATCATGATAATGGACCATTTGTAGATGATGTCTTTTGCTGTATCTGTATTCCCAGGGAGTCTAGGGTCTCTTTGGTATTTGGAAGTAGATTGTAATGCCTATACTTAATAAATGATATTTGGCTCAAACCACCTATCCTGCCATTTAAACAGGTAGGTAATTAAAAAGAAAAAAACGGACAGATTCATGTCTCTGTCCTCGCCGTATTATGTTAGAGAAAATCTTTGTCCTTGTGCTGGATTGTATTGTGAGCTACTACGTGTATCATTATCAAGTAAGTTTTTACAGAACAGGAAAACACATTCCAGAGCCTGTAAATGCACTGATTGTAGCTCCGACTCCCTCTCTTTGCCAATATGTCCCTTTTCTTTCTGCCGCGTACACACATGCATGCCTGTGTAGTGCTCCGTGCAATGAAAATGATTAGCATCTGTTGTGGTAATCATTAGAACAATTGTCCTTAAAATGGCTGCCCTCTTAATGGCTGCCCCGTCTAACCATAGCATTCAGTCTTACTCTGCTGGTTATTTGGAAAATAATAACATATACTGATGTGAAACCAGGACATCGATGCAAATGAGTGAGCTGCAAATGAGGGAACAAACAACATTCCAGTTTTGTTATCACAGATCTGCTGTGCAATTAGCACAAGTACTATCCTTCACCCTAAAATAACCAATAATCATACTCGCGTTTTTTTAATGTAAATGTTATGTTCTTATTCGGCTCAGACCACCTAAGTGTGTGTGTGTGCGTACGCGTGTGCAGTGTGTGTGTATCCATGTACGTCTGAGCGAATCAGTTTGGTTATGCACCTGTACGGAAAGATGCAAAATCAAAAGGGGTGGCTGTGAACCCCTTTTGTTGAAGATTAATTGCCTTAATTGCGTTAGTACTCCACAGCGGCTTCAGCGGGAGGGGAACTAGTGTCACCGGCTGGGTAATCCATCTTCATAGCAGCAGCCCCCTTTTTTTCTGCGGGAAACCAATGGAGGGAGGGGATGTCTTATCTACCCCAGACAACCCTGCAGGGACGAGGTTTAGATGACATCAGCTGGAACAAAGCAGCTGAGAGCGCAGAGCAGAGCAGGTCTTGCTGATGAGTGTGTAAGTGGGCCGTGTCAGCCATGGAGAGCAGCCTAAAAAACACGGCATTTCAATATGTCAGTACCAGGAAGAAATCAAGTTTGTTAGGCCCCTCACACCAGACACACTCAATCAACTGTCCCCCTCATGAGCAGCCACAGGATGTGCTGACGTCCTGTTTTGCTCCCCCCCTCTGAATTAAGTACCATCTATTAAAGACCTTGAGTATTTATCTCTATCAGCTGTGGCACTCATGCAAATATTTGGGCCGGATCTTTAAATCCTTTGAAGAAGGTGTTTACCCTTGGAGGGAGGCATTAAAGTGCTTTGGGTGTGGCAAGGACAAATCTCCCCGGTAGTTTGTTTTGAAGACATTCTGATGCAGGAATGTGTCTCCTCGGCTGCACAGAGGTTACATCTTGCCCTGTTATGTATGCCAATGCTCACGGGGAATAAAGAGGTCACGATGCAGTGGCTGTTATATTAGGAAAATAACAATAAAAATGCAGACTAGCTCGGTGGAATGATGGTGCATATCATGAGGGGTGCCATGACAGAAGTTTCCACTTGATGTGTGCTGTGCCCATTCTCCTCCAGTCACAGTCCCTTATGGCAATATTTCACTTCATATCGATTATTTTCACATTTTAGCATGCATATTATTATGCCCCCTTGGAGTTGATGGACAGGCAGAGGGTCTGCATGCCCCAGGTATCCATGGCAATTCACTTTTGTAAATGCAGTCCAAAAGGTCATACTGTAAGAGGCTTGAGCTAAAGCTATATAAGGCAGACATTTTGTGGTATTATTTGCCTTTTTTTAAAATATGAGGTTCATTTTCCCTGAATGCTGCATCGCATTTCTCAAAATGTTCCTTTGTCTATTTGGTAATTAGTATTTGATAGTGTGGAATAATTCTGAAGTCTGTTGATGGCTGTGGACTCCCGGGGAGGCTAATCTTGTCTTATTATGTGTATTAAAAATAACAGAAATGCTATGTTTAAGGGATGACGTGCAGAGCAAAGTCCACCTGCCAGACTTCTGCCCAGTCAAAATGGCAGTTGGCTTTGCATGGTGAGAGTTGATAAGTACCTAACACAGATGATACAAATACACCAAGTGATATTTTCATTGTTACAAATCACACATAATCCTTCAGCTGAATTCATCGCTAAATATGTGTCATGTCATTAACTCAAGCATTTATATTATTTGCAGCTTAGATAACAAAAACACTGTCTTCAGAAGTATTGTCTTTGAGGGATCCGATTCAACAAGGATTGGCATCCGTGCTCTCTGAGCGCTCAGCAGAGCCAACCAATGATCAGAGCATTTGTGACATTCAGAAATGAAGGGCTTGCAAAACCAAATCTGCTCTGTCATAGAAAATCGCAGGAGGCAGAGCACCGGATCCCACTCATATTTCCTTTTCTATTCACCTCGAAGTTAAAAAAAAAAAAAAAAAAAAATCCCTCAAGGATCCACACGTTTCCCTTTGCCAAAAATAATCATGTAACAAGTACACTCTGCATTGTGTCTGCTGCCTGGCTGTGATACATAGATAGTTCGTCTGAGGATTTTTGTGACTAAATGCTGCTTTGTGGAACCTTTTAACTGTTATTTTACTGCTTTGAGGAACCGCTAGTGTTTCTTTATGGAGCTGAAGCATGTGTTTTAAAAAGCTGTTAAATGTTCAACATAGCATTTCATTTAAAAGAAAAAAAAAAAAAAAAAAAAAAAGTTTCATTATAGCACCGTATAGGCTATCTTTCCCCCACGTGATTACAGGCCTAAAACTAGTATTTCGTATTAATGTCATTGTGTTAGCTGCACTTGTGTTGGCTGCACTAGTTATCCACTTGGGGGTGTAAAGATTTGAGTGACATCTTTGAGCAAGGTGAGTACAGGAGGCTGTTTCCAAGGTAACATCTGTTCAAAGTTTTATCAGTTCCTTTTTTACCCCAGATTAGCGGTTTTCAAACAAGTACAGATTCAGTACAGTCCCACGGTGCATAGAAAGAAACAGGAAGCTAGGATGCCAGTGGAAATAGGGTGAAGTTAGACACCATATCAGAAGTCTCAGCCTTTGACGCTGCTTTGTGTTTTGTATTTTGTAATCTTACCTAAGCTGTGGTAACTTTTTCCCTACGCTGACAACATATGCAAAATTTTTTGTCGCGCCCTCCGTAACTTGGAGAAATAAATGCGTCTGAAATCCATTTATCTTAAACCACTAAAATTTCTTCCCTTCCGCTTGCTTTTTGGATGGAGCTGAACTCTTTCTCCATGTGATGATGTCGAGCTCTCAATGAAAAAGCGAAAGAGGATTGAGCGTGGTGCAAATTCGGTGCTTTTATGTGAAGATTTGTATTGTATTTTACATCACATTTTTACAATAACTTGTCTCGGTAGATAATGATAGACAAGGAACTGACATGAGGAAACATCTGTTTTGTAGATTATTGTTTAAATTGTATTGAAACTTGATGATCCGCAGGTATAGATTTGAGAAATGTTTCAGTCCGGCTGTCCTGAATTTACCTCGGGATAAAATCTGTTTGCCAATAATATTCTTCCCTCACTTTCTTAATTATCAGTTACCATCTTTAAGTATTTTGCTAGCATCCTAATTAAAAAACAAACATGCGCCGATCAATCTTAAAAAAAAAAAAAAAATGAAGAAATCCTGCCAATTTTTATTTTCTGTGAACCACTTGACACATATTGAGCTCAGATGTACTCTTCAAGGCATCCGTAAGTATGCTTTTTAGTTTTGCCAAACTATCGACACACTCCCAGAGCACGTCTGCTGCATGAATCAGTAAGCATATAAAATTACCATTGCTGTCTGGGATATTCTCTGTCTCATTTTGTGCCTTGGGCAATTTTTAATCATCTGCTAGGTGTGTGTTTTTAGCTTTGAGGGGTGTCTGTTCATGTATAAGCAGTCGGTCCTAGCACACCATGACAAGGTTTTGAGCGGATCAGTGAGTTAAAGTGAGAAGTCAGCGTAGGTTGTGTGTATGCATGTGTGTGTGTGTGTGTGTGTGTGTGTGTGTGTGTGTGTGGTCTGGTCGTTAATTAGTCTGTTAATCGGAAGACAGAGCAACATTTGCCGTAGCTGGATTGGCCAGATTCTGTCCCTAGTTAGGACCTATTGGTACTGTATCCCTCCTGCATATTATATATCCTTCCAGCACAGACAGAGCAAATAAGCATGGCCGTCACGTAAATGAAGAGATGTCTCACAGAGTGATCTCCATTTATAGGCCCATCTGCTCTGCCAGACGCACTCCAGAAAGAATCAGTGTCAGGAGAGAGCCAAAACTGCGGAAGACACATAGCAGCTAACTTTGTATTAATTTACTTATCGCAAATCTCGCTATCTTTTCCATTATGCCTTTGTGTCACACCGCTCTGTTTCAAGGAGATTTTAATAAGAGTCAAATCAAATGTCTTGAGGCTTAATTTTATGAAGTCCTGGAATTAATCAGCACTGTATGGAAACAGGTGTATTAATAAAGAAGGTGATTAAATGATCTGTGTGAATGGACGGCCCAGTACAGCCATTTTGGGCTCCCTCATTCTCAGACTGCGTGCTGTTATGCTTATTAAAAAACATTGTTTATCATGTTTAAATGTTACTTCACATTTTTTCTCATCAAATCTCTAATCTCCTCATTTGCCTGTAATTGAACATCTGCTTGTGAAGTGGAGTTCTGACTCGACATGGAGGTTGGTGGCGGTGCGTGTAGCGCCAGGCCTGAATACTGAGAGCCTGTGTGCCTAGGGGGGCTTATTTCATTACCTTGCCTTGAGGACAGGTTTACTACCTGACAAGGCTGCAGTGACCACCAGACTGGTACTTTTCATTTTGTCTCAGCCCACACCTTTCCACCCTGGCAGTAGCTAAAAAGCCACATGAAGGAGAATGGCCCCCTTGCCTGAGAATGAGAGCGAGCTGAGGATTAGTGCTTTGCTGGGGGATCCTGGCAGCTCCAGACAACACCCGACACTTTGTTCAGAGGTGCCTGCTAGTGCACGCACACATCCATATGGCAGATTAGAGTTTTATTTATTCAAACATTCCTCAGAGGCAGAGCAGCTTTGGAAGTAAAAAAAAAATCGTATTGGTTGAGTTAAACTTCAATGGGTGGAGCAAAGTTAACTGTCAAACTTTAATGCTAAAGACAGAGCTCCAAAACATAAAAAAATAGGCAAAAATGGCAAAAGCAATATAAGTTCTTTTTCGTTTAGTCACAATGGCAGTCATGATCTTGAAAGGTTGGCAGGCTCGCAGACAAGCTTGCTTTGGTTGCTATTGTCTCGACTGTGTTTTGGGTAAGTACCAAGAGCACTAGGCTTCATAATATTAGCTTCCCCCTCTTACACCTTGATTTTCTCTTGGCTCCCGTTTAAGATTTCCATTTCCAATTCTCTTCCAAGGGCAGCAGCCATCGGCTATTCAGAAAGTCCCGAAAAGCTGAGATGACATCATGGGTACATTTGCATATGTATGCGTTTTCTACAGTCCATGCTCTCACCGGGAGAGGAGCCACATTATGCATGTAGGGCCATAAAACCCATTTAGTGGAAATCACAATCAGGGAATCTTAATTAAAACACGGAATTGCCATATAAACACAAAATGTCATGAAACTGTGAGGATTCAGGGAAGATTACCTTGTAACTATGTGTTGGTGGTTACATTTTTGCTGTGTAAATTCTGAAGAGCTCTATTGTGTGCTCTGCCAGGGAGGGAATGGGCCATTCATGCAAGTTTGAAATGAAACGTGTGCAATGAAACGGCAAGGACAACATGTTACAGCAGCGTCTAAAAACTTCTATGCTCCTATGCTTACAGTCTGCAGCAAAATATGGTGGCCTTCAGTTCCTTGGTGATTTCCATGTATCAGAAAACCAGCTTTTCTGTCGATTTTGTCAGCACACAATTGAATGGGTGAGGGAGGATAGGCTACTCATACCAATAATATGATGTCCAAAGTCCACATCCAGCATAAAGAGAAGATGGACAGCAGAAATCGACCATTGCGAGTAACATTCAGTTAAATTCCTGTGAGGGAAAGCAAATTTGTAGAGGATTTCACGCTGATACGCGCTAACACCAGTATTCTTCCAGAGAAAATGAAGATGTTGTGCTAGTTCCTTGTTAAGCGCTACAGGTATAAAGGTGTCTTACAATTTCTGCCATTAAACCTCCTCAAAAAAGTAGAAAAGGCACAAACAAACAAAAGAGAAATGTGGAACTGAGAAAAAATAAAGTGGAATTTGAGAGAGAGAAAAAATAAGCCATATTTTATGAGAGTCTGTGTATGGGACTATGATCAGATGTCTTTGGATTAGACAAGCTGGGTCAAAGCTGCACCAACTGTGGATTTGTTGCACAGTTTAATTTAGAAAAGGAAGATGGACGTGATTTCAAACAAGGTCATTTTTACTGAACTAAAAATGAAACTGGAATAATACGGTGAAAGAATGGATTAGCTTTTGAAATAAATTGCAATGTGCCATGTTACAATATGCCATATGCCTTAATTTTAGAGTACCTTAAGTCTCTAAATTTAAAATGAGCTGGCCAGAGATGTCAATATTCACCCCACACGCAGCCACAACAAAACAAAATGTACCAAGGAGCCCAGTGGTGTTACTCACAGCATGGGAAAACAAAGAAAGTGGCTCAACAGGAGTGACTAACCCCCCCAACAGAGCGGCATTCAGCTCCACACCAGGATCTGCACGCAGGACTCCAATCCATATGACAAAAATGTTAAGATATACCAGTCAACACTAACAAATGAAGGCCTAAGAGCAGTGACAAGGACCTATAAATAACAAATAGCATCAACAAAGCTGTCATGCGAACGCTGCACCAAATAAAACATTACCTCAGGTGCTATAAAGAACCCCATTTGCTGAAATCTGACTCATTACAGGCCGTTTGCAAACCGGGGCAGTCGCCGAATGACGCACCAGTCAGCATTCACTCAGTCTACTGCAACCTGAAATGGATGTCAGCACCAGCAGCAAACAAAGGGAATCTACCAGAAGGAGAATAGGTTATAAGGGAATCAAGCCAAAAATAAACACACTGAGACCAAAGTGATATGACACTGCATTGCTACCCAACTCCAATTGGTAGAACAGAGGAAATCACAGCACGGAGGAAACGTGGTCACAGAGTCTCATAGGTGCTTCCAGAGCTACCAAAGGAGCCATCCTTTATACTATAGACACTAATTGAAAGATTACTGTAGGTAGTTGGGGGGGTTCGTTACCTTTGTCCACATGGGATCCCACTGGGTACACTCAAGAATGGGTTAAAGCAGCAACATTCCCTGGTTGGAAATAGTCACTGGATTTATTGCTATTTGTTTTTTTGTTTTTTGTTTTTTGGAAATGCAGCTGCCAAGAAAGAATCCGAAAAATCACATCTCGCGGCAAAGACATGATGTTAGCAACTGCAATCCACATTACTTAGCCAGAGAAACTACTTCTTTTGCCCTACTCAACCAAATAAGAGCATTTGTGTGCCAAAGGGATTGTGTTTAAATCTCTAATGTAACAACGCATATTGTACGTACACAGGAAGTAAGAGATAGATTGAGAGAAAGGGAGACAGAAAAGTAATTGCACCTAAAGGGAACTTGTCTTTTAGATTTGCTTACATGAGACTGAAATCATTTTGTCTGTTGGCCAAAACATAATCTGTAAACATAATCTACCAGGCAAACCTGTCATTCATGATCATGGGCTTTAATTGATTTTGATGTTGTGTTTAGAGACCATCCGAACGAGCAGCAGATCAGTTTAAAAAATGTTATGGTCATGCCTCCCATTAAGGTTTTATTTCAGAATGCATGCACTGCACATTTGAGTTTAACTGCACCCTTTCCTAAATGATCCTCTTTTGGGGGGGAGGGGTCATGAAACATGTTTCTGTGAAGAACATGGGGTTGACAGACTAAACCGAAATAAATCCCAGACCAGAGCAAAAGTGAATTCAAAGATGTTTGCCGAGATTAGGTCAGAACCCTCTTTACCCGTCTGCATCCCATGTACTGCTCTCCGGGATTATTTTTATCTGGAAGACTGTGGCTGATATCATTTTTCAAAGTGAGAATCCGCCAGCGCAGCATGAGTAATCCATCTTGGTTCCTCTGACAATTTCCTTTGGAACATGTGTGTGCTCTTTATTCCTGAAGGGATACCTCAGCACACGAGAAAGAGATGAATATCTCTGCAAGGGAATAAACCCGGAGAGCAATTTGTGATTAAAGGAATCCTCTAGAAATACATATACAAACCCCTCTGTGGTCCGGGACGATAAACTCCCTCTCCTCACAATGCAATTACCAGCACAATCACATCATGTTCCACAGGCGGGAATTAAGACGTTCTCAATCAGCCTGCTTCATTAAGACAACTTCCTGTGAAAAAAAAAAAAAAAAAAAAAGCACGCTCCCCGCAAAATTTGTTTCTAGGCCGTTCATTTGTAAAGAAATCCTTAGACAGTAGTGTGCGTGTGTGTGTGTGTGTGTGTTTTCCAAACTGTGTTGTCTCGTTATAGCCTCTGATAACAAGTTAACATGTTTTTTCATGCCTGCAGACATTAGGTGAGAAAAGCACTGTTTTTTTTTTTTTTGTTGTTTTTTTTTCTTTTAATTTATTGTTTTAGGGAGCCCAGATACCAAAATGGGGTTTATTTAATTCAGTTTATTACTGTATTATGAATATGACAGCTTAACTGTTTTTTTTTTTTTGTTATTTAGAAATTAATTCTAGTAGCCAACTGAAGAACTGGAACATCCAGAATTATTACTATGTGCTGTACATACTGTATCTATCAAAAAAGAAACATGAAAAAAACAAAAGAAAAAACAAAATTCATCTTAGCTATTAAAGCTATTGGGAAGCACTTGTCATTTCCCTGCTTACATTATGGTAATACATACTGGAGTGGTAGCAGTGCTGTGCATTCATTTCATAGAGTAAGAGATTAATACTTGCGTTGCAGTGTGGCACCCCTGTCCCCTGGCCGTGTTTTTATAAAGCACAGTATTGCCATAGAAGCTTTAATGCTACCCAATGCCCTGGAGACAAGTGTCAACACACAGTGAACCAAAAGGAAATGTCATTTCAAGTATTGCCTGCAACTCACTCCACTGTTAATGTAACTGAATAGAAAAAAAAAAAAAAGCCATGCTGCTGCTTCCAGTTGCAGAACATGCCGGCTCAAACTTGGGACAATGAGCGTTTACTTAGTGTCAGTCATCCTTTATCGTTTGTGAAGTCTTAAAGCAAGAGCTCGGTGTTGTAGTGGCCGTAAAGGCACTTGTTATATTGTTGCTGAGGTTTGACTGATGGGACATTTTAGAGACAACTGATGGTAATTGCTGGCAAGGTGCACTGCTTTTGTAGTGCATGAAGCCCGGTGGTGTAAATTGTAATCAAGCTGTATAATGTCTTCTAAAACTGAGGGGTTAATTTGTGCTTTTTGGATGCCAGGGAATATTAGTTTTCAAGCCGTGCCTTGATTCACTGGCACATTTAAAGCAAAGTCCTGCCATTTTTCAACTTGTGCCGTGTTTTACTGTCCCATTTTTTTCCATATAATACCAATTAATTTGTACTAAAAAAAAAAAGTCTGCAGTGGCTTCATTATAGAGCCACTTAACATATTCTCTTGCTCTTTGCTGGCCAGCTGCCGCGTCCTGCCTAAGGTAGTGCAAAATAAGTAGCGAAAGTTGTCAAGTCATGGTTAAATTTAAAATTAAATATGTACATGTCTCCATTGTTGTGATATGCTTTTCCCTGAGGGTGAGTTCGGTCTCTTAAGTGGCTAATGGACCCATAGGGCTGTGCCAGAAAGCTGCAGACCCAGGTAAGCAAGATGCAGGCAAGTGCAAGTGAAACAAATGGCCTTAGATTTTGGTCAGAATGGGTGTGTATGATGGCAAACTTCATACAGCAGGCCAGAGCATTGTGTTTTGAAATCGACTTCCTTGACGCCATAATGGTTGCATGCCACTTCACATCAAAAAATCACCTCAAAGTTAATCATCTCCTATCATAGGGACATATGGTAATGCTGTGATCGTTTGCTGCAGCTAATGATCCATGTGACAAGGTGAGAGTCATTGGTACAGGTCCGGGTACGGCAAGAATCAATATCAATTACAGCTATATCGGAGAATTGTCAAAAGTAAATGCCCAGGTGTCCCTGTTTCACCAGTGTCAGCCGATCGCTTTGTTGACTGAGCGAAGGAAAAAAAATCACATGCGGACCTGTTATTGTGGTCTCTGACTGTTAACCTTGGTGTTGACAACTTCACAAGAAAATGGAATGCACATTAGTTTTGCCATGATGCTGCATAAACTAGACGTCTGAGAAGTTGTACCGCATTTGCATCACGCTCGGCAGGTTTTAGCGTCCTGGGTCTACGCTGCACAGCTGGGCTTGATTTATGCCGCTGACAGGGCTGTTTCTCTCTAACATGGAGCGCTGTGGGGAACCTTTGGAGAGACAGCCTTTCAATTTATCTCAGACGTCCCCTCCCTCTTATACACTTCAGGGTTTTTAAAACGGTCAAGAGCATAGATCAACACCTCAAGTTAGGTCCCACCTCTTGTCCAGGCTCAGAGGATATAGTGACCTCGCCTCTATAGATGCCACATTATAGCCTCGTCCCTCCGGCGCTGTTAGCAACACTGACGTTTTGATACAATTATGATTAGAAACACCACCTGCAGGTAGGTCAGTGATGGTCAGTGGGGATCAGAAATAGAAACACATGCACACCTCGCCTTATCTGCAAGCTTACCATGGTGGGTGCGCACAGCCAGCACACAATATCAAACGCGTCCCCTGAAGTACCTTTTTCATTCGCTCTGAGTATTTAGTTAACCTGTGTTTGGCTGCAATGGTGGGCTGAACAAGCTGTGTGCAGTCAGGCTGCGCTCTCTCTGCATAACAGGCCTTCACTGAGACTAATTATTTGGTGAAATCACCATAAGCTTGTGACGGTCTCTTCCTGTGGCCTCACGGCTGAGCAAGTCCACTGATAGAATCTTAACCCCTATTTTCGCAATCTGGTTTTATTTACTCTGTTAATTAAGTAGAGACGCATACCGGCCGACACCCTGCAGTCACGCTAAGCCTACCTATCAGCTTCGGAGCATCTCGGAGTCACTACTGTATCCGTGAATGGATGTGTTTACTAATGGAACTCTCAAATCACAGTGTGATCTGTGATTACGCATATTGTTTGCATTTTGAATTTTTATGAGTGCACGCTTATTCTTAGATGGCATTAGCAGTTAGTGTGTTTGTGAGCTAACATGATTTCAGTGGATGAGCCCGAGGCTGCTGCTGCTGCTGCTGCTGCTGCCATCAATTGGTAAAAAACCCGCTCCACATGCCAGACCCGCACATTAGTTCAAAGCCGCTGCGCACAACACGCAATTTTCTTTCTTTTTTATGACTCATTATTGTGATTGTGACAGTTTCCTCTTACAGCGTAGAATTTATCAAACAGATCAAAGGCAAAATATGTCTGAATCAAAAATCAAAACAAACCTTTCAAGTGTCTTTTGATTGTGAGGAAGCTAACAAAAAGCAGTGTCTACGTCTGCTAACGGTGTGTCAAAGAGAATGTAAGAAAATAACAAAAACAGGCTTTTTACTTTGGACCAGGCTCTTTCCTGCGATTTCCA
Organism: Myripristis murdjan; assembly: GCF_902150065.1. Lineage (NCBI taxonomy): Eukaryota > Metazoa > Chordata > Actinopteri > Holocentriformes > Holocentridae > Myripristis > Myripristis murdjan. The sequence goes on from NC_043984.1 coordinate 30,109,781, forward strand.
CTTCACAGTGCCCATGATAGCTGCTCAGTGACTGATGTTATTTGTCTCTTTCATCTTGTCACAGACCAGGGGAGATCAACACTGTACAGCCCCTTCTCGCGGAGGCTTGATCTCCCCCAAAATACACCTGTGTTTTTAGGATTTCATGAGTGCATTTGGCCATCTCCCCATGTTCAAAATAATCGCCTCCTCTTTGGAGAATTATTGCTGCGGCCATTAAAGTTGTGTGAGGCTGGGATGAAAAGAGTGGCACTTGTGTTCATCTCACCTGTGAATTATTGATACCTACTTCTTGGCTGCCTTCTCTCGGGATAGAGGTGGGAAATGTCTCCTGACATAATAGGCAGATCAAACAGACGCGTTGTCTGGGGGAAGGCAGGAGCAAAACTGAAACGTGTTAATAGTAGTCCGCCCTCTTTTATTCAGCGCTACTGTGCCTTTGTTGACTTCTATTTGACCTCAACAACTCATCTATTAGCTTCAGACATAAATGACAAATTGTATGCAGACAACCAGTCCGTTTTTCTATGTGTAATGTCAACAAGGGGAAAATACCTTTGTGGTCTTCATGTAAAGCTTCAAAAGCTAGAATTGATTGATTTAAGTTTATTCATTAGGATAAACCCCTTGAGATGAGCCATCTCATTTTCGAGGTGGTCCGAATATATAATACTAACAAAAATACGTAGTGTGGCGGATGACCAAGAGTGGTCTCGGCTCCATCAGGAGGGCCGCGGAGGATTTAACTCCCTGTTAGAGCCATTGTGTTCTTCTACAGCACCACTTGTACGCTCTCCACGGAGCCTCCTGTTACAAGATGCATGGAGTACTAGTGATAAGTCTTTTGTCCCTGAGGATAAGGGGATTGTGGATATACAAAGCATAGTGCACAAATGCAGGTATTTAGTTATATTGAGGTATTGCTGTGAGCCATGCACTGGTTGTCTTGAATTAGGTCAGAGCTTGTTCTAGTTAAGACAATACCTCAGCCCATTTGTCCTCACTCATGACTGTTTTAGCAAAACGGCTGCTAGTTAATTGATAATAAGACATACGGAACATGCTTTTGCTCATTGTAGCTCATTTGCTTCACTGCATACATGTGTTACACTGCTGACCTTTTTCCTGAAGCATACCGTATTTTTTTTTCTTGATATTTTCCGTATTAACTTGATTCCGCTGAATGTTGAATATCACCTGAATATTTGAATCCGCCATAAAATTCTCTGCTGCCCTGGTTAGCATTCATGCCTGGGGTTAGAAGCGATGGACGTTTGAATTTAGATGGTAAAATAAACATTTCTTCAGGGACTATTTTCTGGTGAAGACTTACATTCTGTTGTGTGGGTGTCTCTGCATGGAAAGGATCTCCAAGTTTGACAGGAGGGAATGGTGCTCTCACATACTACTGGATAAATCAGAAAAAACAGATTTCATACTTGGGATGTAGCCAGACTAACTTAGCACGACTCTTTCAAAGCAGCAACAAACCAAATCTACACCATTCTTTGCATCATGTCCATGTTTGCTTATTAATTGTCTTCTGAGTTCGATTTTCTTACCAAGTTCAATGTTGTTTGGCAGCTGATGGGAGCCCAGATGTCAGTTCTTCTCACCAGTATGTGAATGCACCAAAACTACATACTCTTCAACTTAATACTAAATTAAAGTCACTTTGACCAAAGCAGTGTTCATCTATCTCAAGCAAATTTCAAGTCAAATTGATTTCTGTGGCATACTAAAGCAAATGAAAATGAACACTTGTCTAGAGAGATGGAAAAATGCATTAAGGAGTATGATATGCTTTGGAAAGCAGTAATATAAAGTACATGAATTGTAGTAAGTAGGCTAAACATGCAAAAACACTAGCATGGCCCTTAAAAGGAGGGGTTTTCAAACTTTGCCATGTTCTAGACTCAAAATCTGTCTTGACATATGAAGCCGCAGACCCCCATTTGAAGTTAGTTTGCCCTAGTGACCCATATATGAAGTTAAATATTAAATTGCTTAGATGCTGCACTGACACATAGATTTATAATGGTGAGACTAAGACATAATGCTAAAATAATCACTCATACATTTTTGTGTGAGATTATTTTGTAAATTATAGTGAAAATAAACTCTTTCTTATTTGGCCCCCGGATGACCCAAAAGGCCCTCGAAGCCCACAGGATCCCCAGATGTCACTTTGAAAACCGCTGCTTTAAAGTATATCAGGTTTGATGTCATTAGGTCCCCGGAGCCCATCCCACAGTGCAGTGTGCACCTCATATAACCTGTAACTGATGGTCATTGGTGGATCCTGTGCATTCAGCACTTACCCCATGGCTCAAACCATAAACTCTTCCATCATCCGGATCTGTTATACAGTGGCTACACTGTCTTGTCCAAACCATCACTTGAAAAGAATCCAAATCACCTAGCTAATCAGAGATAGTTCAACTTAAAATCACTTCGCATCAACCAAATCACACCAGTATGTACTTCAAACAAGCACATGTTAAATGTGCCATTCATGCAAATGAGAAATCTCACAGCACAACCTGACCACATTGGAAGGTGGTAAACCGTTTCCCACTTTGCAGACCACCACTAAACAGTGTAAGAGGCGTAATTTAAACCATTCACTACCATGGGTAATCAACTCGTCCCCGTCTCAAACTCTTGAGCTCGGCTTTACCAGTCAAATAGCAGTCTTGAATCAGTCAAAAGTCAAAATCAAAGGAATGAGTTTTAACTGATCCATGACATCAATCCGCAAAGCTGACATGTTCATGCACATGGTCTGTTGCTTCCAATTTGGGTTCTATGAGACTGTGTCAATTAATACAGTTTTTTATTCCAATGCAGCAGTGACATATTGTTAGCGTTGTTCAGCTGTTACCGTGAAAACAGTGAATTTCAGAGTTACTTGGCTTAGTCCAGTGGTGAGCAACCTACAGGTCACTGGAGGCAGAGAAAAAAACCCAGTTAAGGCAGTTGCTAAAGCTTTGTGCTGGAACACCAAACCTGATCGAGAGCCAGATGAAGTTACAGCAGCATTAGTGGTGACTCCACTTTTATTTGAGGGCGCCAGTGTGTTTTTAAAGTTGATATCCAAATAATATGAAAGCTGTGTTTTTCAGTTTAGTTCAGTCAGCGCAATTTAAAAGCAAGTTCCACCACCTGAAATCACTTTACCAAGTGAAGAAAACCAGATCAAGACCGGATCAAGTCAGCTTTACTTTTGACAAAACAGGTGCTGCTACAGAGGAATGAAGAATGAAGACTAGAAACAGGAGAAGGTTTTTATGGTCTAATAAAAGGCCAACAAGTCATCAAATTAAACGGAGTAAATATTAGTGTTACTTTACAGTATGATTTTGAAAATCTGGCACTTTTTTTGCATAAAAAGGGGTGTAGTAAAAGACACAGAGCATTTAAACATCTTAAAAGCTGCAGCATTTCAATTCTGAAACAAACCAGCTGTCAACACAGAAGCAAAAAAATGAAAAATAATTGCAAAAGGGCATCGTCGCGGAGTACATGGCCCGAATTTGTGAGCACGCCAGTGTGTGTGTGTGTGTGTGTCTGGGTGCAATACTGCATGTGCATTTGTGTCCACATGACCAAAGAAGAAATATAGCTATGCCATTTCCTTAATTTCCTCGCGGCCTCAAGTCTGAACATTACAGTGGATGAATCTGTTGGCTTTGCTTTGACTTTGATAGCGTACGGCTCATAGGTGAACAGAGCAATTTATTGGCCACACATCATTTTTCCCCTCGCAATCAGGTCCGGGCCTTTTCATATTTACAGTTTGCAGATTCAGCAGAGCATTTCAGATAATTAAAATTCAGCATGCTTTGATGAGCTGGTCCACCCTTGATTTCCCACAGTACCTGGCTTTCAAGGGCACAATTTCCATTTTTGCTTGTTATTTAGAAAATGTCAAGTTTTGTTAGGGCCTTTTGACCTTTTTGAAGCACTGGTGGCCATTGTGTAAAGGGCATGACGCCACTGTTGTCCTAGATATCTTGAAGTTGTGGGGAATTAATCGCCCCTTAAAAAAAATACTATTTCTCATCTTTGTCATCTTCTGAGAAGCAGAACTTAATTAGAAGGGCTGAGATGTGTATGTATACAGTATAGGCTCAACATTTATTAACCACATATAGATTCTGTCAAGCACTTGGCACTTTTACATCTCCTCTGGGTCTATAATAATAATAATAATTATTAATATTATTAATTAAAATGATACAGGTATCTGTTTTCTGTTTAATCCCATTTTTAGCTCCATTCGCTGTTTATATTATTACTTATGATGTTCTCTCTTTTTTTTTTTTTTTTTTTTATAAATGCTTCTTTGTGCTGTGTAACTTTGTGTTTAATTTGTGGCTGCAAACTATTTTCTCCTTCAGGATAATGAAGTTGAAAGTTAAGTTAAAGTCAGCTATTTCTCAGAAATGCCATAGGCTGATGTCATGTTTGTCTTCTTCCGACTGCAGGGTTTCCATTCTGGACAATGGCAACCTGCGGATATGGAATGCAACCAAACCAGATGCCGGCCTGTACACGTGTGTGGCACGCAACCAGTTTGGAGTGGCGAGCAGCTCCGGGAGTGTCATGGTTAAAGGTAGATATTTTCCTCTCCCCTGTTTACCGGTTCATTGTATTATGCTGTTTGATCCCTGACCAACTAAGTATTGGACATCTTTGTCTGATACTTTTTTTTTTTTTTTTCAGCAGCAGTGTGCAGAGTTACAGTACTTGATATTTCATTCCAGTCCTTGAAAACTAACCTCAAGTATTGGACTTGATAAATAAAAAATGAACAACACAGTGAGGAAGGACACAGTTTGTTTTTTGTCTTTTCTTTTTCTTTTTCTTTATCTTTTTCTTTTTTTTTTTGGTAGCATCCAACCACCTTAACCTCTCTCTCTCGATAAGTAATGAAAAGCAGAGATTTTTCACTGTGCTGTCATTCCAGTAGAGACAGAGGCATGTCTTCTGGCCCCGGCTATTCACAGAGGTGTTGAGAACATTCAACTTTGTTCAGTGCCTTCAGTTCTGTCAGAGGATATGCTGTGTGAAAAAAGGCCTGGTGTTGTTAGATCATCTGGAGGAGGGGGGGGGGTCGGTGGTGATTGCGTTTCTGCTCTGTTGCTGTGACTTATTATACTTCATTAAAAATGAATGTGAGCTGGGCATAAGGTGCTGTGCATTGGGTGGCTTTATTCTGTGCACACTGCTGTTTTTCCTGTCCTATTTCCACAGGGAATAGTATTCCCACCTTTTTTCCACTCCCGGGGGATTTGCTGACATATCCAGTGAACTACACCCTTACTGTGACCCTCTTTTTCACAGAGGTTGCATGCTTCATTTGTGTTATTGCTTCATGTTCAGCTCTGACCTTCTTTGTTGGCTGGCTTTTGTAGA